>NC_056727.1:322966087-323131087 GCF_019279795.1 Protopterus annectens
GTTTGAAGTCCAAAGGCCTTCTTCTGCATATCTCGCCTGCCATAATTTTTAATTTATCACTGTGATATCCCCTTTCTAAAAATAGTGATGAAATAAACTCTATTTCTCTTTCCAAAACAATATAATTAGTTGTCATCCTTGAGGCTCTAACAAATTGGCCTTTAGGGATATTGTTCTTAATAAACTTAGGATAATTACTTCTATAATGTGCATAGTTGTTTACAAAGGTATTCTTTCGAAATATTTTACTATCAAACTCCTGTTTTATTTTATCCCAAGTAATTGTAATGTCTAAAAAGTTAACAACCTCAACATAACTACCCAGAGTAAATTTTAAAAAAATCAGAGTTCATATTTAACATATTAAGAAATCTCATGGCTTTATGTTGGTCCCCCTCTACCACAAAAAATAAATCATCAACAACTCTGACATCAAAAGTAATATAATATAAGAATGCAATTGGAGTCAACATTGCATGCTGCCATCACCCCAATATAATATTTGCAAAAGCTTGGGCCGTCGGTGACCCCCATTGCTACTCCTTTTATTTTTTTTAATTTTTTACTGTTAAACAAAAAATAATTGTCTTTTTAACATAATGTACAACATAAATGATTAGTGAACTTCACAAATTTAACTAAATAATTTCTAACATAATTAATATCTTCTTCCTGAGGAATACTAGCAAATAACGAACAGATGTCAACTGTAAAAATATAACTACTTTCATTTTTAAATGTGTTACTCAAATTAAATGCTCTAAATTTATACAAAAATCCCAAAAGTCCTTGATATATGATTTCATACTCTGGACCACTGGGTTAAGCATATAATGAATAAACAAGGAAATTCCTTCATTTACATAGTTTGGAGCAGAAACAATCAGCCTAAAAGGTGGATTGTGGTGTTTTTTATGAGTTTTAGGAGTACCAGACAGAGTACCAAGTACTGGATTTACAACTAACATTAACATGTATTGGTCGTAAGTTATAGATTTTTCCAATAATAACTCATACAAGTTAAAGGAAATCTTTTTGTAACTCTCATTCAGTATAAAGCAATCCACAAGTTCATATTCCTCAGAATACTTAACATTTCTTCCATAACCTTAGTATAATCTGTTTGTAACATTATCACCAACCCTCTATCGTTGCCGGCTTTCATAAACCTACAATCAGATAGTTCACTTAGCTGCTGCAATGCCATATGCTGTGTTTCAGTTAAATTAAAAAATTTTGGGGTACATTTTCTGTTATCAAAATCCCTCAGTTTATTCTCATAACAGTTCTCAAAAATCTTTATTGTATTGTTAAGACAAGGTGTAAAAATACTAGGTCTACAAAAATTCTTTACCCAACATTAAGGTCATGAAAAATATACTTAAGATTTAATTTACAGCAAAACAATTTCAGTTTTAATAGAGTATTGCACGTCCTTCTTTGTTGTAGGTACAAAATTTAAACCCATGTTTAAAACATAAAGCTGTTCATCAAAAAACATGAGCTGAACCATGAGATGGTGAGTATAATGGTAGCTCTTCAAAGTCTTTGGTTCCTTTAGCTACTCTAAAAACTTTTTTATAGGAACCATCTTTATGTGAGCCAGGTTGGCTGTTTCCACTACTTGCATTATCCTTTGGTCCGTGCCATCACGCTCACCTCCGCAAGTGTTCCGTTGATCTCTTAAAGTGGAATCAGCGCTGGCTGCTGCTAATTGTCTTTTAAACCTTTTGTTACCAAAGTGTAAACATGCAGCATTATTCTTGTAAGCCTCAATATCTCTGGAAAGCTTTTTAGCTTTCCTGTTAATTAGGATCTTTTCAAAAGTTTCAACTTGTTGCAGCATACGGTCAAATTGAGTTCTAGATTCTGGTGCCTGAACCAACAATTCCTGTAAAATGTGGTCTGCCTTAAGGATTTCACTTCAGACCTCTTCAGTACTTTTCTTATTATGAACAACCAAGAATTGAAGGAACTTTAGCCCAGCCTGATTAAAAAAATGTCAGGGTCTCAAAAAATTCATCAGTCATAACAACACCTTTAGGGCACTTAAAAAATCTTAGCCCCTTCGGAACGACCTTTAAGAGAATACATTTTTCAAAATACTTTGTCTGAAGCACCAGTGTCCGATATTTTTTAAATAAACTTTCCAGGTTACTTAAAACTAATTTAACCTCATTGGTGGTCAACATGAGTTCCATCAAATGGATCACAATTATAATCCAACACAGCCTTAATGTCCTTGAATAAGATGTTTTTATTCTCAATATCTATGTTCATTCTATGCTCTTTCTCAATAACTGTAACATTCATATCTTCTTCTGAGCTTAAAGAACATACTTTATAGCCTGTTCCAGGCTGGGGTGTTTATAACAGCCCTCTAAGAGTTCCTTGCATTTCATTAGTGTTGCGTATTAAATCCGGTATTAAACCATTTCCTTGACCAGATGGTGTAGAATGGATAGTTAAATCAATTAATGGGTCTTCATTAGAACAAGCCATCATAGGGACCAAAATTAAACCAAGAAGCAAAACTGACCCCAAATGACCAGGTAGAAGCACAAAAACATACAAAAATCCACTAAGAGCTGAATGATCAAAGACCACCAGTTGGATTAGATTAGCAGTAAAGGTTTATTCTTTGCTTTCATCAAAAGATTTCCTCAGAACAACTGACACTCAAAAATTACACACTTTTATACCATTACCATACATCAAACAATTAGACAACATCATTATTCAGTCAAAAACCAAAACCATGCATATGTGTGGAATGAATGTGTGTGTGTGTGTGTGTGTGTGTGCGTGTATGTATGCATATATGTGGAATGAATGTGAATGTTTTTGTGTGTGTCTATGTATGCAAGCATAAGTGTGGAATGAACGTGTGAGTGTGTGTGTGTGTGTGTGTGTGTGTGTGTGTGTGTGTGTGTGTGTGTGTGTGTGTGTGTGTGTGTGTGTATGCATATATGTGGAATGAATGTGAATGTTTTTGTGTGTGTCTATGTATGCAAGCATAAGTGTGGAATGAACGTGTGAGTGTGTGTGTGTGTGTGTGTGTGTGTGTGTGTGTGTGTGTGTGTGTGTGTGTGTGTGTGTGTGTGTGTGTCAGATTGTGTCTATGTATGTATGCATATGTGTGGAATGAAAGTGTGAATGTGTGTGTGGGGTTGGGTGGAGTGGGTCGATGTGGCTGTCATACCTTCACATACAGAGAAGGATGGGTTTCAGGAAGAGGAAATAACTGATTCCATTACAATAACCCTTGACAACGGTGAAGAGACAGGCATACTAGACATAAGTAACAACAACAATGGATTCAATGTGGTTATCCATTCACAGGATAACTTTTTTATTTATAATTATACTGATATGGAAGTAAACCAGGAGCATTTTAATCTTTTTACAAAGGGTTTTACATTTGTACCAGTTAGAAAACCAGGTATCTAGGACATTTTATTAGATATTACATTATTTACCAGGAAATTGAACTTACTTCACATGTTTAAGGAAGGAAATAGAAATTATAAAGGAGATACACTTAAAAAGGCTAGTACTTATACCCCCCCCCCCCGCATCATGACATACAAAATATTTGAAAGATGTGTCACAGGTTTAATAAGAGAAGGATACAAAAAGCACAAAGTTATCGAGTACAACTTAACCAAGGAAGAAAATACTTTGTTGCATGAATTAAGTGATAATGCTAATCTATGTATCATGAAACCAGATAAGGGTGTGGGGGGGGGGGGTTGATGGATACATGGGACTATATCAGGAGAATGTGTGATATACTGGACAAAGATAATAGATATGTTCTAGTGCCCAGAAATGAGGTGAACATTTCCTATAGGAAAATAGATATGATCCTCGAGGATAATTTATTACAAGGACTCATTGACACAGAGCTATACAACGTTTTAAGAGTTTTGAAACCAGTCACACCCGTTATCTTTGGTATACCCAAGATACACAAAGATATTGAGAATCCCCCCCTAAGACCCATTGTGTCCTCACAGGGTTCAAAAACACAACCCTTGGCAATTTATGTTGATCTAAAACTGAAAGAATTTTATAAAAAGTACCCCCATATCCTAATAGATTCTTGGGACTTTCTTAGTAAAATAGGTTCTAATATTTATAGGGACAACATAATTTTCATTACCATGGATGTTAAAGATTTATTTTCAGTAATTCCACATAACGTAGGGTTAGAGTGGTTTGAAAGAATGGTTGCAGACATGCAAATTTTAAAACCGAATGAATTTAAACTAGTTATAGAAAACATGGAATTGGTATTGAAATATAACTATATTTACTTCCAAGGGGATTTATACCATCAGTTATACGGTGTCGCTATGGGTTCAGCCTATGCACCCACTTATGCAAATATCATTATGTTGTTCTGAGAAAAACAATATATTTTTAACTCTATATTTAGCCAACATATTACAGGTTATTACAGATTTTTGGACGACATTTTTATTCTATGGGATGGGCCAGAAGAGGAGATTATTAATTTTATGGACTACATCAATAACAGTACAGATTTTTTTAAATTTACATCTGATATTGGTTTAGAGGAAACACGTTATATTGATGTGAAACTTACAAAAGACCATATTAATAATAAATACAAATCCAGAATTTATAGAAAGGACTATTATTCAAACTCCTACCTACACTTTCAGAGTGATCATCCCTACCATTTCAAAAAGAACATAGTAAAAGGACAGATGATTAGGGCAGCGAGAATGACCTCTGACAGAGGCGACTTGATCAACGGAATGGAGATACTCCAAAAAATGTTTAGAGAAAGGGGGTACCCGGATAATGTGATTCAACCCATTAAAAAACTCATATATGACAAATGGGGTACATATTACAAACCCCTACTTACCAATAGTGGAATTATTAGTGGTGACAAAGAGATAAGTCATAATAATGGTAAGGACAACCAGCTACGCTATTTGATTTTAACACATTACCAAGGTGGTAGTTGGATAAGGAAATGTATAAATGAAACCTGGGAGTTGTTTAATAGAATACCCACTAGAGTAGATGTGTTCCAACAACCACTTAGGTATAGTTTTAGAAAAAACAAGAATTTGAAAAATATCTTTGAGAAAAAGAAAAATACAACTAAGTTGATAGGAGGAGCTAGTGCCAGGATCGGCACATTTAAATGTGGCAGATGTGCACAATGCCCTTTCATAGGAGGAACGAAGAATTTAGAGATTCCCAGTGTAAATGTGACCCTAATAGGAAACAAGTATTATAGTTGTTACACAAAAGGGGTTGTTTATTTATGCTACTGCAAGAAATGTTGGAAATATTATATTGGCAAAACTGAACAAAACCTGAGAACACATATATATAAGCATATACGATACATTCCTAAAAGGAATGATAACAATGCATTGTTTAGACATACTAGGATGAGTAATAAGGCTGATTTCAAGTTTTGGATATTGGAAGAGGTAGGGTTGCACGAGAGAGGTGGGGACTGGGAAACTAAATTGGAGTTTAGAGAGATGATTTGGCAGCTAAGGTTAGATGCATGTGGGATTTATGGTTTAAATGACCACATTTTCATTAGCCCAGCCCTCAAGATTCTTGCAGAAGATCCTAAATGGCACCAATAGGGATTCTATTTTATTACCACCTTGAGTATAAATAAATATATATATATATATATATATATATATATATATATATATATATATATATATATATATACATTTTTTATACAGTCTATACATTTCATAAATTTTATATACAATTTTAATATTATAATATTTCTTGTGGTTATACATTACTGATTATAGTTTTTTATGACTGGACAACATATACTGGCTTTTCTGCATTATACATTTTTTTTATTTATATATTATATATATATATATATATATATATATATATATATATATATTTTTTTTTTGTATATATTTTTATATATAATATATATTTCATACATTGTTCCAGTACAATTTTATAGTTGTTTTAATATATGGATTGATTTAGTTATGTATTTATTATTATATTTTACAATTTATTTTGCATGCTACTTGCTGTTTTAACATTACTGTTACAGTTGTACTGATATAATATATTTAATGGAGGATTTACAATATGTATATTCTCACACAACTGTTTGTTAATTCCACATATATTTACTTTCCTTGTTTAACCTATTATAAGAGTCTTATCCCTGTACTTACGAATGTTTTAAATGGTTGGAATTACAAACATTTTTTTATACTGCATCATCAAAGGTTGAGAAATGAAATGGCCAGTCAATAAGAAATTAATTAATTAATTAAACAATTATTCAATGTATTGCATAGGTATTTAAGATGAGTTTACATTGTCTGAACAGATTCTGATGAAGTCTCCGTGCAGGAGATGAAAGCGCTTAATCTGTTTGTGTATGTGGTCGTTTATTTATTTAAATAAATTCTGGTTTTATTTGGACCTGTGGATTACTGCCTGTACTAAGGAAGTATTGGTGACTGAATATACGGAGGAGAGCCTTTATTGATGCTGGATTAGACGCATTGGTGTTCGCGTGGTTGTGTTTCACATTTGGGTTACATACCTTCACATACCCCTAGACTAACAAACAACTGCAACATTAGACTGAGATGAACACTAGATACCACTGATTACTTTAACTATATGGATCAAGAGGAAATACTAATCTTCAGGGATAAAGTCTCATGGGGTTGGGGGAAAGCAGTAACTAACATGGATACTTATATAGTGTGTCATGAAGAGACAATTAAAAAGGAAAGAAAACACGGCATTGGGAACCACTAGACATCAAGGATACTGTTATGTAGTGTGCCTTAAAACACTAAAAGGGATGCCATCCCTCTACCCTCCACCTTTCACACAATATGTTTGTCCTCTGTACCACCACAAGACTCTGGGGATATTAATTTATTTATTTTATTTAACATTTGTTTCTCTGAATAGTCTGTCTGGGTGGGAGTTCATTTTCAGTGGAGGCCCAGAGAGAAAAGCTCCAGTGACAAAATTACAAATAATATAAGTAAAAGTAAAGATAATTAGAAAAAAACACAAATTATGCATATCATAAAACGCAATGACACATATTGGTTAAAATGAATACAAAGTAAACCATGTCAATAAAACACATCTTAAAACACATACAGTTACATTGATTAACAAAGTAACAAAGTAATGCAGGTGGATGATAAAGCTGGCAGGTTGCTGGACATGTCAAATTAGTGTGTAGGTACACAGTCAACAGTCCAGACAGTGCAGTAGTTATATAAGTATTCATCAGATTGGTGGAGGACATGATCTCCCAAATATATAATGCATAAGCAGAGCACGTTTTGGCATAATGGAATAAACAGCAGCGTAGAGTAGAATAAGGAATGGAAAGACTGAAGAGAGCAGAGGAGGGAGAGTGAACGGAAAAGAGAAAAGGGCAATAGATGAGATGTTAAGGGAGGTAGGTAGGTGAAGAAGTTATGAAGTTGGATTGTTACTGAAGAGAAGGAGGATGGTAGGTAAAGTCATAACTAAGTTACTTATGGTGGAAATGAAGTGATGAAAGAGTAAGTGAGAAATGAGTGAAAGGGTTTAGCCTGGGGGGAGGGTGTATGAACAGAGCCAGTTGTTAATTAGAAAGATTCTTAGTAGGTTTTTGAAGTGAGATGTATCAGCAGTGGTTAGGATGGGCTGACGGATACTATTCCAAATTTTGGTGATGTACTTTGAGTAGAGAGAGTCACCTGCCTTATTGCTGGATTTGGAGACCTGTAATAGGGATTTATGTGAGGATCGAAGTGAATGGATGTTAGTATAAGGTTGAAACAAAGGTTGAAGAGCAGGGTTTTTTTTCAGGCAAGTGTACCAGTCTGTGAGTGAGAGTGAGCTGACTGTGTGCATATGAATTAAAATAAGACAACTGCAAAGGGGGGGCAGGTAAAAGGATTCAAATGCTGCACCCTTCCCACAGTAAACTATATCATACACCTGCTGTGCCAACTGCTAGGTTTGTGCAGTGATGGCTTTGTAACATATATTGTAAATTTATTGTATTATTCCATTCCTACAAGAGTGTGTGAAGTAAAAGGGGGGCTACAGGGGACTGTAGGCATTCCTCTCAACTCCACAGCACAAGATAGGACAAAATATGAAACATATTTAAATTATGACTCCTCCTGACTTAGAAAGTCACTATTCTAACAGCTTTTCCAGTACCCTGAATTGTGTGAAATTCTAATGGTTGGCATAAATGACTAACTGAAATAATTGGTGATTTATAAGGGCAGGAAAAAAAGGAGACATTGTGTGTGTGTGTGTGTGTGTGTGTGTGTGTGTGTGTGTGTGTGTGTGTGTGTGTGTGTGTGTGTGTGTGTGTGTGTGTGTGTGTGCGCGTGTGTGTGTGTGTGTGTGTGTGTGTGTTGTAAGGGACAGTGAATGAGGATAGGTGCCTGTGCTTAAACAATGTGGCTACTGTTAACTACCAGAGGAATTGCTGATCTGCTTTTACTGTAGTTAACTGTGATTCAGAGATTTGCAAATTAACCAATAATAAAGTATTTCCACATTGCAGATAATGTGTCTCTGAGTAATAAAGTACTGTATTGTGGAAATAGAGGCTTTTTACTGCAGCCCTTAATGTGAGTGGTGCGGTTCTTTATGAATCCCTGGATAAGGATGTTAATGTAGTTTTACAGATCACAGCATATTTTAAATTTTACCTCCCAGAGTATGCAAATTGCCTTTCTGGTTAGGTCTACTTGAGATGATCCAGTTATCAGGAGATATGAAACTGCTATAGAAAGAGAGTACATTGACTATTGCTGTTAACCATAACTTCTTTATGCCATGCATTATGTACATATTTTCCTTTACTTCATTGCAGTCTGTGTACCATTAGCCCTGTCAGTTTTAGGAAGTAAATATAGCAAATTCAGGTTGCATCCAAATTATACTTTACTTAGCTGGCCATTGACTTATCATGTTTAAAAATCATCTATGTAGACAGTGACTTCTAAAATGATTTCTAATTCAGAATAGGAGTGCTTTTACTGAATAGAGCCCCCACAAACACTCAGATTAACCCACAAAGGTTACTTAAAATTATTCCTTAGCTTCTGAAGATTCATCCTTGATACATTAAAGCAGGACACACTATAGTTTTGTGGAGACCTCAAATCATGAATCTATAATACTGATCAGTCTGGTCTTCCCACAGTTCATGCTGCTAGTGGACTATTAAACCAGCAAGACTAGTTAATGTCAACTGTGATCAATGAGAGCATTCACTGAGGTTTCACATACATGAATGACTGGTGCAGTTTTACTTTTTAGATATACAGTGATTATTTTTAGCATTCTGTTCAGAAAACCAACGCATTAACAGGGTAAGATTCCGTAAAGTTCATGGAATCCAAAACAATCTGCCAATATCAGAGTAAATGTTGTGGATAATCCTGTAATATGCAAATATGCCTCACTGAACTTAGCATATCTCAGAGCACTGTATATCAGTCGTAGCCACTCCATAAGTCAGGAAATCTGTCTCATTAATCTTGATGTACATTAAAAAAGTTACTGAATGTATACAATGTAAACTGGATTACATTAATAAATAATACATATCTTCAACAGTCGATCCAGTAAGCTTACAGACAAATATGGGATATCTCTGTAAGTCATTTACTAATAAAATATACTTGCATGGATGGATGGATACTTGCTTGCACTTAACTGTTCTGAATCTGTAAAATTTCTAATAAAATAATGAATAAAGGTGAAGGGCAATCACAACCACATCACCACAGCTAACAGTAGTTAACAATGGGTGCTGCACATGTGTGGTGAGCACAGGTAACACACACACCAAAGGAAATAGAAAAGCAGAGGTGGAGTATGGGTGAAGAAGAGAGACACACAAGAGGTATGCTGGAACAGGAAAATCTGAGGGAGAGTCTGAGGGGCATAGGCAATGTTTTTGTTTTTTTGGTGGGAATAGACTGCATTTTTTTTGAGAATAGAAGGAAGGTAAAGACATGGAGAGAGGAGGAGAAGGCAACACAGTAGATATACACATATAACAAATATTACAAGGCATATTGGACAAAGGTTGGAAATAAACAGTAAGGACAGGTAAGATACTCACAGATGCCACACTTTACTGCACGGGCAATGTAAAGTTGGCAAAAAAAGGATAGGGATGCATAACAGCCATGGTGAAATACAGAAGTACATATGTACCTAGTCACTGTTATGATATGACAAGTTGCAAACTGTGTGATAGTCAAACAAGGATATATACAACGAATGGCATTTGTGTGTATGGTAATAAACAGGTCTCACAGTACACACTGAACATTGAATCCAAAACAAAAGTAGTCAGCCAATAGTGCAAGTGTAAGCCAAACAAAAGTACAGATGAGCAAAGGCAGCCCATGAAATGTTGAATTATAACAGCAGAGGAGAGACTAGGACCTCCAACCATGCATGTAACAAACAACCAAGTGTGGCACCAAACAGCAGTACAGTAGCAAAGCAGAAAACTGGCTGCTAAATACACAAGTAGCTGTATGCAACCAAAACAGATATGGAATGGAATGCATATGTCACAGACATGTGCTATGTAGAAGGAAACATACAGATGTAGACATATATGTATAACCTTCATTGGCCTAAAAGGAAAATATCAGAAAGGAATGTCAATACACATACATACACCAATGACCTTTGATAATCCACATTCAGAAATCTACAATTATGGCTGTATAACAGCTATCAGGTTGTGCACATGAAGTACAAAAAAGTACACTGATTTATATGTGACACACACGAGTACAAGTAGAAAAAGCATGTATAAGCAAACAATAGCCAGCAACTTGTTTGCATATGTCCTATATCTGTATAATGTTCATAGGTTCACAGGTTCATACTAGGCTATCTGCCCTAGGGCATTTATAAGCCTAGCCAGAGTGTGTTTGGCTTTCGCCACCCATTTTAAATTAATTTTGCTATGCCCTTTTTTGAGGTTAGTATACTGTGCCTCTGTCTAACAGTGACACAGAAGTGATAGCCGGGGTAAACCTATGATCTCCCATCCACTCATCAAGATTCCTCTTGAAGAGTCAATGAGGGGCTCTGCCTAACCTGGACTGGGATTTTATTCCAGAGTGAAGGGAGCTTCTGGGTTATGAATCTGTCCCTCCAGCATGTCCTATTTATTTCAGTGCTGAGGTTCAAATCTCTCGAGCACGTAGCTCGATGGGATTTGGATTTTCTGAGGTGCAGCATGTCCATTAATTCCGGGTTGAACATGGCTTTATACGTCAGGCACAGATCACCTCTGAGCAGGCGGTATGCCACTGAGTAGAGCTGGAGTTTCTTTAACCGGGCAGCATATGGCATCTGTTTGAGCCCTTTGATCCTCTTGGTGAGGTACTTTTGGGGTCTTTCCAGTTGCTGCAGGTGTCTGGTAAGGTACATCCCAAAAAGGGCATTGTACTCAATTATGGGCCTGATGAGGGATGAGTAAAGAGGCACGATGACCTCCCCTGATCTAGATGTGAATCCCTTCATGATTAGGTGGGCTATATAAAATGTTCTTCTAACCACTTTGGCCACGTGCTTGTCAAATGAGAGATTGCTATCAACTTGGGTCCCCAGGTCCCTAATTACTTCTTCTGTACTTAATGGACTACCACCTATGTGGTAATTTGTGGGCACTTTGTTTTTGCCAAAGGGGATGACTATACACTTTTTGGCGTTTAGCTTGAGGCCATGGCTCTGGCACCAGTTGTCTGTTTCTATGAGGCCCTTTTGGAGGATGCTTGTGTCGGCTGCAGAGTCGATTATAGCGCCCAGTTGCAGTCATCTGCGAACTTGGTCAGCCACAGTTCTTCCGTGTTGGCCTGTACCTCCGAGAAATATATACCGAACAAGAGCGGTCCCAGGACTGAGCCTTGTGGGATGCCACTTGTAACTGGTTTGGAGTCTGACATGGCTCCAGCAATTCTAACCATGTGGGTTCTGTCCTTGAGCCAGTTTGCAACCCATCTAGTGACATAGGGGTTTATATTTAAGCTAGTGAGCTTATCTATAATGCCCGAGTGGAGTATTGTATCGAAGGCTTTTGCGAGGTCCAGGTAGGCTGTGTGGACCACCTTCCCTTTGCCAATGGCCTTGGTGACTGTTTCAAAGAAATCGACCAGGTTTAAGAGGCAGGATCTGCCCTTAACAAAGCCGAACTGGGTAGGATCCAGTGTCTGTAGGTCCCCAATATCTTTATTTATGAGGTCCATGATGATCCTTTCCATAGCTTTGCAGACCAAGCTAGTCAGGCTTATGGGGCAATAGTTTCCAGGATCTGTTGAGGCACCATCTTTGTGGAGAGGGACCACTGTTGCTGTACGCCACTCTTTGGGTACATATCCTGTAGTAAGGCTGAGATTGAACAGTAGTTTTATGTTTGGGTTTAGCTCTTCTTGGAGTTCATGTAGGACGCAGCCCGGGACACCGTCTGGTCCCATTGATGCTGTGTTTTTTGCTTTGGAGAGGGTGGCTCTTACCCGAGCATCTGAGAAGTCAGGGGGGCAGCACTCTGCTGGGATAGATATTTGCCCTTTTGGTGGGGGGGGGGGGAGAAGGTTGTGCTGAACCTGTCAGCTAGGATGTTGACAATGTCTGTGGGTTCGGTGTATTTTTTGTCATTTTGGACTAACTCTGAGCATACCTGGGAATTCCCACCCAGGTTCCTAACATAACTAAAGAAAGTCTTGTGATTATCCTTAGTGTCCTGTGCAATTTTTCTCTCGAAGCTGGCCTTAGATGATTTTATGAGTCCCCGTAGTTTTTCGCTAATACTGATCAGAGATGCCTTCCCTTTTTGGGATTTTGCTCTATCATGTAGTAGCTTCCTCCTTCTATTGTATAATTTGTTTATGGCTGGGGTCCACCAGACAGGACGTCTGCCTTTGGAGGATTGGGTCTTGGTTTTATTTGGGATTGCAAGATCCATGCATTCCTGAAGGTGTTCATAGAATGCGTTTATAAAGGATTCTGCAGTCTGGGCAGTAATTTCCACAGGGCCGGGGGCTTTGAAGGATTCCACCTCGGTTTTGAGGAGTGTGAAATTTGCTTTAGAGAAGTTTTTCACTGTGGTTTTCTGGGCAGGGGGTGGGGTCAGGATGTGAATTTCCAGTGAGATTAGTTTATGGTCTGATCTTACCAGTGAGGGATACACTTCTGGTCTGGAGCATAGAGTCCCCATGTTGGTGATGATCAGGTCCAGTATGTTTTCCCCTCTTGTGGGAGTGGTAACAAGTTGTTCCATAGCATTTGAGTTTATAAATTCTAGGAACCTTTGGGCTAGGGTGTTGGAGCTAGAGTAATGCTCCCAGTCTATGTTTGGGTAGTTGAAGTCACCCAATATAATGGTGTTTGGAGGGATCTTCATATTTTCCAGTGTTCTCAGGAAGGCCGAGTGGGGTTCCTGGGTTTGGGAGGGTGGTCTGTAGCAGGCTATTAACTGGAAGGCAGTTTTACCCACTGTTAGTTGCACATGGATAGTCCCTGATGCTTCGTGCTGTGCCACCAACCTGGAGGTGTGGGTATCTTTGACGAATATTGATACTCCCCCTCCTTTTGTGGTTCGGTCCAAGTTTTGCATACATTTGGCACAAGTTGACCTTTTAACAAAACATCTTGATTAAAATTTATAAAACTTCCAAGAAATATGGACATATAACATGCATATGTGCAAGAGATATGACATACCTACAAAGGTGGAAGGAAGGTGGACAATATGAACCCACATCAAGGAGGACATGGCAGCAAAGCTAAGAAGGCAAATGATAAAACAGAACAACACTAAGGGGACACATTAAAAATGCATATGTACACTAAATAGGGTGGTGATGAAGTCAACCCAAATTACATTAAAACGAATGGCCAAGGTATGTCACATAGGCAGACTACATTGCCAACGTCAGCAAAAATGGCCATGTATAAATCAAAAGCACAGTAATGTGCAATCATATAACAGCAACACATATAGGTAAACAAGCTACTAATGAGTATCACATGCACATATATGCTGTCATTCCAATGTAAAACTTGTGGAATAAACACCTGAGGTGAGATATCACTGACTATGGGTATGAATGAGCAGAGGACAGTTCTGTGAACAACATTATAGCACATTAACACAAAGTCAATGAAGGCTCACAATCCCAAGGTACAATGGAATTTCTGAATTGATCGTAATATGTGCAGGGATGTGCACATAAATCAGTGCATATGTACACTATTTGCTGAAATGTGTGAATGTATGTGAATAAGGAATGCATACAGAAATTTAACATAGACCAAAGAAAGCATACTGTAATGTTAATGAATCAGCACTATGGTGTATACATGGTCTATGCATTCAGTAAAGTAGAACTGCCCATATGTAGCAGACACATTTATTTAATACAACATGGCATCATCATTGTCAGTACATGCCACACTCAATGCTAGTATGTCAGTGTGGCAGCACAAATATCATCCAAAACTCAAAGGCAAGGACATGTCCTTCTGTTGAGCAGTCATGACATGGCAACCCACACTTCATAGCCATTCCACTGTGTTATTTGTGGAGTATGGGCAACGTTGTTTGCGAGATGCTGTCAATCCCACACATGCATACAGTGGACCTCTTGCAGCAGTAGTAGCAGGTTAGCTGCCGAAACTCATGGAGGGCTGAATGTTGAATGAAAATGTGGTAATGTGTGTAATGCCTCCATTGCAACATAATCCTAAATGTCAGATGACATCTGCAGTGTACATTTGGCCACGTATCACATAAGCATGGCAGCAAAATACTACTCATGCAAAAGTGTGCCTAATCACTCCAAGTACTTACATGGCAAACACCATGGTGGTAGCATTATATACGTGGATCACACAGACAATACTTATGGTCCTGAGGGCCCACCCTGATGGGGATGAACATCAAGAATGATCTCCTGAGCTATTTCCCTGAATGAGTTCTGCATAACCTATGACATATCCTGGAAAAAATTCCCCATCATGTCCCTCATCTGTGTCTAAAAAACATCAGTCATTACCTCAAAGATGTGTTCCTGATAAGTGTCTTGTTGTGTTGCTGGGTGTCATCTTCTCTGAGGTGGAACAAGGATTATAGCACATGCAGGTCCAGCTTCCTCCTCCTCCTTATTATCATCATCTCCATCATGGTTGTCATAATCTGAGGACTCAGGCAGTGGTTTGGCATGTGCTCATCTCTGATGTCTGATGGGTGAGCATCCATGGGTCACATGTTTTGGCAAGGTGAATCACTAAATAAGAAAGAAAGTACATATGCATACCTACTACCATATGACTACGTAGCATACCTACTGTGACACAATCCACAGGCAGAAAACAGTCAGTATGAAGCCTTAGAATAAGGTATGCCCATTGTCAAGTGTACCACCATATGTAATGTAGGTCTTTAATCAAAACCATAACAATGAAAACAACACCTCTACCAGGCTTAAAATTTCTGGGAAAATCACAGATAACATTAAACAAATACTGATGTGTACAACTGAAATCTAACATACATTATGTACCATCCTGTTTACATGTGATGTCTGCATATAAAAATATAGGTTGATTAACATTTAATGCAGGTATCATTAAAACCACATTTTCAGATGAAATGGCCTAAAATGATTATGTAGGAGAAATATACTCAAAACAGTTGCTGCTAGGGGATGGATCTTCAGGCACACAGCACATTCCTTATGTTCTATTATCTATCTTTAGGGATGTTTTCAATAACAGAACATGTCAGGGCCACTGCATCCATCACACAAGGTGAGCAGCTTACTCCAGGCCTTGCTGTGGCATGAATAACACAGCTTACCAGTGGGAATTCTGCCACTACCCAAACACTTGTGAATCAGTCATCATTATTCATGACAAGTATGTGCACAGCCAGCACACTTACATATCCTGACATTTGAAGAGAAGCATGCCATAACACTGTATCATGAAATACTGACATAACTCTACCTTGTAAAACAACATCATTAACATAGGTTCATAGGTTCATACTAGGCTATCTGCCCTAGGGCATTTATAAGCCTAGCCAGAGTGTGTTTGGCTTTCGCCACCCATTTTAAATTAATTTTGCTATGCCTTTTTTGAGGTTAGTATACTGTGCCTCTGTCTAACAGTGACACAGAAGTGATAGCCGGGGTAAACCTACGATCTCCCATCCACTCATCAAGATTCCTCTTGAAGAGAGTCAATGTGGGACTCTGCCTAACCTGGACTGGGATTTTATTCCAGAGTGAAGGGAGCCTCTGGGTTATGAATCTGTCCCTCCAGCATGTCCTATTTATTTCAGTGCTGAGGTTCAAGTCTCTCGAGCGCGTAGTTCAATGGGATTTGGATTTTCTGAGGTGCAGCATGTCCATTAATGCCGGGTTGGACATGGCTTTATACGTCAGGCACAGATCGCCTCTGAACAGGCGGTATGCTACTGAGTAGAGCTGGAGTTTCTTTAACCGAGCAGCATATGGCATCTGTTTGAGCCCTTTGATCCTCTTGGTGAGGTACTTTTGGGGTCTTTCCAGTTGCTGCAGGTGTCTGGTAAGGTACATCCCAAAAGGGGCATTGTACTCAATTATGGGCCTGATGAGGGATGAGTAAAGAGGCACGATGACCTCCCCTGATCTAGATGTGAATCCTTTCATGATTAGGTGGGCTATATAAAATGTTTTTCTAACCACTTTGGCCACGTGGTTGTCAAATGAGAGATTGCTATCAACTTGGGTCCCCAGGTCCCTAATGACTTCTTCTGTACTTAATGGATTACCACCTATGTGGTAATTTGTGGGCACTTTGTTTTTGCCAAAGGGATGACTATACACTTTTGGCGTTTAGCTTGAGGCCATGGCTCTGGCACCAGTTGTCTGTTTCTATGAGGCCCTTTTGGAGGATGCTTGTGTCGGCTGGAGAGTTGATTATGGTGCCCAGTTTGCAGTCATCTGCGAACTTGGTCAGCCACAGTCCTTCCGTGTTGGCCTGTACTGCCGAGAAATATATACCGAACAAGAGAGGTCCCAGGACTGAGCCTTGTGGGACGCCACTTGTAACTGGTTTGAAGTCTGACATGGCTCCAGCAATTCTAACCATGTGGGTTCTGTCCTTGAGCCAGTTTGCAACCCATCTAGTGACATAGGGGTTTATATTTAAGCTGGTGAGCTTATCTATAATGCCCGAGTGGGGTATTGTATCAAAGGCTTTTGCGAGGTCCAGGTAGGCTGTGTGGACCACCTTCCCCTCGTCAATGGCCTTGGTGACTGTTTCAAAGAAATCGACCAGGTTTAAGAGGCAGGATCTGCCCTTAACAAAGCCAAACTGGGTAGGATCCAGTGTCTGTAGGTCCCCAATATCTTTATTTATGAGGTCCATGATGATCCTTTCCATAGCTTTGCAGACCAAGCTAGTCAGGCTTATGGGGCAATAGTTTCCAGGATCCGTTGAGGCACCACCTTTGTGGAGAGGGACCACTGTTGCTGTACGCCACTCTTTGGGTATATATCCTGTAGTAAGGCTAAGATTGAACAGTAGTTTTATGTTTGGGTTTAGCTCTTCTTGCAGTTCATGTAGGACGCAGCCCGGGACACCATCTGGTCCCATTGATGCTGTGTTTTTTGCTTTGGAGTGGGCAGTTCTTACCTGAGCATCTGAGATGTCAGGGGGGCAGCACTTTGTTGGGATAGATATTTGCCCTTTTGTTGGGGAGGGGGGGAGAAGTTTGCATTGAACCTGTCAGCTAGGATGTTGGCAATGTCTGTGGGCTCGGTGTATTTTTTGTCATTTTGGACTAATTCTGAGCATATCTGGAAATTCCCACCCAGGTTCCTAACATAACTAAAGAAAGTCTTGTGATTATCCTTAGTGTCCTGTGCAATTTTTCTCTCGAAGCTGGCCTTAGACAATTTTATGAGTCCCCGTAGTTTTTTGCTAATACTGATCAGAGATGCCTTCCCTTTTTGGGATTTTGCTCTATCATGTAGTAGCTTCCTCCTTCTATTGTATAGTTTGTTTATGGCTGGGGTCCACCAGACAGGACGTCTGCCTTTGGAGGATTGGGTCTTGGTTTTATTTGGGATTGCATGATCCATGCATTCCTGAAGGTGTTCATAGAATGCGTTTATAAAGGATTCTGCGGTCTGGGCCGTATTTTCCACAGGCACAGGGGCTTTGAAGGATTTTGCCTCGGTTTTGAGGCGTGTGAAATTTGCTTTAGAGAAGTTTTTTACTGTGGTTTTCTGGGCAGGGGGTGGGGTCGGGATGTGAATATCCAGTGAGATTAGTTTATGGTCTGATCTTACCAGTGAGGGATACACTTCTGGTCTGGAGCATAGTGTCCCCATGTTGGTGATGATCAGGTCCAGTATGTTTTCCCCTCTTGTGGGAGTGGTAAAAAGTTGTTCCATAGTATTTGAGTTTATAAATTCTAGGAACCTTTGGGCTAGGGTGTTGGAGCTAGAGTAATGCTCCCAGTCTATGTTTGGGTAGTTGAAGTCGCCCAATATAATGGTGTTTGGAGAGACCTTCATATTTTCCAGTATTCTCAGGAAGGCCGAGTGGGGTTCCTGTGTTTGGGAGGGTGGTCTGTAGCAGGCTATAAACTGGAAGGCAGTTTTACCCACAGTTAGTTGCACATGGATAGTCTCTGATGCTTCGTGCTGTACCACCAACCTGGAGGTGTGGGTATCTTTGACGAATATTGATACTCCCCCTCCTTTTGTGGTTCGGTCCAAGTTTTGGGGCCGAAAAGCATGGTATGAGGTATAACCTGGTAGTGCTAGGGTGCTCTCGGGAGCCTTGAACCAGGTTTCTGTTACTGCACAGATATCAATGTTCTCCATGCTAAGGAGAGTTTTGAGTGCGTGCATCTTGAGGTTTAGACTTCTGGCGTTGAGTAGCATTACTCTTAGTTTCTTATCCCTTGTGATACCTATGGAGGTGGGTTTGTCTTTTGAGCCTTGCCTAAAAAAGGCACTATGGGGGTAGCAAGAGCCTTTGCCAATATCCGAAAGCCCAAAGTTGACAGGTGCAAGCCATCCCTAGCGAAGCATCGTGGCTTGTCCAGCATGTCATCCCAGGCTGACAGGCATTGGATCCCCTTTGAATGACACCAACACTTAAGCCAATTGTTGAAATTGATCATCTTGTCTTCATATTGTGGCATCATTCTTGGTGAGGGTAAGATGCTACTCAAGGTCAGGGTCTAAATAAACATAACAACATAATACAAATACTGTGACCTGCAATGCTTAAAACTTATGATGAATGTATCACTACAGTGGCCAGTGGACTGTCTGAGAGAATGGCACTATTTCCATGTTTCCTGTTTTGTATGTGTACCTTGCACATTTATATTGGCCTGTGAATTTCAACTGTAACCTATGTGTCTGTGTATGTAACATGGTCATTAGTCGACCCACCATCAACTTTTTGTAATGCAAAACAACACCCTAGAAATAATGGACAATCATAAACACAGTGGCAGCCTGAGACATATGAAAACATAGTTGATGTCTTACAAGCAGAACTGTCTGTCTAGAAATGTATCAGTACCCTATATATATTTATTAGCAATCACTTTGTATGACCCTGCAAAATGCAAACAGCATGATGCTGATTATGTAACAGGAAAAATAAGAATGCTTATGTGTACAAATATCCCTAAATACAGGATACAAGTGTGTTGTAACTAAACCATTAAAGGTGTTATAGGCAGATGTGATACTCATATTAAAATGAATGGCATACCAGACATAGTCTGCCAACAACAGTGTAAACAATGACAAAGCAGACATCCATTCCATATATGAATAAGCAGACTGTACGTAACAGATCATTCATTGAGCACCACATCCAGTGCCAACACTTGCATTGCAAACAGCAGACAAAGTAATATTAACTTGTATGTGAGACATCACAATCAAAAGCACTGCGACAGGTACACATAAATGACTGTCATCAAGGTTGTGACATACAATTCAAACCATTATCTTCTGCAAATGTAGCTTGCTGCTAAATCATAATTAAACATATTTTTTATGTAATTCATATCTGTAATCAAAGGGATTGACAGATTGCACTTACCTTACTGATACATGACTGGGATTCCTGCATTAGAAGTAGTACAGATGGTAATGCAAAAAAATATCCTTTAACAATGATCAGATCTATTTTAGTTAAAAAAAATCTGAAGAAGTAATCAACATACCTTTCTCCCTTTGCACTCTTCATCACCTGCGAAAAGTAAAAAGCATGTATGAATGATGTAGGTATAAAGTAGCATTGATCAGCTTATGTTCTTTGACAAAATTACAGAATATACATATACTCTTTTGAATGTTTCACACATATTCCTTTATACATTGGAAGACAAAAAGACAGATTGAAGGACCTCAGTTTCAAACCCAAAACTCTCAGTTATGTTCTCACCCTAACCCCAACTTCTACCTACTCAGCTAATCCAGCTGGCCTGCAACCATATGGAGTAAATGCAATTAAACAAATCAGAGATATGAATGTGCAGGGATGGGGTAGTAACATGAATCACGGTGTATGCCTTACAAGATGGTTAAACTAAAGTACAAGGTTCTGTGCATTTATGAAAATAAAATTGCAAGCATGAATGCATGTCAGCACAGTGGTCACAACACAAAAACACCACTGTAAAATTACATACCTCAGACAGTGGAATGCTGTCATGAAACACACAGCTGCAAATTCCTGCTCATCACAAACACACAAATGTAGATTAGGTAGGAGGACATACAATTTTATTTTATTTTATTTATTTATTTTACATTTGTTGACCGGGCTAGTCTAACTGGATACATGTCCATTTTCAGTAGAGGCCCGGGGAGAAAAGCTCCAAGCATAAACAATAACAATGTAAAAAAAGGAAACAAGTGTAATAAAGTCATATAAGGTAACAGTACTATGGTAACATTGGTAAAAGGAGAAAAGTAAAATGGCATTAAAAAAATATTTACTATAAACATTCAGGTAAAAGTTAAACTAAATATAAATAAACAAATACATTAGATAGAATTAGGGTATGTGTAGAAAGATTAAAGTTCTTAAATGTTATCATATTACTAAGATTAAAGCAAGAAGAGAAGTAACTAGTTTTGGAGGCAAAGAGTTGGGGGGGAGGGGTAGGGTAAGAACAGGAGTGAAATAAAAGTTTCAGTCTGGGTTTTCACAAGGACAAAGCCACTTAGTTTTTAGATGTTCTTTTATGTGTTTTTTTAATTGAGATGCAGATGCTAGGGTAGATAGTTCAGGAGGGAGCTGATTCCAGATACAATTTATATATATATTTTTTTCTCAAATTACAAATTGTAAGTCATAAATATCCCTGATATCAGGGGATGTCCCCTCTCCTACAGTAAACATGTATATCTGACCATCTCACTCCCTCCAAATATAAGTAAGAAAAGGGTAGTGAGTTTGAATTAATAAACAATGGCACGCTTATATATTAATTTCAGCTTGCCAGTATTGTCCTATTCCACATTCTTTTTGCAGAACTATTCCAGTGTGTTCAAAGCTTTACACATACATCTGTAGTAAAAGAGCTGCTGTTGGCAGAACATTACAGACAGTGGAATATTTTAGAAATCCAAGCAATAAATGCTACTGTCGTAAGAATTTGCAAAATACCTGTTAATATCAAAAAGTAGGTATCTATACAAGCATTTTCAAAAATGTTACAGAGGCACAGCAATCACAATTTAATGAGAGCTGTTCCCTATATGGTTTTGAACCCACAGTGAGTCATGATATGTGCATGCTGGCTGCTTGCTTTGCAGGATGAGCAAACACACTGTGCAATACTTTTTTTCTTAAAAAACTGCTGTTGTGTGTGTGCATCCATATTCCTGTGGCTAACAGATGAATACCGAAAAATCTGATACCTACATGCTATAGACACTCACTTTTCACAAAAGTGACAGATAGCATCATGTTTTACAATGTAGAAGATATGTGCAGATAATCAGACCTGCAGTGGTCTTGTATTAAACAAAAAGGATTTTAGCAATACTGTGCACTTTGTAAAGTAGAACGAACTAATGGATGTCTGTATGAGTTACTGTTCACAAACATACAAGCAGACTAGGTGATTTTAAATATTAAGGATAACAGAGAAATGTCTAGTCATCAGCAGCCTAGGTATTATAGGCACTGGTGATACATGAGCATACTGGATATGTGACATGATGTATTTACATGTTCGAAAACAGAAATATTGAAAATATTTATCGGTATGTACATTATAAACAATATTAAACAAATAAGCCCATGGGGATCAAACAAATAATTAAAGGGAGAACAGTCACGTTATCTTCTTGATTAGCCAGATGAGCTAATTATCAGATCAGCAAGTTAATGGGTCTAAAAGGCATACATCTGAGCTATGGGATACAGCTATATCTCTGATTTCCTTAGGAACATACAGGTATATATAGGATTGTGGCACTTACTGTAGGCATACACTCTCTGTCTCCACACCTTGGTGACCCTCCAATGAAGATCCTCAGTGTCCCTTCAATGCAGGCCATCACAGCAGTGGCAAACTTGCTGTATAGCCCTGTAGATTCCCGTATGGCATCAAGCCTCCCTCTCAGTCCAGTTCCATATATCAATGACTGCAACATTTTGTAGTATGGCTCTCATGCAATGCACCACTCCTCCATGGATGGTCAGCATGTGGGTGGTCTCCCTTTCAGTCCAGTTGGACATGTCAAAGCTTCCTTGACGTCACCATTTCAATGATTATGTGAATACGTTTGATCAGTCACAATTCAATAAATTGCTCACTAAGGTCCTACTCAGTTTGCAGGTAGCAATGGTCTGATCTTCAAATGTATCAAAATCACAATTTAAAAGTGGCAGTTATGGGATGTTATCAGATCATTGAAAGATAATGGGCACGGGCTGCACATGGGCATGTTTAATGATACCTATTGGCTATTTGCATTTTTCACCTTCCCATTACGTCAAGCTATTGGTTAATAAGCTGAATTTCGAGAACTTACACAGACATACACAAACAGAATTCTTAAATCTTGAATTTTGATGAACATCATTAATTATGTTTGGCTCAAATGAGACTTAAAAGCTGTGTGCACATAGCTGGTCTTTCCTTCAGGTACACCTGATACATAGGTAGCTGCAACAGTAATTTTGGATCCGCTAGCATTGCTGTGGTTGGATATGTTACTCTCCTTATAGACCTATGTTATCATTACTCCTTAGAAATGTATGTGCATATGCTTAGACTGATGCATTTAGAGAAAATGTGCGCAATATAAAAAATGTATGTGACTTACTGAAGGGGCGTAGGAATAACCTGGTATGAATACAGGTGAGTATATTTGCATCACTCGCAAGTATTACTTCCCCATATGCAGTTGTACAGAATAATGTAAATGGTAACTGGGAACAGTACACAAGGACATACTAACGGATTTTCCCTATACATTGCTGGTGACTGAGTGCTGTCTGTAGTATATGTATAGAAAACTACAGATTCCATATGTTACTATGTAGTATGCATTTGCAATACTGGTTTGGATATTTATTCATTGATGCTTAAAACATATACTAGAACTATTATCTCAAAAAAATAGATCTGTGTTTATCATGTACTGTGTTTTGTATGCTTACAGAAGTTGTCCAATTGATAATTTTCAGATACTCTCTGCTAATGGAGATAGCATTCATTGCTCATTATCGATTGTGTTGATACACACTCATCATGTATAACAGTTTATGTTAATATGACTGTTTTTAATTTCCACAGGCTGTCTGTTTAGGCTGTCCTTGCATTACATCTAGAGGATGTGTATGACAGCTATCAAACATTTTTGTTTTACACATATTGTTTGTGTAGTATGTTAATGTGAACAGCATGCCAAATGGGTGTATTATGTGGCACAATGTGGTTGTGTTTGGATCTCTACTACTGTGATAGCCACTGGAATGGGTTCAAATCCCACAGACAGCCTCTGTAGATATTATAAGTTATGTTGTTGTTTCATGTCTTATGTATTAAGGCATTGTTTTCATATCACATATGATTTTATATGTCACAGTACTATATAGGTCAGGCACTATTTCCTAGATTCTGGCATTGTATAGGACTGCAGAAAGGGTAAATTTGTACAAGCTGTCAACATAATCATCTCCGTATGTGAGCCCTACCTTAATCTTAACATATGCATATAACTGTCTTCCAAATGTCAAACAGACCAAGTGTTGACAATTATTTGCCACAGGAAAATGAAATTATAATAGATGCTCTGTGACAGCTGTGATAGAGACTCCTTGGACAGGCAGGAAATATAGTATGGAGGGATGAAGTGTGGATCAACCTCATCAACATAATTAATTCTGTGGGAAGTCATAACAGATCCCGTGAGTCTTGTCACTGACTGTGTTCAGACATGATCCTTTGTGCAGCCAATCAGGTAAGTCAGTAGGAGACATCAAGGGATGCTACTGGTGGTGGCAACCACTGACATTCCCTGATGACATGTTGCCATACAACTTCAGAACATACATAATAGTACAACAATGTGTAATGTTATCTGCATTCATTTGCACAGGTCCATCCACTTCTGTATAAGAGCAGGACAAGACAGGTAAGTGTCACCATATGGTGTTACTGTGACCATTAACTGTTATTGCATTTGCCTCCTGTCATGCTAGTGATGTATATTGTCATATTGATATATCCCTCACATTGTAAACTACAGGTACATCTGTGGGCATGAGCCATGCAGGTATATACTCAAAAATGTGCCTTGTGATGTACTATCTAGTCTATTTGTGCTTCTTGTGGAGCTTTTCTCCCCAGACCTCCACTGAAAATGAGCTCTGCTTAGCCCAGTGGACTTTCCTGGTAAATAAATGCCAATGAATAAATAAAGACACCTACAAACAGAGCAGGTATGGTTCCCCATCATGTTCTTAGGCTGCAGCACTGTGTAGCATATCTGTGTTGTATGAAATTAATGTCACTGTTTTTCTACACAGGGACATCTGGACAGCATGTGCACTGTACATCACATATCACAGTAACCTTTTAGCATATTGTATATGTCATCATGTGCCTATTCGCCTGCATACATGCATGACTGTATTTGCTTTGTCTGTATTTTTCCACTGCATTGTCCAGACAAGCTCATCAAATCGGGAGGGTGTCACTGGTATGCTGTTACCTCTTTTTCATACGTATCATTGCTGTTACTTCTGTTGTCATCCTCCATTAATACTGTGTACTTCCACCTTTCCATAGGACAGCTACCATTTGTCAGCAAATGAAAGTTCCCAGCAACTTCATGGATCTAAAAAAACAAAGAATGGTTATTGTGATCAAAAAAACACAGTAAAGTGAATAGAATTAGGTAAAACTATAAGTTAATAACAAGTGCTTTTATCTCTGCAATTGGAAACTTCATCAGACAGTAAAATTTAAAAATGCAGAGCTTTATATACATAAATCAAAAGTTCCAAACTTGGTCATGTGACAGTCATGCCTCCGTGATGGAATAAAGATATTTAAACAATATTAAAAGTTTGGAAGTTTTGATTTGTGTATATAAAGCTCTGCATTTTTAAATTTTGCTGTCTGATGAAGTTTCCAGTTATGGAGATGAAAGCCCTTATTTTAACTTTTGTTGTCAATAAATTGCATTTTTATTTAATTCCATTCACTTTAATCCATTTATTCAAGCAATACCTCTCAACCTCTTAGAGCAAGACATCTGGACAAAGCCATAAATAATGGGGGGACAAAGGCTCCAAAATAGGGAAAATTTTTAAATATTGCTCTTATAGACTTAGAAAGTCGATAGAATAACAGGTTTTGCATTAGCATAGATTTTCTGAAGGGCGTGGAGTCTAAAATTCAAATGTCTGTCAATATTTTCTGATTTCAGTCCTAAATTATTTGCCAATAATGGGCACTGGTGACTTTAAATTTGGGATGTGCATGTATTTAAAAAGTGTATTGGGTAATTGTTTGATCTGTTTAAGATGGTGAATTGTGCTACTGAATATCCTTTGGAAGGTGGCAAGCTGAGGTACCAGGATTAAATACGCATGGTACTCACATTTGTGTTTGGAGTCTGTTTTCTTCATTACCTTTGCTTTTTGGGTTTTGTATATCATTTGGACTTTGACTTTGGGCATGTTTGTGGTGTGACCTGGTTGGTAGTGTGACTGGTGCAACCATGGAACTTTCAACTAATAGTTTGTTTATGGAACTGCTAAAGGAGAGAGAATCTAGGTTTGCTGGGGCAGACCCTCAGAGTGCTCCTGGTCAAAATGGTCAATCGCTTAAGTTTGGAGAGCTAGAGAAATTAATGGTAAAAGAAATAAACTTGCTTTATGATGTTAAACTCCTGGAAAAGTATCTTAGTTTAAATGTTACACCAAGAGGTCTTAGAGTTGACCATTTTCCAGCAGGCGATTTCACGGAGACTGAACAAGACTAGTTGGAGGAATGGCATGAAGTATCTTTGCAGAGTTCTTTGGGCTGGCTTTGTATCTTGGTTACGTTGAAACAGGAGATCCCTGAATCCACCTTTGCATCTAAGTTTGGTGAAGTCAAACAGAAATTGGTAAAGGTGGAAATGGAGACCATTGGCAGAAAAAAGAAAAAACTTTCCAGGGACATGAATGATTTTGCCAGTGGATATGTTTATCTTACATGTCAGAATCCTCGCAAGGGAAGGTTGCAGTTTAGAAGGAACAGTTTTTATTCATCTGGTCATGACTCAGCCTGTTCATCAGGAGAAACATCATCTAAGAAGAGTGTCTCTTTTGTGACAGTCCCAAATGAGGAAGCAGCCTTATAGGAGAACCAATCGGGTTCGTTGCAGGATTTTCAGTACAGCAACGTGAATTCAAGCAGCAAACAGAACCGGAAAGTCAGAAGCTAACTTTTCATGGCGTTGAACCATTGCTTTGGACTGTTGAGCATGTTGGGTTAGCAAATAATGAAAAGTAGTGGAACTGACAATTTAAAAATTATTAATTGAACAAATTTGCAACTTTCTGACACTGTTATTGGTGTGCTATCAAAAGGGGCTAAGTTTGTCCCTATGAAATGTCCATCTTTGGCAAATGTTCTGATTGAGGCTAGTAACTTCTGCCATAAATTACATTTAAAGGTGTTTTTTTTCTAGAATTGATGTACAAAATACTCAGTGCAGTGATTTATCTGTTTCAGCTAGCTTGGAGGACTCTTTACTTAATTTGTCTGTATATGAATATGAGTAAGGTCAGGGCTTAATGGATGTAACCGACACTAATTGTGAGGATGATGACACTGTTTTTGTTACAGGTTATAGAGGGATAAATATTCAAAATTTAACCAATGTGGAAAATTCCTTTTATCCCCCCAAACCATCTGCAACTGTTACTATGAGAAATTGCTAAGTAACATTTAAAGAGTTTAAAAAGTTTAAATGCAAGCCATTCAATTTAAACAAGGATGAATGGTATGAATTTATTAAACTTCGCAGATGTGTTGGGGATTATGCATTTAGAGAAACAGACAAGGGGATATTTGGGTGAGTATGGATAAAGCAGGGTATCAAAACATGTTTTTTGAACTTTTGAATGATGGTAAGAATTATGTCAAGTTGTCCTATAACCTCCTCCCTCATTTTAATAATGAGCTATTAGAGCTACTTGAAAAAGGAGAAAGATTAGGTTTTTTTTCTGCTCAGATTGTTAAGAAATTGTACATTACTAAGGCTCGTGACCCAACATTTTACACTTTCCCAAAAGTTCATAAGGATCTTAGTAAACATTTGTGTAAGCCGATTGTATCGGGCACCGGGTCTTATTTAGAAAATGTGGGAGTGTTGCTGGACTCACTACTTATGAAACATTTGAATTTAGTATCAGGTCATATTAAAAATATACAGGAACTTTATGTTCTGGTTCAGAGCATAACATGGCAAAAGGATTATTTTTGGGCTTCTATGGATATTTCTTAGTTGTATACGAATATTGTCCCTGGTAGGGGACTTGAAGCGATAGCTGCAATTTTGGGTGAAGGGCTACGTAGTTCCTTTATTTTGGAACTACTTGAATTTTATTCAGTCGTACAGTAGTTTAATAAGGTAAAGTTAGTGCTTTCGTAGAGGTCAATGCCTGTACTTCTTCAGACAAAAAACACCATTAACAGAATCACGTAAATACCTTCCCTCAACAGTTAACCAGACCTACCAAGAATCGCATGAACAATTAATAAATTTAAATGCATTAACTTACAAAATAGTCTGTTGAAAATAGTCTGTTTAAAAACTGGTAGAGGTGAAAAACTGACAGTCAAAATTGTAATAATATACTTAAAATATATAATAAATATGTATATATTCAAAAATTTAATAATATAAAATGTAATAATAAAAAATCTCATCTTATATGGACAACAAATACATATGCTACTACATACATTTATATAAATATGTATGTGCATGTATAAATAAATCCTAAAATCCAATAAGCTTACAAATAATGAAATGCATAGAAAATATATGTACATGTATCAGAATTCTTATCAATTAAATGCCTTAGTTTCAAAATACAAGCTATGGAGCACACATAATTGATGCCTGGATGTCTAAAGGCATCACACTTGAGTTGCCATAGAAGCTCACACCTTTGGTATTGTTGGATGATATATTAGATGAAGTAACCTCCAAAAGGTCTACTGTTTTTTTTAAAGCAATCTTGAATGATCCCCGAATGGATCAGGTGATGATGGGGAATTTAATTTGTGATCAAACTATTTGCTCACATACAAATTCTACTACTGACTTTACTTCGTCTTTTATCACCCCCTTTAGTAATGAGGCCCTTCTTTTAAACTGTATCTTGTATAAAAATTGGGATCTGATTACAGTGGATGAGAATGTGAGGAATAGTTTACCCATGAAACCGGTGGTTATTTTGAAAAGGGAACAAAATTTAAAATCCTTATTAGAAACCAAAAGGTAACCAATTCAAGGGTAAAAGGTATGTTTCGATGCGAGGCTTGCCCCTATCATAGGTACCTGAACACTGGTTGTTTTTTCACAGTTAGGGATCATACATTTTCATCTAATGGGAGGTTTAATTGCAATTCAAGAAGTATAGTATATCTGGCCAAGTGTAAACTATGTCCCATCTTCTATAATGGAAATATAGAGAGAAGACATAGGGACAGGTTGTATGAACATATATATGCCATTAAAAAAAAAAAAAAGTTGATAATGCCCTTGCAAAACACATAATTAACCACCCGGAATCACATTTTTGATTTTATGGTTATAGAACAAGTTAATGGGTCCATTAGGGGTGGCCCAATTCTATTATGGTTGGAAAGGTGTGAGCTTCTATGACAACTCAGGTGTGATGCCTTTAGACATCCAGGCATAGCTTGTATTTTAAAACTAAGGAGTTTAATTAGATAAGAATTTTGATACATGTACATATATTTTCTATGCATTTCATTATTTGTAAGCTTATTTTATTTTAGGATTTATTTATACATGCACATACATATTTATATAAATGTATGTAATAGTATATGTATTAGTTTTCCATATAAGATTAGATTTTTTATTATCAAATTTTATATTATTCAATTTTAGAATATATACATATTTAGGGTCTATATTAGATCACCAATCACTTAAAAAAGTGTACAGTGATTAATTGATCCTATTTAAGCGAAAGCTTATAATGTTGAAATGTCAGAACAGCGATTTTTTTCCCTTGGAAAAAAATCGTTGTTCCAACAAAAAATAAATAAATAAATAAAAAACAAAACACTTTAAACATTACATTAAGTGGGGGACTTTGCCCCCCACACTCCCCTACTTAAATATACCAACTCTGAGACTGCACTACAGTGCCGAAAATGGCAAAGTAACAAAGCGGCCAAGCAAATTCTTTCCCAGGGAAAGAATTTGTTTAAAACTGCTTCAGTATTTTGCTGTTTCAGTCTTTTATGTTCAACCAAGATGCATTTGAAAGAATGCATCTTCGGTCTTCTAATAGGAACCCCGTATTTATTATTATATATTTTAGGTATGTTATTAGAATTTTGGCTGTCAGTTTTTCACCTCTACCAGTTTTTAAACAGACTATTTTCAACAGACTATTTTTAAACAGACTATTTTGTAAGTTAATGCATTTAAGTTTATCAATTGTTCATGTGATTCTTGGTAGGTGTGGTTACCTGTCGGGGGAAGGTATTTAAGTGATTCTGTTAATGGTGTTTTTTGTCTGAAGAAGTACAGGTCATTGACTTGTACGAAAGCGCAAACTTTACCTTATTAAACTACTGTACTACTGAATTGGATTTTGTTGGAGTGTCTTCTGTCCATTGCCTTTTTTGTTTTTTACTAGTTTGTCTTATTTTATTTTCATTTGGTTTAACTACTTGAATTTTATTTAACACACACTTACTTTACTTTTAATAAAGAATATTATCTGCAGATCAAGGGTATAACCATGGGGGCGTCCTTTGCCCCATCTTATGCTATTTTGTGCATGGGGGAATTTGAGAGGCTTTTCATCTATAGTCATAAGTACTAAACAGAGAATGTGGTGATGTATAAGCATTATATAAATGATCTGGGTTTTTTTTGCATTTGTAAGGGACCCATGGTTAATTTTAATAATTTTTTGGATTAATTAAACATGAATCACATGGTTTGAAATTTTGTTGTCACATAGACCAGAAGAAAATACATTTCTTAGATGTTCAGTTATTTGTGAATGAGATGGATGGTGTTCAGTACATTCCATTTAGGAAGAGTACTGCAGTAAATAATTTTTTGCATGCATCTAACATGCATTCCCCTCATCTCATCAGGTCATTACCCTATGGGGAATTCAGGAGAGTGTGGATGAATACTTATGAGATGGCATCTAAAGATAGCTTTTTGGCTGAAGTTGAGCAGAAGTTGTCTGTTAGGGGTTATTCCAAGTTAATTTTAACAAAAGCCAAAAATAAGTTGCTTAGCTAATTCACACATGATGACTGGGTATTTGGAGGGGAGACTGCTGGACACAGAAATGAGCATGAGTCTATAAGAGAAGAGGGTGACAAAATATTTTTTGTCACCAGATTTAGTCCTTTCCCAGATAAACTTAGACATGTGGTATCAAGTTTGTGGCCCATGATTGTTGCAGATGACAAAGAGAGCAATTTGTTCCCGAACCATGTTACCTTTTCTTTTAGCCGTTTCCTTAATTTGAAAGAACTGTTAAATCATCCCATTGGTAATTGCACACACAATAGATTTATAGGTGCCTTTCCTTGTGGTAAATGCAGTGTGTGCTGCAGAATAAAAAAAATGATCAGATACTATGATTAATGGTTGAATGTTTGTTTCACATGGAAGGTTTAATTGCCAGTATGTGGAGTTGTATATATTTTGGGGTGTGGATGCAATAAGGTGCAGTGGTACATAGGACAGACTAAGAGAAAGGTTAGGATTCTGGAACACTTGGTGGACATCAGGAAGGTTAACACTTTTAGTCTGGTGGGAGAACATTTCACTAAGGTGCATTTGGGGAATTATGATTCCTTATTCTTCAATGTTTTGGCCCAACCCTTTGACAATTTCGGTGTCAGTACAAATTTTGTCAGCAAGCTAAATTTATTAGAAACTGCCTTTATTTTTAATTATAGTACACTTGCTCCCAGCAAGCTAAATTTATTAGAAACTGCCTTTATTTTTAAATATAGTACACTTGCTCCCAATGGTTTATATCAGGAGGTGATTTTGAATTTTTAGAATTTAGATCCATCTGTTTTTTGTTCTTCTATTCATGTTTAGCAGTTTACTTGGAACTTGTATTAAGAGGGATATATATTTGTTGCATACTTTAAATTTGGGATGTGCATGTATTTAAAAAGAGTATTTGATAAAAGTTTGATCTATTTAAGATGGTGAATTGTGTTACTGAATATCCCTTGGAAGGAAACAAGCCGAGGTACCAGGATTAAATAAGCATGGTACTCACTTTTGTGTTTGGAGTCTGTTTTTTTCATTACATTTGTTTTTTGGGTTTTGTATATATTTGCCAATAATTTACCAGAAAACCAAATGTTTGTGAGGAACAGACTAAAAATATGAGACAAAAAATTTGGACATTCTTCGGAAATCTGGAGATTTGAGAGGTATGGTTCAAGCACAGTGACTATACTTTGGTGTTTTAGACTTCATGGATCTGACATTTGTGCACTTGCCTATGCCACAGATCATATTGCATACATGCTGGGTATGCTGCATGAAAGACAGGAGCACAGATACAATGATGTCATGGCACCAGTGGCTGCACAGAATGAAAGCATGTTATCAGTGGCATGGTCCATTGAATCCCTGGTTACAACTGTATTACAGCAGCATCATAGTACTAGGAGGGTTCTGCATGCCTTGACTGTACTTACCCAAGTGCCACACAGAGGCAGAAACCCTCTCAACAGACCAAGCCTTGCCCATCTGGCATTGATGACTATGCTGCAATGTGCACACACATTCTGCTGCTGGCCAATGCAGTGAGGACTGGCAGTTCTGACCAGAAAGTCAACTTGCACCTGTGCTACTTCCCACAGTTTGTCTCCACATGCTGGTGTCACTCTACCAGTCTCCTCTGTGGAGCAACCTGGGTTGAGTGTTTCCATACAGGGTATGGGGCATCACGGACTATGGTCTGAGCTGTCAGCATGGGCACCTTAGATGCATTTCTATCATGCTATCGAAAGATGAAAATAGTGAACGCTATTTCATCGGCCCCAAAACATCTAAACATGAAAATATCGAACATTTAAAACAGCGAATTTCTCTGAAATACATACACACAACACAAGAACTTCAAACAAACAGCAACCACACACATACACTTAAATTCCTACATCTAACGCTATACTAAACTAAACATACATTACTATCTACCCACTTATCTCAACCCAAACCCTAACCCTAAGGTCCATCACTATCGCACACTCACCTAACCCGCACCCTAACCCTAATTCACTTAAACCGCCCGTAACTCAAAAGTCCGTCACTATCACAAACACGCCTAACCCGCGCCCTAACCCTAGCTCACTTAACCCGCCCCAACCCTAATGTACAAACAATCACACACTTACCTGAACCCAACCTGTAACTTTCCACCACAGAGCTAAGAATAGCAAAGCCACAGAAACAGCCAACTGAATTCTTTCCCGAGGAAAGAATTTGCTGTTCTGCAGCTTCGCTATTCTTAGCATTCGCTGAATAGTGTTTGATATCAGAACATTCAAAGTTTTCATACTTTGATGTTCTGATATAGACCCCCTTAGACTATGTTAGAGTAACAGTGACAGTTGATCCACTATGTCTTGTAGTGTCAGTCCCACTTGGTGATAATGATGGCTGTGCAGACCACTGACAATGTCATCTGTCCATGGTTGTTGTGAAGTCTGATGCCACAGAAGTCTGACATTTTTTACTAATCATAGCAGACGCCATTTAGTACATTAACATTTATCCATATTTTATATTGATATATGATGCTTGTGATATAACAACAGTTCTGCAGTATGTCTTAATTGTGTTTCCTGTTTGCATCTTTTGATAGTGAACAGATATGAATGAGATTCTCACAGGTATGTCCATTGTTGTCTGCCATACACACATACACCAGTGTGGGTTGATATGCATATCAGTGCCACTTCTGGCCTGCGTTGATGGTCCATGCCATGATAGATTTCTATATGTTCATACCATTATACGTTATAATTATGTTGTTATGTCTGATGATTATTGTGAACATCTAGTGGGTAATTGCCATTACATGCAATCTGTGCTGCTGTTGTGGAACAACACCTGGCCATCAATATTTAATGTATGTACTTCTGTACTTTTGGCTTGTCTTGACTCAAAGGTGGGTGTCTGATTCTACAATGTCACCTGGGCCTGGACATGTGGTCGCATTCTCTGTTCACCCATGCCTGTTTCTTCTTCCCCATGTGTACTCCTTCTCCTGCTCTGATACCTGCAGGATGTCATCTTCAGACATGTGGGATCGTTGGGGCAGTTCACCCACACCTGCTGAAGAAGACTGCCATGTGTTGTTGTTTGTGTATTGTGTAGCATGGCACATACAATAATCATCTGTGCTGCCACTTCAGGTGTGCATTACAGTGCTCCCTCAGATGTGTCCAAACAACTGAACCTGGCTTTCAGTGCACCAAAAACACACTCTCTATGATATTTCATGATGTGGAGTGTGCTCTACTGTAGGCCTCCTCTGCAGAAATGCAAGGTTCTCTATATGGGGTCATTAGCCATGGCTCAAGTGAATAATCACAGTCATCTGTTGTGGGGAGTAGAAACACATATGTTGCCATCATGAATAATGGTGACAGGGATGTATTGAGGTGACATCCTAGGTGTGTCCCTGTACTTACCCAGTAGAAGTCACTCAGGTATTTCACCTTGCTGGAATGCAGCTCTCAGACCATTTTTCTTCCATATGGCAGGATCATGGCACTCCCAGGGTGTGTCACCATGACATTTGTAATGCTGCCATCTGCATTACACACCATCTAGCAGTTGAGGGATGTCCTCGCTTTTCTACTGATATATTTTTCTGCTTCTGGATGCATGGTTTTCTTAATAGGGATGTAGGTGCAGTCTATTGTACCAAATACATGGGGAGTGTTTGCAATGTTATAAAAATGGTGGATGACAGTTCGCTGTTCCATGGGGGTAGATACAAAATGTATGTGTTCATCTATCTTGGTGCACATTGTTGCCAGGAATTGTGCAATAATATGTCTGACAGCTATCTGGGGCAATCCTACAGCATCTTCCATATCTCATTGGAATGTCCCTGATGACAGTATACCTAGGGTCAGACCCGCTTTTGTTTCAAGAGGTCTGAGGATGTCTCCCAATGTCTGCACAGACATCTGTGCGGGCACACATGTTGCACACAGCCTGCACTCACTGCCTGTCTAGGCTGTACCCGTCAATGATTTCTTGATCTGAGAGCTGTCTTAGTTGTTGTCTGGCTCTTTGTCTAGCTGGCTGCCTTCTAGGATGCAGAGCTAGGTCCTCCTCCATAGCTTGTAGAACCTTGTAGGACCACAGCCTGTTGCAGTTCATTCCTGCAGGTAGTATCTCTCTCTCTCTCTCTCTCTCTATATATATATATATATATATATATATATATATATATATATATATATATATATATATATATATATATATATATATATATATATATATATATATATATATACATATCCTAGTTGGTATTGTTAAGAAATTTTGCAAGATTCCACGGAAATAGCTTCCTTTCCTTGCATTGTAGTATGGCATTCACTGAGGGTTCTGGAGACAGAGTCGGCATTGCACTTTGTCTCATTTAGGTTGCATTGGGTATGCACAACGTGTATTCGAATCAGAAGGGCATATGCAGAATCCATGATTATCCTACAGTGAATAAATAAGTACTCAGACTTCTTGCATGGTATCTTCTGAAATCACACCCGCAGCTGGTGATCTGATATCTTCCTTTAGCGTGCTGAGCTGTCCCCAGCAATCTTTTGTAATTCAACCCATAATAGAAATGCTAGGACAATTTGAATACCAAAATTGCAACTGGACTTTCACTGCAGGCACAGATGTGTGAACAGCTAATAAAGGCATTCATCAGAAAGCTGTCATGCTTTATATACTTTGCCTGTCTTTCTTCTCTAGCAGATATCATAGTGTGCAAATTTTATTTTTATATTGTTAGTATTATTAGTAGTATTATTTTATAATGTGTATAAAATGCTGCTGTAGGTTGTGTATTCTAATTGCACTGTGTCTTCACCTTGGCCATGAATGTATTTGTGTCATCCTTTCTTTAAATCCCATACAATACAATATAACACAATACAATACATTCATTTTTCTGGATACAAGTATAAAAATAAAGAAAACTACTGGTGTCTCTAAATAAATTAAAGACTTCTAAAGCCAAGTAAATTGTATTTAAAAAAAACACTCCAGTCATGCAGAGCAAAAGAAAAGTTCATTCTCTGTAGTGGATATGCAGAGAAGCAAGTCAGGCAAGCAAGTCAGGCAGTTTTCACACAGCAGGACACAATGTTTCCATTTTAAGTGTGCTAATTAAAAAAGGGGCACTGTGTTTCAAATATCTGAAATATTCAATCAGTCAAGTCTAGCAAAGAGAACTCACACAGCTGCTTAAAGACTGAGAAAAAGGTCACAGTCCTAGAAGTGCAGTTTAAAGAAGTAATCAAACTGATATTATGATGATGTCAGTGAAGTTCCTTGCCACCACTTAACTTTGATACTGATCAAACTGCACTTGATCCAAAATATGGCACACATGGGCAGGTACAATGTTTTAACATTTATTACTGACAAGAAAAGAAGAACTAGGTAAAGACAGCCATATTACATGTCATTAGTGAAAAGTCAAGGAGTCCAACATCCTGCTTGGAGTTCTAAGCTAATTAATTTGAACTCAAGAAAGCAGACAGTTTGAGATGCAGATGGTCAGGAAAGCAATGAAGGAGCTAGCAGGCATATACAAAATAATACTCTCAATAATATAATTTCTAAAGGAGGAGGGATTAAAGCCCATATAATACAAAGTAAAGAAGGAGAGTCCTCTTGCAACCTAATAAAAATAAATTAAGCAACTAAATAATTTTATATATATATATATATATATATATATATATATATATATATGTGTGTGTGTGTGTGTGTGTGTGTGTGTGTGTAAAACTAAAACGTGACATGGCAGGCCTTTCATCTATTAAAACTAATAGTTTTCAGACTTTTGTGTTTACATTTTACACTAAAATTGGTTTTCTAGTCATGGTGTAAAACTTGTTGAAAGCAGTTGCAGTTATTCAGTGGCACTGAATAATTTACTGCTGTTTCTAGAGGGTAAGCATTAGTGGCTGGACTGCTAATTGCTTTCTCATTGCTTTTTTTTTCACTTTAACTCCTCGCCTTAACAGTGATGGGTGGTGCTCCACTTGGCTCTGTGCAATTCTGAATTCGCCAGACAGGTGATTTAGTTTTCAATTTCTTTCTTGGAAACCTCAGTCAACTCCACAACCCACTTAAAGCTGTATTAATTACAAAGTTAAGCAACAGAATGTGGGTACACATCTGAAGCCAATAACACAGCCAGTCTTGTCTAAACTCCTTACTTTGCCTACTATTTTAATTGATTTATTTATTTAACCAAATACTTTAACTCAAACTACTTACTTCATTTACGGCTTTTATTTATTTAGCACTTGTATTTTCTCTTATCCTTCCTTGACACACATTACCCCTTGGTCAAAATGGAAGGTATGCCATCTAGCACACCCTCTGTAGCTTGACCTTATCAAGGCATACAATACTATACCACATAGAACTATAATAAACTAACTGAATAAACTCCAAATTGACCTGTATGTGGTTAGGTGGATAGCCAAGTGTCTTACAGATAGAGTTACACTGTGAGGTTGGAGAAATCATTCTCTGAGAACATGGTGATGTCTAGAGCAAGGAATTGTTCAACACCCATTATCTTAAGGTGATAAAGTATGTGATATTTGTCATATACAAAGCAGATGAGATGTCTGAATATGCAATTCAACATGTGTTTGAAGGAACTGAAAACATGCATAATTTTAGTGATTTGGGAAAACAAAACAAAACAGAGGCAGCTCTTAAATGCTTTATCCCTCAAATTATCTTTGGTATGACCCCAGTAATTTGCTTTAGGGGTAATATGTAATTATTGACCATGGAATAGGTAAGGCAAATCTATAACCAAATGGGATAGATTATTTTGAGCACAAAACGGAACACTGAGTAGTCTTAAAATGGCTCACAAGGGCAGCCACCCTAGTACTTACCCATGAACCTGTGAATCTAGAAAACTCAGTGTGAATATCATCTCAGTTAGAGAAGAGAGCTCAAGAGATTAAACTTCAAAATACTGTGAAAAGGGTAAAATTGGACCTCACCAAATAATTAAATTGTAACAACTTCTATCCTCAGATAATGGTATATAGTCGCAGAGGCAAAAATCTGAGGTTATAAAGAATGCACTAAACCTAAAGGTCCAAGAGCTATGATGTATATTTTATTTATGTTAAATTGTGGTATAAGCATCATTACCATTTTATTATCAATAACATATAAAGTATTTAGGTAAGACTCAATCTAGTGACTTTCTATATGCTCTGTAACAAAAATTCAACAGTGTAATATTATTATTATTTTAGCTGTTTCTACAAGATAGACTTATTTTTTACTAATATTTTTTCTGGGTTCAGTCTTTTTATAGAGAATTTTGTTTTTTTAGTATTTTATTAGCAATCACAGGGCCTCATAGAAACCTTGCCAGGAAGGACTTGTCTTTGTTTTGCACACATAATTATCATAAAGCACTGCTGACAAAGAAGGACTGACAAGCTTTAAAAGATGATGTGTATGCTTTTATCTTCATAAAGAAACCCTATTTGCTGCAAATACAAGCCCATCTGGTTTGGGAACAGTTTTAATCCCAAAGGATAACAGTTGCCTTTAACTCATTGCTTGTGCTAACAGACCAATCATAACTGCAGAAAAAAAAAAAAACATTTCCCACAGATAGACTACAATTACTAGCTATTGTCTGGAGTTATGAGCATTCATTTACATTTGTAGAGTACGCAGCCACTTTAGATACAGATCATAAAGTACTAATAATACCTGGACTCAGCCATCATTAATAAGAGAAAGATCCTGCATAAGATAGTAACCTTAAGGTTTATGTCACCATCCCCAGTAAAGTGTGAATTCCCAATGTTGGGGTTATTGACTGGAGAAATGCTTACGTAACTAGGACAAATGTGAAAGAGTAGTGCTTATGCAGACTTGTGATGAGTTGAAATGGCAAGGGATTTTTTTCTTTCTGAAAGGTTTTGTATTTCAAACAACTTTCAAAACACATTTTACAGCAAACAGACAGACTGGAAAGAAATCAACAAGTACTGTGGTTAATCATTGTTAAAATGACAGTGTAACACATTTTTCTTGATCTCTGCCTGTCTCCATTTGCATTTGTTTCAGCTGCTAAGGTATAACAACAGTTGTTTGCAGGATTGAAATCAGCTTTAAAAGCATTGCTGTGCTACTGTTTATGCTACCCTGAATCATGTGTAATAACTTGTATTATGCTTAGTTAAGTGATATGGACACCTGCTACTCTTACCAGAAGATTCTACCAGCTGCTTTGTTCTTCTCTTCGGCTGTTGGGAATTATGCTGGATCTCTTCCACAGCTCGAAGTAAAAGAGAGTAGGATATTCTCGTTTATCTGTATTTAAATGTATTCACATATACACACCATATTCTTAGTAATCATTTCTTATTTGACTTTTCCTCTCTGATTGTAAATGATGAATGCATACATGTGTGTATTATTTAAAAAAACATTCTTTTAAATTGTGTAACGCACTAAAGAAGTGAGAATGGAATTCTGCTTTTTGTTTTAAAAACTGCGCACCACACTATGGAATAGCTGAACTGCAAATGTTGAAATGTAACAATTTAAGGAAGTGCGAATTTACTTTTCTGCAGAACTTTGTCTAATGTACAACGCTGAAGTTCTCTGAAAAGTTATGTGTTGCTCCTCATTTCAGCAAAGTAACCACCTCCCCTCCCCTCCCCCGACAGTCATTCCAACTGAGGTGTGGTGAGTGTCATCTTAGCCATGTTGTACATTCAGCAAGACGTACTTATGAACAAATAATTAAGTTCTGCAACTCTTCTTACTTATATCTAGTTCTCTCTCACAAAACTGTTTTCTTGTAATAGTTAAAAAAAGCTCTTACAACTTTTTCACTGCAATGCTACACAATTCTTTACATCTGCATCTTTAAGTTTTAATTCATAACTTTATTACATGCAGTCAGCATTGCTGATATTTGAACAGTATTAATACATTTACATAGTTACAGTACAGATTACTATTTTAGTATTCTTTACTACTGAAATCTGTTAGATAGTAGTATTTTCTCTCTGTTATGAACAGATGGATGTCTGATTACATAAATGGTATTCATATTTTTTATTTTTTTCAGAATGTTACATCGAGTACATATTTGCATGTAAAGATGCCTGACTGTTGAAGTGTACTTGTGCAATTTTTTCTACCCCATTCGTATTATACACACACACACACACACACACATATATATATATATATATATATATATATATATATATATATATATATATATATATATATATACACAGCTATTTTTGCATTAAAATTTGTACTTGATGCAGAACTCTGGCCATCTCCCCCTAACTTAGACAACCCACTCAGTTGATGGTCCACCCTTGTGGATGGGAATGACTGCTGTAGTCCTCCATTCCTTTGGAAAATAGCCTGTTTCAAGGCTATAGTTGAAGAGTGCCATAAGTGGTCTTAATATAAGTTATGTTTTAGACTGTTGAGGAGGCAACCAGGGATGTTGTCTGGACTGACAGAGATGATGCTCTTGACTTTATTAAGTGCAGCCAACACCTGGTCCCTGCTGATAGCTGAGGCAAGTATGTCAGAGGGGATTTCACCTTGTGGAGGTGAGGTGAGGATTCCACCAGTGAGGTTTGTTTATAGTGCTTTTTTGGGTTTATTTCTAGTAGGAAAGGCAGCCTCTGTGCAGCCATTTACATGTTTGTATAGTGACTCTGTGAATAATTCTGCATAGGTAGCTGGGGTCTCAGGGTTTGTGGGAGCCCTGAATTTTGACAAATTGTCACTTAAAAGAATTTAGTTTGCCTTTCAATAGTTCCTAACTGTTACTGACTTAGCTGGATCTTCTGGGTGGGTTTCTACTTCAAATGAGAGAGCTTTGTGATCCAACCTTACTACTTAGGATGTGACATGGGGGGGGGGTGCAACACTCTCCCATGTTGGTGAGTAATAGTGGAAGATCGGGGTTTCTATGTGATTTAGCCATATTAGCAGAGTTTGGTTAAGTGTTAACCCAATAACTTCAAACCAAGTTGGGTGATGACTGTGAGGTTCATAGGGTCATAGATTAGTACTAAGCTAGCAGCCCTTGCAAGCCATTTTAAGCCTAGCCAATTATCCCTTGTGAGACTCAAACCCTGCACCTTGTATTTGTAAGGTAAACACCTTAACCATTAGGCCACCCTCCCAACCCATATTCAGACTGGTGAAAGGTTTAGAGGCATTAAAATGCTGACACTGGGGGTGGCTTTTAGCATTTGCAAAAGTGTGCATCCCGCATGCAAAATATTCTTATTGTAGGTTCAGATATCCAGCTGTTAAGTACTGGTTTAAGACCTACATAAGGCTTGTAACAGTATAGGTGGCAGGTGAGTTTCAGCCAATTCATCTCTTTAGTGCCCAGTAGGTTATATATCAATGTGGGTATCTCGGAGAGGGATGTCATCATCTATATTCCTCTCTGAATGATACCTGGTTGGCTAAGCAGTACATGAAATCTGTTTTCAGGCATAGTCCAGTTTCCTCACAGGTTTAGCACTAGCTGAAAAGAATAGTTTGATGAGCCTTAATTCTTTTACATGACTATGCCAATGGGGTGTGCAGGAGACTGCGCCACTTTTAAGAATTTGTTTTAGCTCTTCACTAATGCTGGAAGCAGAATTTACTGTACTGTGTGTTTTCCACTATTTGGATGAGTTTAGATTGCAGTGGTGATGAAGAAGGTGCTAGGTCAGAACTTCCTTCCTCCACTCCTCCAGCTACTTTGTCAGCAGTTGGAGGTGTAGGGAAGATCAAGGCCCTTAGCAGATCATCTTATGTTAGTCAGTGTGAATGATGCTCTTTCACATCGTATAGATTTCTCCATGATAATCAGGCATCCTAAAGGATTACACACAAGCACTTACCATACAAAAGTAAAGATAGCCAGGTTATCATTGGGTGACCTTTTGGATTTGCTTGCGAGGTGTCAGCCACACACAGGACCATTACACATAATCACATAAGGTGTTTGTAATAAGAAGCATAGAGTCAGGATAAAGGGGAATATAAAACAGAACTTCAGTTCCATTTTTCATTATGCCATCTTTATGGGAGTTTATTTTGCCAAGTGGACTGGATGACAGATATACATTACGGTTTTCAATGATGCTGCAGGCAGGTTGGAAGGCTGCATATATTTTGATAGTCAGGGATTGTCAGGCCCTTGGGCCCTTCTTGTTCTCTGAAAGTACTAAACACTTTACCTTCATATAATTAAGGCACTTTGAGTTTCAGCATTGTCTGGTTAACCAGTATATTTAACAAGTAAGTACTCTTTTTCAGTCAGATAACGGCAGTCTTAATTAAATAAACAAAAATCCTGGACGTCTATGTGGGTTCAATAAATTGAATCATAATGTGGCACATAGCCTTAGTACTATACCATTGTTGATTACCAAGCACACCCCAGATACTAGCAATGTATTGACATATGTATTGTTGCCTGCAGGTTGACAAATTTGGGCAGTTGACCCTGGAAGCTAAGGATGGCTATTCTCTATGATAGAATTCTTTGGTTCCCAGTACCAGAAGGGCTTATCTTGCACAACAGAGCTTTGGATATCTTAGAATAACCCTCAACATGAAATAATACAAAGTCAGTCCACATATTCTGGATCAATATCTGATAGCTTGCTAGTCAATTGGTAAATGCAGTTAACATGAGATTTCATTTTACAGCTTTAAATTTAATTGCTGGAGTCTGTGGCTTTAAGATTTCATTAAGCATTTTTTGGCTACCAGGCTTTTACAAGGATAGACTAGAACCTAGGGTGGGCAATTTATCTGTGTTGACCAATTGGTTAATAACTGCTTTCAGTCTAATTACTGGGGCTCCATGAAACTACCTTGACTTCTTGGTATTTTCAGTTTGCCCACCCTTCTTAAATAGTTGTATTTTGGACTGGTGTTTTGAGCAGAATAGTGTTTGCAGTGGGCAAGCAGGCAGGGGCCATCAAGTGACCTTGAGCAGGACTTCCATGCTTTTACCCTGAATATTACAATGTTTCATGACATTGCAGATACTTTCTTGCCCACTCAGTTTTGTCATTTTGGCATTTTCATTTCCAGGTAAATCTCAGTAACACCCCAGGGACTCAGACTAAACATTTCATGGGGAATTACCTTTGCAGGGAGCGTCATTTAATGGTTATAAGTCCAATTCTTTCATGAGGGGTCATGCATCAGAACTGACCTTTGAAGACAAATCAGTAGAGTGAATTAAGGATACTGGTGATAGGCCTCAGTCTGGTAATACCTTATTCAGAAAGAGGTCTAACCTATCCACTCTTGGAAGTAAGTGGTGGGTCTTGAACAGCCTTAGGATGCTCTATTTCATTTCTGGATCCAAAATTACCAAGAGTGTATAAAGGCTTTAAAAAAGATCATTGGTGAGACTTAGGGATAGAGGGCCATAAAATAGCATTACTGTAAACAAGATCCATTAGAACAGGGCAGTCAATACTGAAACTATATCAAGGAAATATGCAGCGATGGTCAAAGAAAACAGGAAGAAATACGTAATAATAATAATAATGATAATCATAATAATAATGTTTTTATGAAAATTAAAATTCAATGAAATGTAGACTATGAAGATAACTAAATGCAGTTAAATTATAGAAGCTCCTAAAGAATAACATATGCATCCAACATACATACACATACTCAAAACAAGAAAAGTGAGTGCTATGGCAAACAAAATAAACTAGACGGGTAAAACAAAAATCTTAGTAGAATGAAGACCACCAAATATTCATACAGACTTCAGTATTCTTGATGAATAAATAAGCTTTCACATGCAGCAAAGAACAAAAACTCATTAAGGGTGCTTATATTTACAGGCTACAGATAGGAAATAGTGCAAAGTACAATCATTTTACATTTGACTATACCTCTCAGCCTTCAGACACTGAAAATAACAAAAAGGGCCCTTGAAAAGTTAGAGCATCAGGCTTAAAATCTAGACATCTAATAAGTATAAAATTTGAATTCCATATAGCACACAATACTCAATTAGGAATGCGGGATACTACTCAGAAATACATTTAAAAATAGAGTGACAAAAATTAAGCGAAGTATAAGAACATTATCAAAGAGTTAGTATAAAATCTGTAGACTTTAATGAACTGCATTGCAAAATTATACCACACAAGGTCATTTATTTTTGCTTAAGAAAATAGGAGATGTCAGATGTGCGTCCCCTTTCTTTAAATTATTGTTGACTTCAGTATGTTGGTCATGTACTATGGTTTTCTATGCACCAAACAACTTCAAAACTCGGATATGATGAGGGGGATTCAGAAAATTGTCTAAAGGGATAAATCAAGCCAGAAAATGTGGACATACCTCTATAAATAGGGACATGTTGTGCAGGGGTATATCATACTAAAAACAGGAATCTTCCTCCAAAATAGAGGCAGATGAGAGGATTGCTTCTGTCACATTCTATAGTATATTTTATAGTTTCATTACAATCCAGCTGAGAAAGACATCTCTAAATGAATTGAGAAAGTACATTTATTGTCAGTTTTGCTTATATCAGTTGTATGACACAACCTTATAACAGAGCATCATATTGAATGTCATTAGTAGTCATTCTCCAATGAATTTATTCAGTTTTTACTTTAAGTATATGAACAGAATTTTGTGCTTTTCTAGAAAACATGCAGCTTTCTTCTTTTACATGTTCTTTCTCTAAACCCTTTTAGATAATTTCTTGATGAGGTGACAATACGTGCAGTATTATGCCACAGCACTCATATAGAATTTCTTTTTCAGAAACCAAAAAATCAGTCATAATATTATTGTTAACTCTCTAGTATGATAATAAAGATGGATTCAGGCACATCAGCCACAACTCCTAGCTTAAATATGGCATTCCAGGTTTCAATATTAATTCCAATTGTTCTGTTCCTATTCCATTTTCTTAACATAGTTTTGTTTAGATTGCATATATCCAGACTGTACAGATGGCTTTATTACAATAATAAGCAAGTTTGCAATTAGTTGTCAATGTTCTACTTTTAAAGAATTGTATGAGGATGCCTATTTTGCTGTAAGCTTCCAAAGTTGTAAGGAGAATGTGAGTGTAGAAGCTTATACCTGGATCAGCTAATGTTCATACACTGCATGGTATTGCTGACTCCTCGTTGCTGATCAGTGATGAATTACCTAGACAATATCTGCACACTAAAACAACCCTATAAAATCAAGCAACAATAACTCCACTGTAAAACTGCCTCATAAAACTGGTGCAAATAATTACAAAAGTTCCAGAGTTCCAGACCTGTCATCTTAATCACAACGGAACTGCAGGTGTCCTTGAGCAGCAGATTTGACATTTGTTTGAAACGTAGCTGCAGTCTTTACTCAGTAATGAAGACCTTTATGGTACACTAACCATAATGACACTGAACAAACGTGGTTCATTAGAATTATTTTGTCTGCCTCCTAATCCCATTTTGTAGGAGAGAAATTTAGAAATATAATGCACCTTCATTAGTTTATAATACAATTAGCTGCTGCCATTTGTTGAGAGTTCTCTTTATGGACTGCCATATTTATTAGATACATGTATTCATTATTTGCTGACTCCTAAACAATATAGCCTTTTCTATAATACCAACTGTTATGTGGCAAGAAGTGCATTCACAACAGCCTGACTAGAAAATCTTGGAATGTTCAGATCACATGGTACACATCTTCAGTAAAGTTAACTGTAACTTAAAGTAATAGCATTGTATAAAAATAAACCATATCAGCATTTCTTTAGATATACACCATTTAATAATAATACACAACTTACAATATAAACTATAACATAATTACAGTGGCGCAGTTTGTGAAATTACATTACAACCAATAATCTGAAATAACTGTAGTATGTATAACACATATTATACAATGAATGTCCATTAATATTCAAAAATGAGTATGCTGATTGGACAGCCCAATAGGCATGCCCATTGTAAATTGAGCATATACCAATAGAAAAAAGTCTGGTTGCTAAAGTACCATGGAGCAGCCAGACTTTTTTTCTGTTGGTATATGGTAGACAGGCATTAGTCTGAAGTAAAGAAAGTCTGAAACTTTATTTATCCTTTGTCCACATTTCTTGAAATTGAGGTCTAGAGGAACATACGAGAGCAGAGCTGTGCACCCATACTCTAAACTGAGCTTAATAAGCTCCTCTCATTTTACACTACTGCAGGTGTATTAAATTATTTATTTGTCTTTCCGTGGCTTGTATTGAAAAAGTGCAGTTTGCCTCTCATTGTCTGTTGTACTGATTTACTTCATCTGAACCAATTATCTATGCAGCTGTTGGATAAAGTAGTGTATTTTACACTCTAGCAAGCATTTGGTTTTACCTCAAGAGGTCAATGGATTTTCCAACTAGTGCACTGGAACATACCCTGCTCTGTTTGGGTTGGTAAAACAGTTGAGATTTCTCATTGTAGTTTTATTGGCTGAAAGGCTTATCAGCTTATTTTGTTTTTAGTGCCTGTATACATTTTGTACAATTGAGTGGCTCCTGTCTTATTTATACAAAGCAAAGTTCATGAGTTTGCACACATCTACAATAGTATATAGCCCAGAATCAACAGGCATGTTGCTACCATAACTCACAGGAAGATAATTAAATTACAAAGTGACATAACTCAGTATCAGTCCCATTGAGCTTATCCACTCAGAAGTGATACAAAATACAGATTCAGCTTTAGAAATCAATGGTTTGGAGCACAACCGTTATCTACCCCTGCTGTACAGTTACGGGAATACGTTAATGACAGGGGGTTAGACATAACCAAAGTACCCATTTTCTTCAGGAGAATGCCACAGCTTCTGCCTTAACTTCCACAGCTTCCACTAGTATGACTCAGTCTGATTCCCTCCATTTGGAAGCTAATATGGACAACAGGATTTCTTCGGTCCCTCCAAGACTGTCATCCCAGACACCATCTACTTCAAGAGCTTACACAGCTCCTTTGGGAATTAGTGGTGATAACTGAATCTCTCTGACCCCTCTAAGACTGTCATCCCAGACACCATCTACATCGAGAACCTACTCTGCACCTTCTCCTGTACATAATGCCAGAAACAATCCTTCTCCTTTTTTATTGTCTGAGAATCTTTCTCAGGACACAAGAAGGACTTTGAGAAAAGGGAGAGTAGTGTCCGCAGTAAATGCTGAAAAATCAGAACCCCCTTTTCCAAGAAGAAGCCCAGGGACAGAGCCCCTGCCTCCTTGAACATTACACTACAGGCAGAGCTTCAACTCTGCCCAGATGAGCAGAGGTCTCCCTCGAGGTCGACCCAGGAGAACTACAAGGAGATGACTTCTTCCACAATGAATAATAACACTCCCACAGCTGCATCTGATTGTTCATCTGTAGTGTTTAACCTAACTAATAGGTCGTTTGACACACACACTTTGGAGGTCCTCATTAAGGGATTTTCATTCATCCCTTCCCAAAGGGCTGATCTGGTTTCACTTTTATTGGATTTCCATCTTTACCTAAGGAAGCTTAATTTAAAACTTATACGTGATAATAACTCTGAGGACAGTGATGATTCAGACACTGTTTCTAGGAAACTACCTATTAGAAGAAGCACGTTCAACCCTCCTTTGAGCAACACCCTGCAGATCTTTCTTAAAGTTTGCGAAAAAGACTTTTGTGATATGCTCAGCAGATCTAGCTACAACAAATGGTTTTACATGTCCCCAGAGCAAGTTTCTGCCCTCAAAGCACTTCAATCTGATAGATCACTTAGGATTATGAGGGCAGACAAAGGAACTAGCATAGTACTGATGGACCATAATAAATATGTTAACACTCTTTTGTCAGATTTAGATGATAGTGATTACTATGTTCCAGTTACATTAACAGATGTTAACAAAGGTTTTAAATATATTGACAAAACCATTAATTCCCTATTGAAAGACTCCTGTATTTCATCAGCAGAAGCAGAATTTATGTTTGTTACAGATCCCCAACTTGGTAAGTTTTTTGGGATCCCAAAAATGCATAAGAATGTCATGGAGTCTCCCTTCAGACATATAGTTTCGAACCACAAAACCAAAACTGAAAAAATATCAGAATATTTACACATATGTCTTAACCCTATTGTACAGCACTTACAATTTTATATCAGAGACTCCTGGGATTTCCTGAATATATTGTTTCATTATAAACCTTCTGCTTCTGATGCATTTTTGGTAACTTTTGACATTGAAGCACTATACACAAACTTCCCACATGTTGAAGGTTTACAACTTTTAGAGTCTTATTTGTCACAGTTAACAGGGTACACTAAGGACCTGCGGTGGTGGTGCTGTGGTAGCGTTGTCGCCTCACAGTTAGACATTGTCCATTCGATTCTCAGTTAGAGCATCTTCTGTGTGGCGACATGCGTGAATGGGTGTTCCTTCGTTGAAGGTTGTGCATTAGGCACGGCAAGTCAGCATGTAAAAATCTACTGCCAGTCATTAGCGGACCGGATTTCCGCTGTGGTGACCCCTAACCAGGAAAAGCCGAAAGACACAACAACAACAGGGTACACTAAGGAGAAAATTAACACCATCAGTACTTTGGCTTCACTAGTATTGAAAGGAAACTTCTTTCACTTTAACAACCAAATCTTCCAACAGGTTAAAGGTGTAGCCATGGACTCTAGAATGGCTCCCTCATATGCAAACCTGGTTGTAGCAGCCTGAAAAGCTAATTCTCTAGTCCACCTCTCTGGTTTTGAACACACTAAGCTCTAGAAGAGGTACATAGACACTGTCTTTTTTGTCTGGGGGAGTAGTAAACAGCAACTGCTTACATTCACTGATTCTATTTCCACCTCCATTCCATTTTTGAAATTTAAAATAGCCGGGTTTGGCCATAGTGTTGAATTTTTGGACACGAATATCACCTTACACACTGACAGTCTTTCTTGGGAATCCACTTTACATAGAAAAGACACTTTCCGCAATAATTATCTTGATTATAACAGTTTGCATCCTATGTTCATGAAGAGAAACCTAGCAAGAGGGCAGTTCATTTGTATTTCCAGAATTGTTAGTGATGATGAAAGATTTATTAATGAGTGTTAAGTGCTTAAAAACATTTGATTCACAGGAATTATCCTCCAAGATTGTTGGACTCTATTATTGTAGAGATTTCTGCTATCAGACACATTAAATTTCCACCCATTATTAAGCACGGCTTTTTGTCCAAGAAACAACATGCACAATCTAGGTCTACTTTTACTGCTGTTAATGGCATTCTCTTGTCTCCCACTCTTAATACTAATGCCTCTGCCTCTCATACACAGATGCATAACCATGCTACTGACTCATTTCATCCAATCTCACTGGTTACCAGTTCAGATAATGGCTCATTTGGTGAACCATGCAATCACAATTTAGACTTGCCTCACTCTACTTCCAACCATCATAACTTGACTCAGAACCGAACCCATTTTTCAACCATTCAACCTGAGAATCAGGACCTAGCCCACTTCTGCACCAGTCATGGTTCTCTACAGAGACAAGCCCCTCATTTTTTTGACTCTGGGCTTCCTGATACCTTGCATTCACAGAACTCGCTAATGCTTTGCAAGGACACATTTTCAGACAAGAAAGCAGACAGAAGCATCAGTTTCCCTATCCCTATTAGCAGGAATCTTGCTAGCATCAAATCCATAGTACATAGAAATTGGGATATCATCACCAATAGCCATGAGATTTCCAACACATTGGGTACTACCCCACTGTTTGCACATAAGCGATCCAAACCTTTAAGAAATTCCTTTAAGAATAGAGACCCACCATTTCTTTTAACACAATCGAATATTCACAGTGATTCTCCGGGCATGTTTTACTGTGGTACTTGTGTTGCTTGTGAATATATTCTAATAGGAAATACTTTTACATTCCCTCATAATAACTTCACTATTTCTTTTAAAGGTCATTTTGATTGTAAAACCACAAATGTAGTCTATGCAGCCATTTGTGCATCTTGCCCTTCATTCTATGTGGGTAAAACTACTCGCAAACTGTCATCTCGTATTAAAGAACATGCTGCAGCTGTCAGGAATATGGATATGAAAAAGGCACGTATGAAACATTCCCTTTTTTGCCCTTCTTTTCACAATTTCAGATTTATAGTGTTGGATTATGTTGAAATGTTTTTGGGTGATACTAATACATTATTAGAAGTTAAAGAACTCCGCTGGCAACTCAGATTAAATGCTGAATCAACCCCAGGTCTTAATGAAAATGCTTAATATATAATGTGCATTAAAATGGATACGCTAATTCTGTACTGTGTTGACAGTTATCTGCTTACACAGTTGTTTTAATGTTCCCTCATTTCCCTTAGAGCCATGTTACAAATATTATAATGATTATATACTACTTGCATTCCTCAGGTTGGTTTCCATAACAATCAAATAACCAGTTGAATTTATTGGATCTTTTAAAGTAGTATTAATAATATTGATTATCTTGTCTTTTCTTATTGGCCAGCTAGTTGCTTGCATACAATTTAACTACTGCTCCAATGTTCATTCTTTTGTCTGATGAGGTTCTTCTCACTAATAAAAAATGAAAGCTTTACACCTGCTCCTGAAATTTGCTACTTCGTGTTTTTTATTTTTTATTCTTCTATATTTTGTAGTGTTTAAGTCAGAAGTTTATTAAATAATCACACTTTTATGTTGTTGTATCTTTCGGCTTTTTCCCGGTTAGGGGTCCCCACAGTGGAAGTCCGGTCCACTAATGATTGGTAGTTGATTTTCATGTGCCGAGTTACCAGCCCTGATGCACAACCTTCAATGAAGGTACATCCATTTACGCATGTCTCCACGCAGAAGACGCTCTAGCTGAGAATCGAACCAGACAGCGTCTTACTGTGAGGTGACAACTCTACCGCAGCACCACCACTGCGGGTAAAATACACTGCTGTATCCATATCTTTAAGTTTGTTTGTGGTAGCATTTCGTATCTTCTAAGTTTGTTTGTGGTAGTATTTTACTGTGGACACTCCTTTACTGTGCTTTTGCATTGGGAGGACTGGGATTGTTTGTCTGGTGGCGGTAGGTGTTTGCCTGGTCTGTCTGAGTTGGGAAACACACAAAAGGGCACTATATATTTTTTGTTTGCACTTTTCTTATATAGTGTGACTGTACTTCAGCAGTTTTAAAAAAAACTGTACTGTGTGCTGCTGCTTTAAGTAGTTAATTGCACTGTTTTACATTGTATCTGTTATTTATAGGGCTGTTGAAGGTAATTTGTGTGGTATTCTTATACCTGGGCTTTGAACCAGCTACTCTACATTAAAAAGTTGTTTTTCTGCAGATCTATTGCATTTAACTGTTTTACTGCATTAATTTTGACTGTTTTGTGTCTGTGCCTGCTTCATTTTCTGCACTTGTTTTGCACTGTAATATTACCTAGATAGTATAGACTAGATCCAGATTTGCTGAATCTAGCTTGCTTTTTATACACTTGAACTCAAATCTAACCATTTTACATTAAGCAGGGCTCCCCTGCACCCTTGTGGCAGAAGAGTGTGGATATAGTCCTGTCAGAGCTGGGGATTGCTGGAGGAAGGACCATTATGGGATTTCCTATTGGCAAACTAGTATAAAACTGTTTAATTTCACCCGCACATAAACCTCGTGTTTGCGTGTACCTGAGCTCTGCACAACGGGGGTTAGCAGTGCCCTGTATAATAGCAAACTCCTAGAAACTATTTTTTCTCTAGATCTTTCAGTTGAACACTCCCATGATTCCCTGCTGCACTGCAGGCAACTAAGCTGAGCACTGAGCAGCATCACCACACCCATTCACCCCTAATCTTCAACAGAATAAGCCCCCTTGTTTAGTTAGTTGAAATAGTCCTAGAGCAAAAGCTAATCCAACTTCCCCAACTAGTAGTTATGGTTTAACCTGCTACAATGGACATCCAATTTCTCAATATTTCACCAGCTAGCCTGATTGACATGGGCATCCTGGAGCAATGTAGTAATTGCCTCATGTATACTGACAACCACTTGCTCCTAAAGCAAACAAATTCAGTCTGTGAGAGATGTAACTATACCATGAAGCTGCAATCAATCCTCTCATGTAAAAATAAACAAGACATCAAGAAGCTTGTCAGCACACACACACCTCTCCTCTAACACAAGGCAAGTTCAAGTCACATAGACCCACCTATGAGGAGGTACTCACTAAGACCCTACCAAAGGACCAGAGACTTCCCAAGCACAAGCAGATCACACATACTGGAACACGAATAGACCCCACTTCACATAGCAACACACATACAAGTGTCTCACCAAATAAGACCCTAAGGCAAAACACCTCAAAATTTAATGTCCTGGTCATAGGCAATGCCATAGTGAGAGACACAGACATCCCACTCACCAGGCTGGACAAGAAGAAATTCACGGTTACCTGCCTGTCAGGTGCCAGGATCCATTAAATCACACATGCAATCAAGTCACTCAACAACATGACTCTGCCATAGTACATATTGGAGTGAATGACTTGAGATGTACTTCTCTGAACTATATGAGGACAGACATTTCTAAACTCTCAGATAATGTGTCCCAGTCAAGTATGTCCCCACCACAAAGTAGCATTTTACCTTCATCCAGGACAATACCACAATGTAGACAAAAATAATTGACTTCAATAATTGGCTTAGCTTCTGGTGTCAGTTCAAGGGGATCCAGTATCTGTCAGCCTGGGAAGACATGGTTGACAAACCATGCTGCTTTACCAGAGATGGTCTTCACCTGTCTCTCCTAAGCTTTCAAATACTGGCAAAGATGCTTGCCTCCCTCATAGTACCTTTTTTAGGCAATGTCAAAACAAAAAAAATCCCGACATAAAGAAATCCACTCAAGACAAACTCAAGGTTATGCTGCTTAATGCTTGGAGCCTCAACAGAAAACTGCACTCCTTGGAAGCTCTCCTCACCTTGGAAGATTATGACATTTGTGCAGTCACTTAGACTTGGTTAAAGACTGCAGGCAGCACCCCAGCCATACAAGGCTACAATGCCTTCCACACATTTAGATCCCAAAATGAGTGGGAATGAACTAAAGGTGGAGGTGTATCCATCTTCATTAAAACCCAATACACCTCAAGACTGATTAAACAGTATGACTCTCTAGAGCTACTCCAGGAACAATTAAACACAGGTAAAACACCTTACCACATCATTGCTGGATACAGGTCCCCCACCATGAGCCAAGAGAAGCACACTGACTACCTGGACTTGCAAGCATCACTCCCTATACAGCCAAACATTTTGGTCATGGGAGATTTCAACTATACTTCCATAGACTGGATAAGACACATGAGCAGAAATGTGATTGTTCTGAGGTTTCTAGACTTTTTTAATTCAAATGCTCTGGGACAGCTAGTCTGCAACTCTACAAGGGGCTCAAATGTCCTGGACCTGGTAGTCACCAACATGGGGGGGGGGGGTCACTGCACTACTTCATGTGTGTTGCCCTCCCAGTTGAGGTCAGACCATAAATTTGTCTTATTTGAAGTAAATATCAGACTTGACACCCCACAGGAGCAAACAAACTGAAAGATTTCTCCAAAGCAAACTTTAGCCTAATAACCGAGGCTATAAAATATTTCAACCCCCCTGCTAACACAACCAACAATGACTCCTATGCAGAGGAGTACACAAATGCCCTGTATAGACATTTAAACAGGTGGATAGACTCAGCTATAGCTGTTAGGATCAAATCCAGGTCCTCCCAAAGAAACAGGCCACCCTGGTGGACCACAAGTATAACTAGGTTACATAACAAAAGGAAGAAACTGTTATCCAAGAGAAAGAGTGAACTTACTCACCAGAGTAAGAATTCCCTCCACAGCTTGAACAAGCAAATCAGATATTTTGTAAAGTCCTCTAAAGCCAATTATGATGCTAAATTAGCATCTCTAGCTAAAAACAATCATTATGCTTTCTTAAGCTATGCCAGAATTCTTAAAGGGAATACCCAGCTATGTGCTGAAATGACCGTGAATGGTACTACTCACAGTGGACATGAAGAAACTGCCAACATGTTGGCAGACAAATTTGATGCAAATTTCATCTCCCTGTCCACATCAGACACATCCAAAGCATCCCTGTTACCAGTCCACTGCCTAGCATCTCAAAAGAACAGGTAATATCCACCCTCTCCAAGTGCAAAAACACAGCCTCCATGGGACCAGATAACATCTAGGGCTGCCTACTAAACAATCTAAAAGAAGACGTAGATGAACCACTTGGGACTCTTCAACCATAGCCTGAGCACTTGCTTTATTCCAGCAGAGTGGAGAACAGCAACAGTAATCCCCTTACACAAAGGGGATACATCAACTGACCCTGAGAATTATAGACCCATAAGCCTAACCAGCCTTATCTGCAAGGCCATGCAAAGAATCATCATAGACCTTATCAACAAGGACATAGGCAACCACCAAACTCTTGATCTGACACAGTTTGGGATTTGTTAAGAACATTACTTGCTTATTAAACCTGGTGGACTTTTCTGAGAATGTCACCAAAGCACACGATGAGGGCAAAGCAGTACATACCACATATCTTGACTTAGCCAAGGCCTACAACACAATCCCCCACTCAGGTATCATTGAGAAACTCTCCCAGCTGGGGGAATAACCCATACATCACTAGATGGGTAGCAAATTGGCCCACCAACAGAACTGTCAACGTTGGGGATTCTACCTCCACCATTAGACCAGTTACCAGTGGTGTACCACAGGGATCTGTGCTGGGCCCCCTGCAATTTGAAATCTTATTCTAGGATATCCAGATGAAAGTAAATGGTCTGTGGTTTACCAAGTTCGCAGATGACTGCAAACGAGGTGCAATCATTGAGTCCCCCAACAATGGTAACATATTACAAAAGGGGCTAATGCAGACTAATGATTGGTATAGGAGTCATGGTGTAAAACTAAATGCAAAAAAGTGCAAAAAAAGTGCATCATTATCTACTTTGACAAAGAAGTGGCCCTTGCAAATTACATTATAGAAAGCATCACTCCTGAGCTCAAACACAGTGGTGAAAGATCCAAGACCCCACAGCTGGAAAGCAGAAAACCTTTAATCACAGTGCAGTCAGTTTGACTCAGCACCAAGCAAAATAGCAATAGCAGCAGTCAATACGACCCAACACAAGGTTAAAACAATAGCAGTAAGCAGCAGTCAATGTGACCCAACACAAGGTTAAAACAGTAACAGTTAAGCGCTTTCACCTAACAAATGTCAGGCTTCATCAGAACAAATTGAAATGTTTGAACTTTTCCTTAAATGTAACCAGCAGTTTAAAAGTATCCAATAGAAAAAAAGCTGCAATCAACCATTACCTCCCCCATTTAAAGGGACATTTAAAAAACATTCACTACATGCAACTACTACAGTATATTATTACAAAAATTTAAAAACATATGAATATTAAGACTATTTATAACAAAGTTCCTAGTTGATATAACATTACCATAATAACTGCATTGCATTGAGATTAATTTATTATTCATTTTTAATTTATCATCCCATCTTTATAGTTTTACTGACCTCACTCAGAGCACACTACTGATACTAATATAGTCATTCAAGCCCAGGGGTTTACCTGCTTCCAACTTAATTTGTCAGATCAGTTCCCAGGAAGGGGGAGCAGGGGAAGGTGTTGGGGCTAACAACAGGAATTATGTGAGAAACAACAGTCAGACAAGAGGGCAATATGTACAACAGTGAATCTCAAAACCATTATTTTAACAGAAGGGGGTAAAAAAGTTACAAGAGGTAATTTCAACATCTTTAATTACACTGATTTAAAGATTGGTGATGCATTTTTTACTCTGTTCACTAAAGGCTTTCAATGTGCCCCTAATAGATGTTTGAGTTTGGTGAGAACCTTGGTAAATGTTAAATTGTTTTTGAGAAAGTTGAATTTAAATGTGATATTTAAAGGGAGAAAAGGTGATAAGCAAGTGTTAAGTAGAGCAAGTACTTTTAACCCCCCACTTAACCCAGCTTTAAGGATTTTTGAGGAACTGGTTGAGAAAGATATTAGAAATTTAAATATGAAAAAGAATGTTGTAAAGAACTTAACGGATACTGAGGAACATTTAATTCAAGTATTACATAATAATAAATGCAGGGTAATGAAACCTGACAAAGGGGGTGGGGTGTTGATGTATTTAATTGATTATGAAACTAGGATGTTTGAAATTTTAAATGATGAAGTAAAGTACAGTATAGCTTCTACGAACGAAATTAATATTGCATACACTAAAATTGATTACTATTTGAAAGACCATTTATTACAAGGAGCACTGGACAGAAATTTGTACAACTTTTTGCATGTGGAAAAAACACATATCCCAATCATATATGGAATACTCAAGGCACATAAAAATATTGAAAATTCAGTTTTTAAGCCAATAGTGTCAGGTGCTGGTTCTGTTACTGAACCTTTGCATATATTTGTGGACCATCATTTAAAAAAAATACTGGAATCTTTGAAACACATTACTAAAGACTCCTGGGATTTTCTAAAGAATATTTCTGATGATAAGTTTAGTGAAACTGTATATTTGGTGACGATAGATGTGGTGGAATTATTCCCTGGTATCCCTCACAGTACGGAGTTGGGGTGGTTTCAGGAGGTATTATTAGATGCAAATATTTGAAAGCCAGTGTTGTGAATTTGATAATTGAATTTATAGAAATAATTGGTGAAAATAAAAATAACTATGTGTATTGCAATGGTGAATATTACAAACAAGAACAAGGCGTGTACCCCCTTATATGCCAATCTGGTCCTATATTTGTGGGAAAGGAAATTTATTATAGAAACTGAATGGTACAAAATATTGTTTACTACACATGGTTTTTGGATGACATTTGCTTGCTTTGGCAGGGGTCAGTGGATGAATTGACATCTTGTTTGACTTATATCAATAGGACAACTGATTTTTTAAGATTCACACACACCCTATCCCTAGAGAAAATTGACTATTTAGATGTAACTTTGTATAAGGATTTGGTGAACAAGTGTTTCCATTCTAAGATATTCAGGAAGCACACATTCTCAAATTCATATTTACCAAAAAGTCAATCCAAGGTACCACAAGACCAAGAATAAGCTGGAGTTCTTATGAAATCCACTTTAATATAGGCACAAACACATGAACGCACACATTAAAAAACAGCGTTTTCGTTTAAATCACTTCATCAGATGTGAGTCAGAAAACAAAATAATAGCTTTTAGAATCCTCTAAGAAGTAAATTAACCAATAAAAAACATTGAATTAAAAACATTATGAATGCTCATGAATATTCATGTTAAAACCATATGTACCATAAAAACATTGCAAACCATTAAAATCATTGTGTAAACTATTCATAAATGTATAGGAAGTCAATAGAATACATTCTACAAACTTGGTAAAATAAATAAATGAATTTATAAAACCTTTACAATGCATAAATATCTTAAATAAAATCATTTCTTTTAAAATGAATGTAAAATGATTTATTAACACACTCTAGTGGTCAAAGTCAAAATTACATCTATATGTGAAAGAAAAAGGAAAAAAAGCAGAAAGTACAAATAACAACTGATATCTTATTTAGTTTTGTAATCTTATAACTTAGCTGCCCTTAGTTTCAGCAGGGGTACAAGGGAGATATTCTCATTTTAACCTGGAGGAGATGTAGCTTGAAGTGTCATTTGCCACCATAGCTCTATATATTCTATTTTCTCTTCCCATTGTCCCCCTCTAACATATTTTGCAACCCTTCCACAACAAAAAAGGAATAATTAGCATTGACACACGTTAAAGAATGCTTAAAAAGGGCATTTGTTTCCTTCCTGTTCTGCATATTATACAGGTGTTCGTATATCCTCCTTTTTAGCTTACGTTCAGTTTTGCCCATGTAAAAAGAATGACATACCTCACACCGAGCTAAATAAATGAGGCCATTAGAATCACAGTTAAATATCCTTTGCTGCTTAGAACCACATTTCTACTATTTAAAATAACTTCTTCCTTGTTCATTATAAACTTACATTGTGAACACCGCCCACATTTATAGGTACCAACTTTCTTCCTACCATTTGCCTCATTTTTGTCATTTTCTAAGGCATTTTTCACACTTTGAGAGTTTTTGTACACAAATTTCAGTTATGTGTTGGTTATTTGTTCCAAATCTGTGAGGTTTTTAAATTTATTCCACTCATCACTGATGATTTTCTTGACTATTCCACTGCTAGCATTATATTCTAGCACCATTGCTTTACTAAATTGATTCTGCTGTGAGGAGTCAGTGCAATGGTTTTCAATTAAGGGATGACCAAGGATGGGTTTGTATTTATCATTTCTACCTTCCTGTACTTGTTTTGTAATTTCTTCAAGGAACTATTTTGGATAACCCCTTGCTAAAAACAATCCCTTGAAAAATTTACACTCATTCAAAAAATCATTTGTATCAGAGGTCATGCGACTTGCCCTTACATACTGCCCTTTTACAATATTTCTCTTGTAATGAAATGGGTGAGCACTGTTGTAGTGCAAATATGAGTTAGTAAAGGTGATTTTTCTATGCACCTTTGACTTGAACCTATTATTTTCTTTATATATTTCTATATCTAAGTATTGTAGTTTTTCGTCAGAAACATTGAAAGTAAATCTGAGAAATGGGGTGGTGGTATGTATAAAATCAACAAATTCCTGAATTCTATTCTTATTGTCCACCCAGAAAATGTAGATGTCATCCAGGAACCTCTTGTAGAGGCTCCACCAGTTCTTATATATAGTGTCCGGTACATATTTTTCTTCCCATTTGGCTAAAATTAAATTAGCATAGGTGGGTGCACATGCAGCGCCCATCGCCACCCCTCTAACCTGTTGGTACAATTCTCCTTTAAAATAAATGAAATTGTATTTTAAAACTAATTCTATCAGGTTAAGACTCACCAACCTGACAGCCTGGGACATTTCTGTCTCCTCAAATACAATTTCTTCTAACCACTGCATTCCTTCAGAATGGGGAATGCATGTAAAGAGGTCAATGACGTCATTTGTAATAAAGGTTAGATCTTTGTTAAACAAGTCATTATGTACACCCCTGAGGAGATCCCAAGAATCTTTTAGGATATTTTTCCTTTTCAACCACATATTTTTAAACTTACCCCCGGATTCATGAAGCTCGGCGCAAGGCCGGTGTAAGGCGTGCGCCGGCAGTGCAGTGTATAATCGGCGTAGCAGCGCCACATGCATAGTAATGAGTGCATGCCGCAACCACAACCACATGCAGAGGGCATGTGCACGAGCCCAAGTAGGATGCGCCCGTAGGCGTGGCCAAGCCGGCAGGCGAGGAGCAACCTAAAGTGCTGACTGTCACAGGCCGCCTGCAATAGTAACCGCACCAGCCAGTGTCCGTGGATAATGAAACATACGCAGAGTATGTAACATAGTACCCGTCTACACAAAATGGAGAACCAAACATTAACCCACGAAGTCCAAATTGTACCCGTCCAAGGAACAAAGGATACGCGTAATACCGTGTCCGTCATGCAATGCACTGTCAGTGGGCATACCCAGTGAAGGTGTACCGCAGCATGTCAGCGCGCCGCACCTACACACAAGTAGCCCCATGGGCATGGTCACCAGCAGTAGTGAGAGTACACAGCCGGGCAGCCATGTCTATATAACAACCAGAAGGAAACCAGATACCCTAAACACAGACAAACATGTGCATAGCAACATGTACTACACCCAGCAACGTGCCCGTCACATACACATAGGACGCGTATGCAAGCGTAATATCCAGAAGCAGAACCCATGCATGCAAATGTAATACACAACAGCCCCGTCATAGCACGTAACCCGCACCCATGTACGACCGTCCACCCAACCCAGCTAGCAGCCTTGCGCAGCTGCACACCTACACACAGTGGGTATACCTCAAATGTAGTATGAAGTATTGTCCTAGGCAGTGCCACGCGTGCAAATATGTACCCCACATGTCAACATCCCACCTCAGGTACTGATATCCAAATGGCTGCATGTGAATGTGTCGGCAGAATGCGTACATCCCACATGTGGTATGGACCTGTCAAAACCCAATAGGCATTCACATGCCATGGTGTCCATAACTGTACACATCTGGACAAAGCAGTATGTGCAGCCACTGTACCGATGATTAGCTATGCAGACATGTCAAACACAACACATAGGGCGGAACATCCGCCCACCAAGCAGGACACCCCAACAGGGTGCCACATGCACAGAAGGTGAAGGTGGGACATCACACGTAGATAATAGTGGTGCCGGATGGCCAAACACCCACGGCCAATGCAAAGGATTGAATAACATGTATATGCCTGGATGAATGGGTATGTCATACCATGGGAATAGCCTAAGCTATCCAACATAATAGCCATGCGTACCAGATACAAACTTCCAGTAACACACAGTAGTAATGCAGGAAGGCATACACGACTGTGGGAATATCACAGGACATATGGCACGTGCCAAGTGTCGACGCATGACACAAATGTCCAGGATGGTGCCCCCTGCAAAGAGGAACATGTGCCAACCCCACCCCCCACTGACGTATCGGCAGTGGAAACACAACCCAAACACACACCAACACCACCGTCCATCCCACGATAGCAACGGAGGCCAGTCAAAGACCACCATGATGCGTGCACAAACAGGGACACGTGTAACCGTCACTCTGACAACCCCTCACAGGCCAACGAATAATAGTATGGACATATGCATGTAATGCTGCGAAGGATGTGTGGTAGTCCTCAGTATCACAGAGGTAGGTACACAGATACAATGTAATCAACCGTGACATATGTGCACTGTACACAGCATACCTGCAGGTAATACATAGTTCAATCATGTGCCACAGAAATATCCACGTACGAATGAGGACAGGGGATAGACAAGTGTGAATGGGACAAACTATGAACATAGGTTCATAGGTTCATAGGTTCATAGTAGGCTATCCACCAAAGGGCATCTATAAGCCTAGCCCATAGTTATGTTGCCTTCACCACCCCTTCAGTTTGAAGAAAACTTTGCCTATTATATTGCTGTACCTCTGTCAAGCAGTGACACTGATGTAATCCCTGGGGAATATCTGCAATCTCCCATCCATTGGTCAAGATTCCTCTTGAACAAGGCCAGCGAGGTGCTCTGCCTCACATGTACTGGGATGTTGTTCCACAGCATAGTGAGCCTCTGGGTGATGAATCTGTCCCTCCAGCATGTTCTATTAATGACCGTGTCAAGGTTTAAGTCTCCTGCCCTTGTGGTTCTGAGGGATCTAGATTCTTTAGGTGAAGTATAGTCATCAAATCTGGGTTCGACATGGCCTTGTATGTCAGGCACAGGTCACCTCTGAGCAAGTGGTATGCGACTGAATAGAGCTGGAGTCCTTTCATTCGGGCAGCATAAGACATATTCCTGAGACCCTGCATCCGTTTGTTGATGAACTGTTGGGGCCTTTCCAGCTGCTGCAGGTGTCAGGTCAGATACATTCCGAATGGGGCATTGTACTCAATCATAGGTCTAATGAGTGGTGAGTACAGGGGGACGATGACCTCCCTTGATCTAGATGTGAATCCCTTCATGATCAGGTGGGCAATGTAGAAGGTCTACCTAACTACTTTAGCAACGTGAGTGTCGAACGAACGGTTACTGACATCCTGGGTCCCCAGATCCCTGGTAACTTCCTCTGTGCTCAGTGGATTGCCACCTATATGGTAGCTAGGGGTAACCTTGTTTTTCCCGAAGGGTATGACTATGCATTTCTTGGCATTTAGCTGTAGGCCATGTCTCTGGCACCAGTTATCCATATCTGTGAGGCCCTTCTGAAGGATATCTGTGTCAGATGTGTTTCTGACTATGGCACCCAGTTCGCAGTCATCTGCAAACAATGTCAGCCATAACCCCCCTGTGTTTGCTTGTACTTCGGAAAAGTAGATGCCGAAAAAGAGTGGACCCAGGACTGAGCCCTGTGGGACACCACTTGTGACCGGCTGTGAGTCTGACATGGCGCCAGCAACTCTGACCGTGTGGGTTCTGTCACTTAGCCAGTTTGCAACCCATCTTGTGATGTATGGGTTTACATTCAAGCTGATGAGTTTTTCAATGATACCTGAGGGGGGTATTGTGTCGAAGGCCTTTGCCAGGTCGAGGTAGGCTGTATGGACTACCTTACCCTCATCAATGGCCTTGGTGACTGTTCCTAAAAAGTCAACCAAGTTTAAAAGGCATGATCTGCCTTTGACCAAGCCAAACTGGGTTGGATCCAAAGTATGCAAGTCCCCTATGTCTTTATCTATGAGTTCCATTATGATCCTTCTCCATGGCTTTGCAGATAAGGCTTGTCAAGCTAATGGGACGGTAATTACCAGGGTCAGTGGAGGCACCGCCTTTGTGAAGTGGGACTACAGTCGCCTTGCGCCACTACTTGGGTATGTATCCTGAGGTGAGGCTAAGATTAAACAGCTGTCCTAACTGCGGGTTCAATTTCTCATTGAGTTCATGGAGTACACAGCCAGGGACACCATCTGGTCCCATGGATGCTGTGTTTACTGCCTTGGAGAGAGCATTTCCCACCTGGGTGTTACAGATGTTCTGGGGGCTACAATCCTCTGGTATAGATATCTCTCCATTTGGGGGGGAGGGGGGGAGAAGTTTGCACTGAACCTGTCAGCCAGTATGTTGGCAATGTGTGTAGGTTCAGTAATCTTCACATCATTCTGAACTCAGTCTGAGCATATCTGGGAGTGTCCTCTCAGGTGTCTAACATAGCTAAAGAAGGCCTTATGATTGTCTTTTGAGTCCTTGGTGATTTATCTCTCTAATTTGCCTTGGATGATTTCATGAGAGCTCGTAGTTCTTCACATATAATGAGCAAGGGTGTCTTACCTTACAAGGATTCTGCTCTATCTTGTAGTAGCTTCCTCCTTTTGTTGTAGAGCTTGTTTATGGCTGGGGTCCACCAGACCGGACGCTTGGCTTTGGTACAAAGAGTCTCAGTTTTGTATGGGATTGCCTGATCCATGCAGTCCTGTAGGTGCTGGTAGAAGGCATATGTAAGTGATTCAGTGGTTTGAGTAATGTTTACCACTGGCTCAGGGGCCTTAAAGGAGACCACACTAGTGTTTAGAAGTGTGAAGTCGGCTTTTGAGAAAGGCATATGTATGGTAACTGGCACCACCCACAGCATTGTATGCCAATAGCAGAAGCTATTGTAGGTTGTCCAAACACACGTGTCAGTACACATGGAATATCATAGCAATAAACCACGCCCGGATGTGGGTAATGCTAGATATACCCATGGCAGACGTGGTGCGTTCCCGAGGCCGATGTCTGAGGGTCCACACACATAGCCGGCCTTAGGCATAGGCCAACTAGGCAGCCGCCTAGGGCGCCGCTCTACTAGGGACACTTTTCCAGTATTTATTTGGTGTAGGTAGACCAGGATGGGGGTAGCAGGTGATGTGGTGGGGGCACCATGGAGTCCTTTTGCCTAGGGCACCACTTGACCTAAGGCCGCTCCTGACCACACAAAGGCAACCGTGGGTAAATACAGCAGTACCCACACCCAGACGCGGGTCATTGCTAGTATGCCATATCATCTAGGGAAAGAAACCATATATTCCCAGACATAATGGCACAGCATAATGCCTGTCCGTCGCCCAACCGCAGACATACGGCACCCGCGGCGGTGAGGACGTACTGCGTGAGATGTCCGTTACCAATGTCGACACTGTCTCGCTATGTGAAACAAAGTCAACATAGCGATTCAATACTAAACAGCGACGGAGAGCCCGATGTCCCCGTTGCTGAGCTGTTCAACCTGTTCCGCCATGTTAAATGTGTGTAGCAGAGCGGGACTGCCCCAAACTAAGCAACGGACATGTCCGTGGCTCAATGAAAGCTGTCATGCAATGTTAAACCCATGTAATATAGCGAGACAGGTTATAAATACCGAGGTATAGTAATGGAAATAGGTCCGGTCGACCAGACCGTGTACAATTACTATAAAAAGATCTACAACGGGCACCCCGGCCAATCAGCGCACACGGTTAGGGACAATGGGGGGGGATATCATAGAAACAGACAAACAGTGCCCATGTGACTCGTCTGACATTCGTACACGGTCAGGGCAGTTCCGTACACTAGGCAGACAAGACCAAACCCAAAGCACCACAGGAACACCCTGACAATCGAAGGCCTGTATGCGTAGGGGATATAAGCCCCTGTGATCTGAATATCCCTGCGGTCACGACATATGCATCCTGGGCCATGAGCGGTAGGGAACAAGGAATGTTTAACATGTAGTACTGCACTTTTCCCAGCAGGAGAATGGATGCCTGTGACATACGTGAGTGCGGGGTGGGGTGGGGGGGATATGTAAATTTAGCTAAGTACCATGGGTATGCATATAAATGAGACAGAACAGCTAACGTGTAGTGGTTACAGCAACTGGCAAATGTGAATGCAGTCCCGTTTGAATTACGACTATAGAACATATAAATGTGAATGTGTACGTAATGCGTCCATGCCGCAAAGACTGTTACATGTGTAAAGGTGAAAGTGTGTTCCGCACACGTCTGTCAACCGGATCAGAGATATGTTACCGGAACAGTCACAACTAATACAGACCACGTAACCACACAGACCCAGTAAACATATGTAAACAGAATACGGATATGCATGTGCCTGCGTAACCCACAATTAGGAAATGCAAGTGCACGTGTGCGTGTGTGATCCGCTCACAGCAGGGAAAGTTAATGCTGTGTCCTCCACGTCAATTATACATGTCTCAAAACTGTCAGCCTCTGAAAGTATGGAATCGGACAATGCCATGTAAAGTACCATTAGAAATAGTGAGAAACACATGCTATGTGATAAGACAAACATAGAATGTGGATAGAATAACGTGTGTGTTAGTAGTATGGATTGACGACGGTTATGCATATGTAACCCGACCCACTTGTCAGAAGGTGCCACCGTACGAATTGTGTTTAGTTGGCTCACACTTGTTGACCGGGCTAGGCTAGCTGGATATATGTCCAGTGTCAGCAGAGGCCCGTGGAGAAATGCTCCACACACAATAATAGCACAACATACCAAAGTACTCATATATGTAACCAAAAAAGAACAACAATAGAAAGTGTCCTGAAAGGACTGGTTACACACAGATCCCAGATGACAGAGAAATATATGGCCAGTGGAAGCACGTCACAATTACGGGATCAGATCCCTATAGAAGCAAGAAGGTCTCACATGACATGCCAGCGAATTGCCTGATAGACACAGGTCAATGTAACACACAGCAAGATTAAGGGCCAACCAGCCGTACACCATGCCAGAACCTGTACAGTGGAAAGGTATGGTATGGTAATAGATGTGTGTACACAGGTAATCCACAGACAGTAACAAAGCAAGGTATGAAACGAGGGGTTCACATGTATATATCTACACACAGCAGTCCGATGGCCCGTATATATGACGCATGGACATAGATATGTCACTCGAAAACAAGATGTAAACAACTACAGTTTATTCCATATCATATTGATATAGTTATATACAGTCATATTTATATTTAACATTGTGACTCTTATTTACATTCATATTTATACAAAATATGCATTTAATTGTACTTATTTATTCAATGATTTGGAATCTTAATGCAACAATTATACACATTAATATACAATATCATTATCAACACACTACATTCTAAGGTTTACTCAAAACAATTATCAATTATGTTTCAATATACTGATTGTATTGACCAATATTGTATTTATATTAACACATTGTTGTTGTATTAATGTTTCCATTAAGTAATGTATGCAACACTGAGTTTTATATGTCACTTTATCTTTAAGACTTGGAGCACTGTCCACTTAACTATGAGCAAGTTTATTGATTAATTGTCTTTAAACTGACTCTGAAGGAAGTATATAAGGGACGACTATCTAATGTACTTCACACTCTGATGATGCCCCATGTTAGTGGGTGAAAGCGCTCAGTATCTTTGGACTGTGGAGTGTATCGTTTTTGTCATCGTCTGTTTTGGTCTGGTTTATGTTCATTAATGTCTTTTATGAAGATGACCAGGACTCAAGGTTTGCTGTATTTCCGCTTACTGGCACATGGATATAGATAGGCCAAGTAATACATAATATGGGTAGTCAAACAGACATCCGTGATTTGGGAACATACAGCATCAGTCAAAACCACTGGCCAGATGGTGACAGTCCAACAAGTTCTACACTTTACATATGCACACTGGTGTCCATTGTAGGACTCCAAAAATTGATCCATTCGCAATATCAACCAGCTGCGATCAACCCAGAAGAAATGACAGCCGTGACTACGGCACAGCTAGACATATACACCACCAGCATGTTTAAGGTTGATGACAAGTGTCCATGAAATGCAGGACATATGAACAGAAATCCCCAGATTGTCAAGTCCATAGAAGTGCGTCCACATCCCAGTCCCGCACACATGAAGGATGTGTAATGTGTACCGTCGAGGGTTGCAGCCATGGGATCCTGGGTATGCAGAAATGGGGTTCAGTGTTGTTTGGCAGATAATCCATTGGCCCGCCCCGTGGGAGGGATGTGGGTATAGCACATGCCTTACTCCCCACTAATGATGCAAAGCATCCACCGGATAATGCTGAAAGCAGGTGTGAAATGTGTACAGCCCTATATCAGTGTCCAGTAGGCAATTCCCATGGATGGACAAGCGTACGACCAAGAAGGCACCCATAACTGGAAACCTGGTGGAATTACACAGCTGTAGTAAGGCATAGCACAGGAAATACAGATAGGGACTACATCAGACATTCCCCATACAAAGTCAGACCGTCGTGCGAATACCGGCGTACACAGCTCTCAGTCTGCCATCACCAAAATGGGGATCACTCGCTTCCGTAATGCGGAACAAATGGGCAACCTGTGGAACACATACTAATGGCTCACTATCGACTTCAACTAGGAAGGTCATAGGATGGTTAAACTATGGCGTTCCCACTTATAAAGAAGATCCTTTAATGAATTAATATGATTAATGTCAATTGACCATGGAATACACCTAATCAACGTAAAATAACCGCTGGCACCTTATGGCACACAATCCAAAAAACACATAGGTAAATGAAAGTCAACGTAGAAATTGTCCAGGACAGTGCCCAAATGGTATAATAAGGTTCCTTTATATACAAGTAAGCGCTTTCACCCGTAGGCTCCGTCAGACTTACACATAACATAAAAGCATCCAGGCTTTAAATATCCCTCCTTACACTTTCATTGGTCAATTTCTCATCAGACAATGAACAATTAACCCCAGCATATAAAGCGCAGACGCAATGTTAAATACACACACATATATTAACATCTTTAAAAACATCTTATTAAAACATGTATTATATTATATTGTACTATGCCTAATTCTCATCAATTATAAATCTAACAATATATATAGAAAATATGTATATTATATCAATGTAAAACAGTGGTAAACAACTGAAAGAGTGGACTAATAGGTGTTAAATGTATAGCTGTACCTAAACTACATTCCTGTTATTTGGGTTTAAGCCACCTGCTTCTCAAAAGAGGCTTAATCTGTGCTTCATCATTCAGCCCTGGTGTTTGGTCAGCTCTCCACCTAATAATCCATCTCAATCCGCATTCTAAAGAACAGTTGATAAGGTCCACCCCTCTGGGATTAAAATCTAGCCTTTGTAAAACACTGAATGTAAAAGTATGCCTTGGGATGTGCTCATAGCCGGCCGTAGGCATAGGCCAACCCGGCGGCTGCCTAGGGCGCCACACTAGCAGGGCCACCTTTCTAGTAGTTATGTCATGTAGGTACACCAGGATGGGGGCACCATGTGTTGTGGTGGTGGGCGCCATGGAGCCCTATCGCCTAGGGCAGCGGTTGATCTAAGGCGCGTGCTGCCGTAGGAGGGGTAGTACGGTCTGCAGGTATGTGCTGAAGTGCACATGAAACAGCAGTCTACAAGGATTACCCATAATGGCAACACCTGCACAGACGGCTATAGCGGGACATACACACGACCATGCACACAGCTCAGATAGACATACACACACCATAAACAGGCAATGATACACAAGGTTTATGGCGTGTATGGGTACAGTGTCAGTACAGCAAGGATAGCTGTCTGCCACGATATCCAGCAGATGTCTCTAGGGCATGCCGGAATATGGAAGTTGCATGGACAATGAGTGGATATGCATCGTACCACAGTTCTATGTGTCAGCCGTGCAAATATGTGATACATGGGACAGACAGCTGTCCATGCAAGAGCAGCGCTATGGGCATAACATAAGTATGTATATATACATTGAGAGAGATACAGACGGACACATGTGGCAAGGCCGGGAGTGTAACGTACACAGCACCACCCCACCACACCACAGCAGGGTGCACGTGGAGAACACGCTACGGAGTTCGCCAACCACAGCAGGCACACAGGCAGTCCACGAGCTGCGTCTCACCATCCACAAACACAGAGATGTCGGCAGGATATACGTGTTCTGCGGAACCTCTAAAGCCATAACTTATGAACCCATGCGGCTGGGAGCATAGACACACACACACAGCTGGCAGGCATGGGGATTGACCTTATCCCCACCTACCCAACCGCACAACAGTATGACACAGGTATGGAACGCGCTACGTGGACCACTGAACACAGCACCGTCAGAGGCACATGTCTAGGTGGGTGACAACATCCGTAAAGGAATAGACGCCGATAGCCAAGGTATGTGTTGCGAAGCATCTAAAAGAACTACTCTCTACAGGGGCAGCTGTAAACACACACACACACACACACCCCACACACGGGGAAGGCCTGGGAGTTGAACCTACGCCTACCTACATGAACACACTACAGCATGATGCATTTACAGAACGCGCTACTGAGATTACTGAGCACAGTGCTGTCAGTGGCATACTTCTAGGCGGGTGACATCATCCGTAAAGGAATAGATGCCAATAGCCAAGGTATGTGTTGCGAAGCGACTAAAGGAACTACTCTCACCAAGGGCAGCTGGAAACACACACACACCTCACACACACACGGGGAAGGGCCGGGAGTTGAACCTACGCCTACCTACATGAATACACTACAGCATGATGCATTTACAGAACACGCTACCGAGATTACTGAGCACAGTGCTGTCAGAGGCATACTTCTAGGCGGGTGACATCATCCGTAAAGGAATAGATGCCAATAGCCAAGGTATGTGTTGCGAAGTGACTAAAGGAACTACTCTCACCAAGGGCAGCTGGAAACACACACACACACACACCTCACACACACAAGGGGAAGGGCCGGGAGTTGAACCTACGCCTACCTACATGAACACACTACAGCATGATGCATTTACAGAATGCGCTACCGAGATTACTGAGCACAGTGCTGTCAGAGGCATACTTCTAGGCAGGTGACATCATCCATAAAGGAATAGATGCCAATAGCCAAGGTATGTGTTGCGAAGCGACTAAAGGAAATACTCTCACCAAGGGCAGCTGGAAATGCACACACACACCTCACACACACATGGGGAAGGGCCGGGAGTTGAACCTATGCCTACCTACACGAACACACTACAGCATGATGCATTTACAGAACGCGCTATTGAGATTACTGAGCACAGCGCTGTCAGAGGCATACTTCTAGGCGGGTGACATCATCCGTAAAGGAATAGATGCCAATAGCCAAGGTATGTGTTGCGAAGCGACTAAAGGAACTACTCTCACCAAGGGCAGCTGGAAACACACGCACACACACACACACACCTCACACACACATGGGGAAGGACCGGGAGTTGAACCTACACCTACCTACATGAACACACTACAGCATAATGCATTTACAGAACACACTACCGAGATTACTGAGCACAATGCTGTCAGAGGCATACTTCTAGGTGGGTGACATCATCTGTAAAGGAATAGATGCCAATAGCCAAGGTATGTGTTGCGAAGTGACTAAAGGAACTACTCTCACCAAGGGCAGCTGGAAACACACACACACACACGGGGAAGGGCCGGGAGTCGAATTTATGCCTACCTACATGAACACACTACAGCATGATGCATTTACAGAATGCGCTACCGAGATTACTGAGCACAGCACTGTCAGAGGCATACTTCTAGGCGGGTGACATCATCCGTAAAGGAATAGATGCCAATAGCCAAGGTATGTGTTGCGAAGCGACTAAAGGAACTACTCTCACCAAGGGCAGCTGGAAACACACACACACACACACACACACACACACACACACACACGGGGAAGGGCTGGGAGTTGAACCTACGCCTACCTACATGAACACACTACAGCATAATACTTTTACAGAACGCGCTACCGAGATTACTGAGCACAGCGCTGTCAGAGGCATACTTCTAGGCGGGTGACATCATCCGTAAAGGAATAGATGCCAATAGCCAAGGTATGTGTTGCGAAGTGACTAAAGGAACTACTCTCACCAAGGGCAGCTGGAAACACACACACACACACACACACACACACACACACACACACACACACACACACACCTCACACACACACGGGGAAGGGCCGGGAGTTGAACCTACGCCTACCTACATGAACACACTACAGCATGATGCTTTTACAGAACGCGCTACCGAGATTACTGAGCACAGCACTGTCAGGAGACATACCCCTGGGTGGGTGATATCATCTGCAGAGGCAAGGCAGCCGATAGGGAATGAAGACAGAGTGCGCAGTCACACAGCATGTTACCATCCCAAGGTGGGCGTACAGTAACACGGTAGTGCTGCACTTGGGAATACCAACTAACTACGGAGCACAACATCACGACATGGATACGGGATGCACCACAGACAGTATACCCTATGAGAGGGCAACCGGTGTGCATGATGTAGGCAGCCATTGTGGCATACCAACCACATATGACTCACCTGGACGGCCACCATGGCTATGCAGGATGTCATTGGCCATGGCTACACGCCTAGTAGCAGACATCAGTGCCGACTGTACTGTGTACCCCCAAATGGCATACTGGGCATGCCCTCACACCTAGCGGTCGCGAAGGGGAAACATACATGCACACGGGGTATCATCACAGATGGGCGCGGTGTGCACTGTACTGTGTGTCCATCTACACAGCTGCTTACTGGGCATGCTCACACACTTAGAATCTGCAGAGTGCAGACATGCATACACATGGGGTGGAATCATGGAAGGGCAGAGTGTGGACCATCGTGTGTGTCCACCCACACAACAGCAACCCGGGCATGCTCACACATGTGGCGGTTGCAAAGGGGAAACATACATGCACATGGGGTATCAACACAGACGGGCGCGGTGTGCACTGTACTGTGTGTCCATCTACACAGCTGCTTACTGTGCATGCTCACACACTTAGAATCTGCAGAGTGCAGACATGCATACACATGGGGTGGAATCATGGAAGGGCAGAGTGTGGACTGTCATGTGTGTCCACCCACACAACAGCAACCTGGGCATGCTCACACACGTGGCGGTTGCAAAGGGGAAACATACATGCACACGGGGTATCAACATAGACGGGCGCGGTGTGCACTGTACTGTGTGTCCATCTACACAGCTGCTTACTGGGCATGCTCACACACTTAGAATCTGCAGAGTGCAGACATGCATACACATGGGGTGGAATCATGGAAGGGCAGAGTGTGGACCGTCATGTGTGTCCACCCACACAACAGCAACCCGGGCATGCTCACACACTTAGTATGTGCTACGCGCCGTCCGGCATGCAGACGGAGTGCACACACCGCAAGTCATGGCCAGGTAAACCCGTTACCTGCGCACAGGGTGGACACACATGCAGTTACACGTACACACACAGATGACATCACAGGCGTCACGGGTGCAAGCTGAACATGTACACACTGCAGTGAACACTGTAGCTGCCATGCCAGCACCATGTCATCGGTGCAGCAGTATGCCTCACGGTCCAGCAACAGCATGTGACATATGTCCACAGGTCTATATGGTGGTGTACACCCGTCATGCAGAGTACACATGTACTATCAATGATCCCACAGGTGTGATGTAGTCCGCCCATATCAGTATACATGGACAGGCGTGCTCCACACATACCATGGGCCTGACACAGATATGACACATGACTGCAGCTGTACCACAGTGAAACAAAGTCCGGATATGTCATATATGTGATTGCCTGACTGTGTACATGGACTGCATACAGGACACATACGAAGCCTGTGATGTACCACATGCATAACACTGGTGTACGCGGTAATACACACACAAATGGAAGGTGGACACATGTCTGTGGTATGCTCCCCCTACAGGGTGTAGCGGTGTTGACTGGGACACATACCCTTGTACAGTTTGCCTGTGACAGCTGTGATACCATACCACAGTCCATGTTCCATGTATGTTGACACACATGTCACAACGTAGCAATGCATACACACATGGCAACAGGGGATACATGTGACACGTGTACTGTGCATGGTGCAGCTATGCATGAGCGGTGTCCGATGTCCATAACACAGTTGCAACCCCCTACCACATGCATACCCATCATGGGGGCCATCATATGGTGGCATAGTAACAGCATGCATGGCGGTATGTGTGTACATCATGTGTTTAAACACCTGTCCACATGCATGTGTGCAGGTGGTGGTCACAGGTGTGTCACACACCATCCTACCCTGCCATGTGCATACAGTCTGCTATGTCGCCGTTACATGACAGTGCTGCCATAATGCATACCCATCGGTCAGGTGTCATCGACCATATGTCACATGGCCACTGTAACCCCTACCACCTCCCAAGTGCATATATCGGCACAGCTGCCAGATACAGTGTTGGTACGCATGATGCACTACATACCGCTGCCCGCCTGCACATATCCCATATAGTGGGTGTGGCATTCCCAGCACCGACATGTGTGCAGGAATGTGTGCCCATGTATGCCACAGATCGGGGGGACTATGTGCCACGTGCCACACATCACTGTACACCATGGTAGAGATCTGTACATACCTCAGTGTGGGGTGCATGGATGTGGATGGTGCAGTACATGCAACACGTCGTCCCTCCGTGTAGACATGTGTGATCACCACCATGTCAGTGTGTCAACATGTGTGTATGTCTGCTGCCTGTTGTGAGGGTGTATGCAGATATAGTGTTGTGAATGGACACTAACCACACAGGGTGACCATCCCGTACTGGTGCTGCATTGTACGACCCTGTCAATGCCATACTTGTGAGCCATACTGGCCACCTGTGCAAGACCGCCCCCTGTGACATGGCGTGTGGGTGCATTGTATTGTGAGGGTGCTGACCACACAGGCAGGTGTCCCCATCTGCACACAATGGGGTGTGCCATAGTGGTGTACACCCCGCGATTGCGGACATATTCCTGTACCGGTACAGCATCCAACTGCTGCACAGCGTGCACCACAGCTGACAGGTGACACCTGCGGTCAGTTGCCAGCATGCTGTGTACGACACCTGCAGAATGTCACTATACCTGTACTGTGTCATGCCATGTATGTGATGTCTCTGTCCACCGTAGCCTGTGGCACCGACCACAGGCATCAGGTGCAGTATATGTGTGGACATGTGCATCATGTACCGTGTAAACAACGTTACACTATATCTGGCTCCGTGCTCCGCAGGTTTACATGTAGAACTTCTCTACTTGCAATCTAAACTGTCTGTTCTCTATCACAAAAGCTCAGCACCTGCTCCCACAGTATTCCTATATAGGTAAAGTACATGTATACTAGATGGAGTACTACACTAGCCTAGAATCCCCTTGAGTACCCACTTCCCTATAGGTGCCTTCTGACCCAGTTACACAGCAAATGCATTCACGTTCTCTGGCATGACGAAGGGTCAATTGCTAGCGACCTCTCCTGTTCAGATGGTGAATCTTGGTGTCCTGAGGCAATGTTACAGGTGCCTCATGGACACGGACAAGCCGCACCTCCCCCACTAAACATAATACATGTGAGAGATGCAACTATATAGCCAGACAGGGGGCTGAGCTCTCTCAAACCACGACCGGCAAGACCAAACGGGAGGGGAAGGACACCATGCACACCACAAACTCAGTGTCACATGGAACTATCACAAATGCTAAACAAACACATGAACACACAAAGACATACTTGGAGGCACTGTTAAAACATGTAACAAACCTAACCTGGCCTCCGAAGCAGACAGCCAAGCAACTGCCTCCACAAGACATAGGACATGCAACACATAGTTCTTAACGTCAGTGTGCTAAACAGTCACAGCCCTTAAGGCCACACACAGTGCCAGACACACTTGTAATAGGTGACGCCATAGTCAGACACACCGACGTCCCACCCACCAGACTGAACAAGGGAATGATCACAGTAGGCTGCCTGTCGGGCGCTGGAATCCGCCACATAACACACGCACTCAGGTCACTCCGCAGCATGTACAAGTATGACACGGTCATTGTCCATGCTGGTGTCAACGACCAGAGACATACCACCCTGGGATACATGAAAGGAGACATAGAGGGGCTCTCAGATTGTGTAGCCCAGGCCAGCATGACCCTGACCCTGAGCAGTATCCCACCCTCATCAAGTATGATGCCACAATCCTGGCTCCGAATGATCACCCTTGATAATTGGCCTGGTTACCGGTGTCAGTCTGAGGGGATCCAATTTCCTGTTGCCTGGGATGACATGGTTGACACGCCACGCCCCTTCGCAAGGGATGGCTTGCACCTGTCGCCCCTGGTCTTCAAGAGTTTGGCAAAGGCTCCTACCACCCCCACAGTGCCCACTGCAGGCAAGGCTGAAATGATAAACCTACCACCCTAGACTACAACCCTGGAAAAAACAAAGGGTAATACTGCTCAGTGCCAGTAGTCTACGCCCAAGCTGCATGCCATCAAAAGCCCTCCTCAGTATGGAGGACATCGATGTCAGTGCTGTGACTGAAACATTGTTCAAGGCTCCTGAGAGCACCCCAGCACTATCAGGTCATACCGCATATCACGCGTTCAGGACCATAACCCGGACTGAACACAGAAGGAGGGGGAGTCTCCATTTCCATGAAGGATACCCACACCTCCAGGTTGGCAGAAATGCACGTAGCAGCGGGGACCATCCAGGTGCAATTAACCATGGGTAGGACTGCCCTACAGTTTGTTGCATGCTACAGACCACCCTCCCAAACCCAGGATACCCGCACAGCCTTCCTGAAGACACTGGGGAGTATGAATGCTCTCACAACACCATCATATTGGGTGACATCAACCACCCATACATGGACCGGGAACATTACCCAGGACACAACACCCTACACCAAAGGTTCCAGGTGTTCATACACCCGAATGCTGTGGAACAACTATGCACCATACCCACAAGGGGAGGAACTATACTAGTCCTGATCATCACACATGGGGACAACATGCTCCACACAGGATGTACATCCCTCAACGGTGAGGTCAGACCATATAGTGATCTCACTGGAGATCCGCATCCCGCACCCAACACCGGCAAGGGAGACCACAGTGAAGACCTCTCCACAGCGAACCCCACATGTCATACGACTGGTGTGGTACCCTACAAGGCCTCCATGCCAGTGGTAAACACAGGCCACGCTGCTGAAACCCTTACAAATGCCTTCTATGAGCACTCCCAGGAATGTCTGGATCAAGCAATCCCTGATAACATCAGGACCTTGTCCACCAAAGGCAGGCACATGGTCTGGTGGACCCCAGCCATTAACAAACCATACAACAAGAGGTGAAAGCTACTACATGACAGAGCAATATCACTACCAGGGAAGGCATCACTGATTAATACTGGCGGTAACATACGATCACTCATACAATCATCCAAGGCCGCCTGTGGGACTGGACTTGCAAAGGACACATAAGACAATCATAAGGCCTTCCTTAGCTATGGTAGGAACATGGGTGGAAGTTCACAGTTATGCTTGGAATTAGTCCAGAATGGTACAATGATCACTGAACCCACAGACATTGCCAACAAACTGGCAGACAGGTTCCGTGCATACATCTACCCCCCCCCCCCAAGAGGGGAGGTATCTATCCCACCAGAGTCTAGCCTCCCAAACATCTCGAATGCCCAGGTGAGAGCTGCTATCTGTAAAGCAGTGAACACAGCATCAATGGGACCAGACGGTGTCCCCGGCTGTGTGCTACACAACCTCAATGAGGGCCTCAACCCGCACATAAGGCTGCTGTTTAATCTTAGCCTTACTACAGGCTACGTACCTGATGGATGGCATACGGCAACTGTGGTCCCACTCCACCAAGACGGTGCTCCTACGGACTTTGTACATCCCTGCCCTATAAGCTTGACGAGCCTTGTCTGCAAAGCTATGGAGGGGACCAAAATGGAGCCCATAAATGAAGACATTGGGGAACGACAAATACTGGAACATACCCACATCGGCTTAGTCAAGGGCAGATCCTGCCTCCTGAACCTGGTCGACCTGTTCGGAAGAGTCACTAAGGCCATTGATGGGGGTACGTCGGTTTGCACAGACTACCGTGACCTGGCGACAGCGTTCGAACCAAACTCCACGTGGGCATCATAGAAAGGCTCACCAGCGTAGATGTAGAGCCATATGTCACACGATGGGTTGCCAACCGGATGAAGGTCAGAACCCACAGGGTTAGTGTTCCTGGTGCCATGTCAGACTCCAAGCCGGTCCCAAGTGGTGGCCCACAGGGCTCAGTCCTGGGCCCCCTCCAGTTCGGCATTCAACTTTCCGACATGCATGCAAACATAGGGGGATTGTGGCAGACAAGGTATGCAGATGACTGCAAACCGGCCACCATAATCAACACCCCATCAGACACAGACATCCACCTGAGGTCTCATAGAAATGGATAACTGGTGCCAGAGCCATGGCCTGAAGCTACATGCCAGGGAAGGTATAGACCTACCCTTTGGGAAAGACAAGTTAACCCCGAATTACCACATAGGTGGTAATCCATTAAACACGGTAGACGTGATCAGGGACCTGGGTACCCAACTTGTCGGTAACCTCTCTTGACACTCACATTGCCAATGTGGTTGGGAAGACATTCCACTGTGCCCACCTGGTCATGAAGGGATTCACATCCAGATCAGGGGAGGTCATTGTACCCCTGTACTCTTCATGCATCAGACCAATGATTGGATACAACGCCCCATTCGGAATGTACCTAACCCAACACCTGCAGCACTCGGAAGGACCCCAAACATTCCCCAACACAGGGATAAAGGTGCTGAAACATATGTCACACACTGCCCGACTGAGGGGACTCCGGCTCTATACCTTCTTATACCATCTGCTCCGAGGTGATCTGTGCCTGACATACTCGGCCATGTCTGACCTGGGTGTCATGGACATGCTCCACCCCCTAGGATCCAAACAACCACGGGCACGAGAGCAACAGACAGAAACCTTAATACGGATATAAATAGGATGTGCTGGAGGGATAGGTTCATCGCCCAGAGACTCCCTACACCATGGAACAGATTCCCAGCCCTTGTGAAGCAGAGCCCCTCACTGACTCTGTCCAAGAGTAATCCTGACGTGTGGATGGGAGATCGTAGGTATGCCCCAGGAATCATCTCTGTGTCACTGCTGGACAGAGGGACAGCAGATCAATGGATATAGTATCCTCATCCTAAGGGGTGGTGAAAGCCACACACACTCTGGCTAGGCTTACACATGCTGTAGGGCACATAGCCTTGTATGTACCTATGCACCTATGTACCTATGTAGGTGTCCAGGCAGGTTGCGGGTACATGTGGTATGCTGATATTGCCAGATGTGCCTGTGGGTAACCCACAGCTACACGTGGGGGACTGATAACAGTGCTCCCAGTAGGCACATGCGAGTACACCATATGAGGCATACAGGTTAACAGAACCAACATGGTGCTACACATGTAACCGTCACACATACCATGTACACAGCTCAATGCATGCTGCACCTGCACTACATGGTATGTCTGCTGCATGATGACAGTACAAAAGCCACGTCACATACGCACCTGTCACTTGTCATACACAACCACTGCAACATACACATCACACTATGCGTACACAGGTATCACATACACCTCTCACTATCTTGTCCACCCTGTGCATCAGAATATATTTGCATAACTGTGCACCGATGGTGTGGATGACAGTGATGCGGCAGAGGCTTCATCATATGCACAGGGTGATATGTGTGCCAGGGGCATAGGCTGTACCAATGGATGACATCATGTGTGTGTGTAAGGGCCGGTGCATTTACTGGGCATGACTGTGCAGAATGCATGTGGATGTGGTGGAGCCCTACAGTTGTGTCTGCCGTGTGTGGGTATGTGTGTACACAGTTCAGCCATGAGTGATGCCTACACGGGGTATACTTGGCAGCCCCAGACTGTACAGTGCAGGTTGTATGGCTCACTGTGTCCGTCTGCAGCCACGTGACCCGTGCCTGCCTGGGGTCGCACGGGCACTACCGGGTGAAGGTATGGAGTGGCCACTCTCCGATGACACATGTCCACTGGAACCGTGTCCACGCTGGGACCAGCCAGGGCCACGTCCATGTGGCCTGCTGTGTCCTGGTGTGGTTGGTGTAGCACCAGCTGCATTGCTGCTGCTACCGGCACTGTGTGAGTGGGCATGAGAGGTGGCACGCACACGTCGACCTACACTAGGTGGTGTTGCTGGCCTATGGCCACGTGTCCTATGCCTCACCCCTACCAGGTGTTCCAGCACAGACAGCTCACGCTCGCGGATTGACATGCCTCGGTCGAGGATTCCAACCATCTCACCTAATCACCTATCCAGTACATTAGCAATCTTCTGTTGAGCATTTGCCAATGACTGGATGTTCTCATTTAGGGAACAGATTGTGGCCCTCTGCAGCCTCTGCCCTTCTTGGTTCTGCTGTTCAGCACGTGCCTGTGCCGCCATTACAGTCTGGAACATGCGTCTGGTGATACCAGCTGCTGCACCCTGTACAGCAGGTGCATGTCTGCCAGAGGTCCTCCTACGAGCAGCACCAGCCACATGCCTGTGTGGCACATCACCAGTCATTACACTGGCAACATGGTGTGCACGCACACCTTCTGTAGCCACCACACATTCCTGCTCAATGACAACAGACGCTGACTGTCCTTCCTCTATGGGCAACGGTGATGTGGTATGTGTCAGCATCAGAACCATGTGTGGGGATGAGGGGGACATAGGTGGGATGGTAACCAATGGCACAGCTTCTGCCCCTGACAACCCTGCCTGTGCCTTATGCATATGGTCATCACCGCTAGTATCTGTGGGGACACTAGCATCAGATGGACCGCAGGAGGGGAACGCACCTACACCACCTGTGAATACAAAGACATACTGTAAGATACATTACACACACGCAGACACACACGCAGACACACACACACACACATGCAGACACGCACACAGACACACACACACACACACACACAGACACACACACGCACGCAGACACACACGCACACACACGCACACAGACACACACACACGCAGACACACACACACGCTGACACACACATGCAGACACACACACACGCAGACACATCATGCATGTGATATCGCAGATGGCATGCACCATTCCCACACCACAGCTCAGTGAATGCAGGCCAGACATTAATAGTGGTAGTATGCATACTGCCCTGGTGTGCACACTACATCAAGCAGGTGTCATTTCAGTAGGCATGCAGTACACACCTTCATGGTAGTTTGCATGCATCACTGTGATACACCATGTGGCCACAGGCAGGTTAACAGTACACATGGCTGGCGTCACTTTGACATGTACTCCGCCGACATGTGCGATAACATGTGGACATGTGACAATGGTGTCCCACCACATGCACCACATCATACTGGACGTCACAGTGCAGTGTTATGTGTACAGGCTACAGATAGAATGCATGTGTAACAAAGATATCTGTGCATGTGTGGTTGGTGTGAGCCATGTACATAGCTATACAGTGGGGAGTACAGGCACTGTGCCACTGCATGGCAGCAGGGCACAGGTATGTTTCTGTGCGATGCATAACATGGACACATTGCATTGCCATGTCTGCAACACAGTCATGCTGTTCCACAGCACGTATATGGTAGACATTGGTGGCACCTCCGTTGGCTGCAGACAGCCATTCCGGTTGTCTGGTGTACCACATCAAATGTACAGGTGGTCCACTACAGCTATGATCGCACTATGTGTGGACAATGTGCAACGGTGTCTATCCACTCCAGATGTACTGTGTGGCAACATGCCTGTAGCTATCACCCATGGCCATGTTTGACTGGGTCATGGACAATTGTGTGTGATGGGCATTGTGTACCCATCCCTGTGGTGGTCCATGTGACATACACCCATACAAGTCGGAGGTGTCACAATCCAGAGGGCTATGCAGACAACAGTGTGGATGTTTGCTATGTTGGGCGTACGTCATGTCATGGTGTGACAATATTGCAGACAGAACACCATGTGCATGGGACTTGTGTGCCGTGTCACAACGTGTGCACACAAAGCAGGGGCATATGTCACATTGGTAACACCTGTGTGCTGGCCAGATCACAGCTCACTATGTGGTACTGTGTGCGTACCACAAATGGCATTCCAATGCATACTACATATGCATCCATTGTAGAACACCTCCACCATTGTATGCATAGCTGACTGCACATATCACACTGACATGTACTGTGGTTTCATGCCGGTGTATACTAATGGTTGTATCTACTGTACATGGGTGGCGTGTGTGTCTGGTGGTGCAACCTGTATACCGTGACTGGAGCAGAACCCAGGTGTGCATGTTATACCTGGCCACATGGCGAATATCTATACACTGTAACATGCCTGTTACTAACAACAGTCTCACCTGCGACGGACCCATGGCTGTGCGACACGCCAGAGGTACCTGTATAGGGGCGACACAACAGTATAAACATTATCCATGACTGTAGCCACAGTAAGCACTGTGCATGTCACATCATGTACCTGTGTGATAGCATGTGGTATGCACACATCTGCAAACACAACGTAGCATACTGTAGTATGCGGCTTGTGTGGCCATATACCTGGCATGTGTTGGTACATTATGTGGTGTACTGTGACACCCACACCTACGGCAGATATCATACACATATGCAAGACTGACTTACCAGGAAGCTCCAGGCTCGTTGGTTGGGAGACACCCACCTCCACGATGGCAGCTAGTGTTTCTGCATGATGTTCCCTGGGTGTCCCCAGACTGGCCAGGAGCTCCTCCGTGTGTGTGAGTGGGGGCTGGGTTGGTGGCCCACCACCTGTTCCACCTTGTTCTCTGGCGATTGCGGCGGCACTCTGTTTCGTGTGCCGTATTAGGTCCGTGCAGTGTCGGCATATCTGCTGGTAGGTGCGGTTGTTGCCACCCACGTCGTTCACCCTCCTGCGCATATCCTGTCACAGGTCATCCCGCTGCTGCGCTTGCTGTGGAACATGGCTGAATAGCAGGTCATAGTTGCCATGGAGCAACGGTATGATTACGTCATCCTCCTGGCAGCTGAAGGCTGGCAGCCATGAACGAGGCATTATCTGTAAGACATAATGATGGTGACAGGTCACATTTACACTGATGTACTGGCATACCGCTGGACATACATTGCTATGACATGTACGACATCTGCACAGTAATCTCTGCGATGCATCATGGCACTGACACAGCTGACGTGTTGCTGTCACACCGTTAGGCAGCAGGTATCATATCATATCTGTGTGTCAACTCATCACACTGTATACACACCATGTTGATGGTAACCTGCTGTGGACATGTGTACCTGCCTGCACCTGTGTTCATACCAGTTGGCACGTGTCCCAATGTGCACACAGTTCTACTGTTCACCTGGATGCTGTGTATATGTCGCTAGGCATCACAGACACAGCCATTATGGACGTCAGCGGTGGCACTGCACACATACACGTGGACACCTGTACATGCATGTGTTGTGCCATGTACATCTACACAGCACTGTACAGGTGTTGGACAACCTGCCACAGCTCACCTGTATTGCACATGTGATACACATGGGACATTGTGTAATCATATGACATTAGCAGGGATGGTCATACATAGCATGTGGGCGCGCACGTTGTACACACCAACACACAGCACCTGTGACACCACAAGGTGCATCAGTGCCACATTACTGCTCTGGACAGTTGATAGTGCAAGTGCCATTTGGCCATCGCACCATGTATGACTGTGATGGCACGTGCATCCTTGCTGGACAGGGCTGCATGGTATGGCAGGGTATGTCACATACATGGCACAGTGATGTGTCCCACCTGGGGGGTACTGGTATTGGGAGGGTGGCTGCCCATTCCATATGTTGTTGCTATGTGTATATGGACATTACGCATGTCTATCATCATGGTGTGGACAATGGCCTTCTGCAAGGTAGGCAGCATGCTGCTTGGTGGGGGTGTGTATGGTGCATGCTGGTATCGCACATCCATGCATACACATTACCCCTGACAGGTGCTATGTGCTGTGATATTGTTCAACACAGTGCTGTATGTGCCCACACAATGATATCCCATGCACATGGATGGTACCCTGGCCTGACATGGGTACCAGATATGTCTACATCCAGTGCCTGCTGCCACCGCCATGTCAGCAGGTGCACCACACAGCACCATCCCTCCCACAGGGACCGTGGTGTTGGGCACAGCATAGGTATCCATTTATGGGGACAGGGATGTTCACATAGCGGGGGCACTGATGGTATCATCCATCGGACCATACACGTATGACGCACACCTCACACACCCAGCCCATTCAGTATGTTGTTCGCAACACTGACACAGCTATACTGCTAGGCCAGGGACATTCCCAGCCGTACATACACAGATGCATGAACATCTGTCTGTGGCATGGGCTACAATGATGGTGGGGTTCAACACATACCGTGTTTGACTGTGGCTGGAGCAGATGTTCTGTGCACGTGTCTACACGGTAAACCTGTTCTACTGTAGCCAGTGGTGATGTGCTGTGCACATGTCAATGCTGCACATTGTGTTGGTGTCTGTCTGTCAACAGGCCAGTGGTGGAACACGCAAGGGTATTAGTGATCGAATATGCATGCCGCCCTGTACAGCTGTACTGCTAACATCTCAGGTGCTAATGTGCCATGGACATGCACACCTTACCCGGACAGGTGGTAGTGGGTTGCCACCCGTACCCATCTCCTCTTGTGGGTTGCTATTATCCAACACCCTCTTTGTATTGTATGTTCAGGCTATGCACCTGTGTGGGATATGTGGGCATGCAATGCGCTACTGCATACCTTTGCACCCATTGCACAACATGTCACACAGGTACACTGGCAGCCATACACTTCACAGCTTGATGATGGTACAACAGGTGTTGTACACACGTAACACATATCCTGTGGGACATGGTCATATGTACAGGCATGTCCAACAGTCACGTACCACTGCTACCCCTATATGACGGATATGCAGTACATGTGGCAGTACAGCAACTGTCACATGTACTCATGCAATGCCCCCCTACCAACATGGAGTGGTACTGCCTGTGGGGGATGTGCGTCTGCATCCATGCTGTGCCCATAGCTGACAGTTGCACATCGATACGTGCAACATACCTCATTTGGTGTTCTCACGGGTGCATGTTCAACATGGCTCTGCATTGTTTGTGTCTGTCACACAGTCATTGTTGTACATGGTTTACATGCCAGCCATGGCTTACTATATGTGATTCCATGTACTTCATTGGGATACCATCATTATACATTAGAATGGCGTATTCCAGCCATCACATAGCTTTCCTAGATGACACTGTTAGCCAGCCAGTAGTAGGTGTTCCGCCATCTGCACATTAGTCACACAGTACGAGGGTGGCTGATACCCATTCTGGAGACAGGGTGCTGACAGCTGTGGATGGGTGTGATGCTGTCGACAACCATAACTGCACCTGATGGTCACATCTGGATGGGTAACATTTACAACACACATCTACCTTCACGTAGTAACACATCATCTACAACAATGGACATTCCTGCCAGAACAATGTGTGCAGTATGTCTGTATGACCACTGTAGGCACCACTGGTGGCCCCCGGCATGGCAGCCAACAGCACCGGTGTATATCCCGCGGAACCATGGGTTACACCATTCACAACACACCTGTCTCGGATGACCCTGTTGTGGATCACGGTGCAGTTCCACACATCACGTTACACTAGGCATCATGCACTGATATGTTGCGGATGTGTGAACAGCTGTGCAACTCAACATATGCACACATGACACATCACCTGGTACAATATATCTCTCATACGTGTTATTGTGACCGCCCTGTGATGGCATTACACAGGCTACGTGTACTGGGACATGTGATGGCTCACCGGTGTATTCACCCTCTGGGTGTGTGTCTAGCTAAGTGTACAGTAGGCAGTGGTCTGAACACAGGGACACTGTACATTGACCTACTGTGTCACTGCAACTGTTGCCTATGCTCATACTGTACTTATACAGGCATGTGGTATCTGACCGCTATGACAGTCCTGGTCAACCACACTGCTGCGGCACACATGACCTGCAGCCATCTGCCTGGGGTGTGGAGCACAAATGTACATCTTCACATGCTATACTGCCTCTGTGGCGGTGTCACATAACTGTCTCCAGCAGGGCTGTAACAGGCAGGCACGGCATGGGGTCATGTGGGACAATGCTTGCATCTTCCACTGTGCTGCACACAAGCAAGGCACACACACTATTGCACCACTCACATTTATCTGCAGTGACTGGGACCTGCCTCCATGCTCTGCGCAGCACACCTGCGAGTACGGATTGTACACGGATCGTACCTCCCAGGCACATACCTGGACTGCAACACCCACAGGTGAGGGGATCCCACATCACACAGTGTTTTGCACACATCCTGGATAGTTGCCGAACACAATGCATCATAGGTGCTCAATGTGCAGATACCCATGTTTGTGACCACTAGACACATTGTAACACGCAACAGAGTTGACATTGTACACCACAGGTTACATGCTGTCTGTGTTGTTATACTGTACATTGGGCCTCAGACAGCTGATACTGCCATGTGCTGACAGCAACCCACACTTCCCTAGAATAGACACCCATGTACCTACACATGCTTGAGGCATGCACTCCACCCAGCTGGCTGACACATTACACAACACATACCATACCTACACTACCCTCAGCATGCACAATATCTCCATGTGTCTGGTGTGTTGCACCTGGGGTTATCCCCCCTTTGGTGGATGAACACATATGCTTCACGGCCCTGCTAGCCACACCCTGGTAACACACCCATAGCAGCATACACGGAACATGTGTACTACAGCCAGTACTACTGACATCTGCTGACAGCAGTTGTTAATGGCATGACACCCCGGCAGATGGACAGTGTACATAAATATGCTGACACATACCACAGTGCACTTCCGTAGCATGTACACAATGGTAGGGACCATGCTATTCCACACAGAGACATGGCGGTACTGACCTTGTCACAGACGCCACGGTGGTGGTCATGTTCCATGCACATCTGATGTATGGGCACATGTGCAGGCTGTTGCACGGTGGTGTATATTCACATGTGCGGGGTGCATCACTTGTCAGCCATGGTGGGTCCTCGAGGTCCATCACATGCTCCAAGGCTAGCTACCTACACATGACTGCTGCACATTGCAGTGTGGGGCCTCAGGCAGTGTGGTGGTATGTCTGTGTTGTTTGGCTACATCCACATTCAATGTCACATACAATAGTCACCCAGGCATTGCAAACCGAGATAATGTTGGCAACGTGCCAGGTGATGGTGTACTTACCAACAATACACACTCTCACTCACTACAGGGTCACAATCCATACATGGACATCATAGTGTCCCTGTGGACACATACATGGTACTGACATGCACACGTTATGTCCTGGGACACTGGCCCGATGTCACCATCCGATGTCCCTAGCTGTTATGTCCCACCAACCTGTTTGGTATGTGTCTCCGCACCAGCCCACTATATTCACTGCTAGCCTGTTGTCGGACATTGTGTACCTTGACCACCGCACAGCCGCATCTCTCGCACTACCCATGGGTGGCACTGCATTGCATGTGTGGGACTGCATTCATACACCCATGACTGGACCGTTCTGAATGGCACTGGGGCACATCCTCATGAACGTGCTTCACGCACACATTGATGGCCTCCATGCCTTTCCTGGCACCCTTGTTGGGCTTGTGTGTGCCACAGCACGCCACATACACATGCTGGCCACCTGTCGTACCGTTGCATGGGTGGTTGGGGTGGTACAGGGGCCAACACATCAGACGTTGTCCTCACATTGCCCTTCAGCACCATTCCACATTCTGGTATTGGCAACGTACACATCCACCTGCACATCATACCCTGTGTCTCAGGATGTTAAGCTATATGACTCCTGGACAGGACACACAGTGGTGCAAGCATATCATAGTACCTACTACATGTCAGGTACATATGGCATTACACAGTCCTCAGTCATGGGGCCCCTCATGTTCACTATTTGCTTACATACACAACATGCTGTCACAGAGTACTGTCCATGCCTAGATATCCCACACCTACATACCTGGTGCCATTATAGCTCCACCAGCTCATACTGATAACGACCATATGGGTGTCAGTGTGGCGGATACATCATGTGGGTGTCATGGCATCAGGATGCATGACACATGGTGCATGCACATCACCTTTGCATAGCAACATTCACCCACTGACTATCACATGGATACTGGCCCCGTACATACATATCACATTGTACATGGTTGCTGTACACACATATGCCCCACATGGTCCTGTGGTTACCGTATTCCACTGTGGCATGGATACACTTCTGCAGGGCCACACCTATCTGTACTGTGTGTGATGCTGGTACATAGGTAGCTATTGTACCTGTGGCATACACACATCTACACACGGTCAAGGGTACAATACCACATTTATGGTGTACCTTCCACAACGGCTACAACTTTACATGGCACAGCATTGTCATGCCACGATGTGTACCAGGCTCGGACGGTTTACATATGCGGCTGACAGACAGAAAACACATCTGTACACATCTGCATACCACATACACAGGGGTGTCTTCTGCTCTGACATGGACCATGTCCTCCGCATTACTGATGCATATACTCCTCATACATGACAATTGCGGTGGGCAGTGTGAACGGACTGCTCATGGATATGTGCACACATGCCACACTACATGGGCTGGGCTTCTGTGTTACTTCCGCAGACACAACACACACCATGCTGTGGAACATAGGTCCTGTGCACATCCCACAGGGACACACAGTGGCACTGTTCATGTGATACCTCCCTTGCTGTTTGAGTGACACGTAGTCATGGTACCACCACAGCAGCGGTACTGTGTAGACATGCAGTTGACACCCGCCTCTGCTGTTCACAGGACACTACCATGGGGAGGTGACACTACTGTGTACACTGCACATGTGTTTACACATGGACCTGCCATACTTCATTGTTGCCCATGATGCACCTGCTACAGATCCTTTGGGCATGGTTACTTGGTGTACCTTCCATTTCGGATGGCTATGATGCTACTACTCTGTCCCATACCTACAGGCCATATGTATCCTGTTATTGTACATACCAATAGGCAATACCTCCATTATGCATGATATGCCTGTGATACTGTGTATAATGTCTGTCATATCCACCATGACAGCTTTACATTACACATAGTTGACATAGTATCTCCTACTGCAAGGCATACGTGCACGTCGGCCGCACATTACGTATGACATCGACGGTATATGCCCATACACATGTGTGCTGTGACAGTATACATACATGTCCTATCCCCTGCTATGGCACTTCCTTGTTGGACATCCACTGCCAGCATCGGCGTGGTCTGGCATTGTTCTCTCTAATGCCCCCCTGTGGCAGCCCTTGTGGTGTCTCGGCTGTGTACATGATGTCCCACTGCTGTGCACACGGTGTCCACAGTCATTGATATGCTCAGCAGGATAGCACTACATAACCACCTTTCACTACTCTCTGCATTATGGACAAGTGTCATTACTTACAAACACCATTCCCATACAGTACAGCTTCGTCATACACATCATGCGTTACACACCCGTACATATCGTGTGTTCTACATACCTTGTCGGTGTTTCATTCCGTGTTTCGTTCCATGTATCGGTTTTCCTTTTTATTACTCTTTCGGTTGTACACTGCTGGTTCGGTATGAGCATACGGTTTGAATATCCTGGGAGTCATCCTTATATCCGTCGATACCTGCAACATGTGGGTTCATCCCATCAATTGATGTTCCTCAGTGAGTAATTGTGCGCATATCACCTGTGCATCTACTCCATTCGGACATTATGTGTCGTAACTGGGGTATGGTTGGATTCCTCACCTGGGCGTTGGCTATTTGCCCTACCTTCGTGGAGATGGTCTGTATTGTGTTATGTTATGTGTAACTGCAGCCGCTATGTGTAGTGACAGGTACATTTTGCAGTGGTGTTAGCCGTGGATTGTGTGTGTTGGGTATAGTATTTGGTTCGACATGTGGGTGTACCTGTCCTGACGACGTCTGTTGATGGCGTTTTGCATTCGGATGTGTAACATGGCTGTTGTATTCCTTTAAACAATGCATGCAAGTATGCATCCGCCTTTGATTGTGTTTCCCACGCGAGATGTTGCGGTTATGCAGATGTCATTGACTGCCTGTATGTTTGTGCTGCTATTACGGCTTGTATCCCTTTAATATGTACAATGGGGGATATCGGAGGTTGTAGGTGACGGATACGGGTTGTGGGCCTTGCATCTCTACATACACGGTATGGTTGTCTGTGTGCTCCATCCCTGCCTGGAGAGTTGACAGTTAATTGTCTGTTGGTCTGGGAGTGTAGGTTGTGTTGTTGTCATGTGGTGTTGGTATCGCCTGCATGTGTGCTTCATGCATGTATTCCTCCGTCACATCTGTGGTATATCAGCGGTTGTTTGTACGTGACGACTATCCCTTGTCATTCTGTCCCAGATATTTACAGCCATTGTGGTCCTGTTCTTGGGATGGCCTGTTTGCCAGTGGTTGCCACCTATTCAGGTGGGGATTGCTTGTTTGACACTTGTAGAACACACAGCGGTGTTTACGGGCCGATACATGGCCACAGTCAGTACTGGGGTAGCACATACGTATTTCCACGGTACATACCTATTGCTGTGTGACTTTGCCGACGTATCGTTTTGAAATGAGCATATCGGTGTCATACATACGGGCATGAGTAGTACATACGTCCTTTCCATTTCCTGTGGGGTATATTACTGTGCTACAATCTGGGACATTGTCACTTTGTATCGTTCTACGTCGCCACACGCCTAGCCAGGGTGGGGCTCTCACTACTACTTTGGGACTACTGGTGTACATATGCCTGTGGCTAATGTACCGTATGCCTACACATATTATTCCACTCTGCCTCTATCATGGCACCAACATACACATATTATGGAGACACACACATTACACTCGCACAGCGACACACACGGCACCCTCACCGCACACATACACATACTACGGCACTCACGGGGACGGTTGCACACAGTACCTGCGTGGGCCGCGTCACCGGCGGCGGTGTCTACCTCCCCCCTCATATCATCATACTTTTACCCGCTCATGTACTGTTACAGTACTGTGGCCTGGCGATCATTCCGACTTGTGGTTATGCATTTCGGTATGTTGCCCTTTCCATGGTTGGCGGTATCCTCTTCTGTTAAACCTCCCGGATGCTCAGGTTGTTGTTTCACTATGTATACTATGTACGGATATCGCGTGTTACATCTCAGTCACCTTACATCCCTCTGATTCCCTGGCTTAACTGTAGTACTTATATGTATATGTGTACATATATTTCTATATATGTAATTATATCTATCTACATATATGTATATGCACATATATACATGTTTATATGTATACACCTTGCGGCAAACGTGGCAGCATACAGCAACGCCGTCTGCTGTAGGACCCACGTACGGTTCAGGTGTTGGCGTTCCATGCTCCACTGGCTGTTGGGTGTACAGTGTTTGGGGGCTGCCTATGTTGGAGTCACACATGGGGCTACCCATACGGTACACTTTACGGGTGGTCATGTTTGTGTGCCGTCCATTTCACTGTGTGTGCAGGTAGGGAGGTGTCAGTCCATGGGGCCTACGCTGCCAGAGTATGTGCTATACGTTCCCTCTTTGCCAGGGCATAGGCATATTGGGTACGCCTCCATCTGCCTACTGGGGCTGGCACAGTGTGTTCATGGTCCTGAACCCTCTGTACCTGGACTGGCCTTGGCAGTTGTGGTGGGCTTTGTGGCCCTTCACCATTATGTCCCTGCAGCAGCTGCTTCCGCAGGATCATATTATGTAGCATGGCACATACTATGAATATGTGGGCACGTGCCTGGAGAGTACTGCAGGGCTCCACCGGATGTATCCAAGCACCGGAACCATGATTTCAGCATCCCAAACACACGCTCTATGATTATTCTGGTTTGTGCGTGTGCCTCATTATGGCGTTCTTGCATGTGTGTGTGTGCATTTCTGATGGGATTCATCATCCACGGCTCCAGTGCATAGCCAGCATCCCCCACAAGGTGGCCTTGTGGGATGTCCCCCCTGGCAAATACCTGGTACAGCTGTGAGGCATGCCAGATATGGGAGTCGTGGTAGCTTCCAGGGCTGCCAGCACACGCATCCATGATAATGCCCTGCGCATTGCACATGACCTGGCAATTGATGGAGGGGAATCCCTTGCGGTTTATGTAGTGTCTACCCTGCTCCCCAGGTGGTGACTTGATTTGTATGTGTGTACAGTCTATCGCACCCAGTACCTCTGGGTATTGTGCCACACGGTGGAAGTGGCGCATATTGCTAGCCAACTCCTCCTGAGATCTGGGGAAGTATATATGCTCATTTTCATGTGGTAACATGGCATCCAGAAACTGGTGTAGTACCCTGGATGCTGATGCCTGTGAGATGCCCATTATATCCCCAGTTGGCCTTTGAAAGGTACCTGTGGCCAGTATTCGCAAGCTTACACATACCTTTGTGTCCACTGGGATGGGCTCCCCTCTGTTGTTTCTTGTTCTCAGGCGTGGCCGGCACAGCTCCACTATTTGCTGTAATGTGTCCCTATCCACCCTGTAATGCTCAACTATCTCCAGGTCTTGTAGCCCCTGGTAGGTTACCCTTGGTCTGAACACTCTCCTTCTCCTCTGAGGCCTACGGTAGTTGTTGGCACCCTCCTCCACAACACCGTCTGTCTCTAACACATGCTGATGGATCACGGCCATGGCAGCACCCAACATGTGCATTTTAAAAGTTCCCCGTGTGTTTACACCTATGGTGCGGCATTTGGGAATACACGGCTGTGTGTTGTGTGCATTCACACTTTATACTATTGTGCTGTACACCTGGTGATGTCATAGGGTGTGTCTGTGCGGCCGTATCTGGGGATTATCTTCCGTGTTTTACTGTTGGCACTGCAACGCTGTTGCCTTTGGTGTTGCATTACTCTTGCCTGCAATGGATTACCTTTCGACCTTCCCTTACTATTTCTGCATGTTGCACCTACTATTTCCTGGCATGCATCCTGCAGAGCCCTGTCATGTGTAGTTTCTGGGACATGGCATATCGTGCGTTTTGTGTGCCGCCGCCGTTGTGCTGCCTGTCTGCTTGGCTCTGCTGTGTCAGGTCTTCACTCTTTGCAATCTGCTACCTACCCGACTTTCTTTGCATTCATATGCCTCCCCTATCCCGTTATGCAGGTTTCTGCATGCAGAGTTGTCAGCTGCCGCCGATTGGCCTTCGTGGGTTGATTAGTGTTGATTGCTCATTATTACTCCAATTACACTTCTTCCGCATTTCCTCATATTCTCAACATCACCTTCCTGTTTCCGATGTTATTTGTGGGGCGAGCGTCACATGACTGGGTTAAGGGAACGTAGTCATCCTCGTGCACATGCACCTCTGCGTGCATTGTGTGCTCTCAGCTCAACTATTTCCCCACACGCCGGTCCTGCAGCTGTGATGTGCAATGTACAGCCCAGGTTTGCTGAGCTCCAATGTGTTTCCTCTTACAGTGGCACACCCCTCTGCAGGTGACATGTATTCCCTCTGAGCCACTCCTCGGTGTATTACTGCTGTGCCATTTGGTACAGCCTTACGCCAGCGGGGGCTTTGCGATTCAGTATTATCTGCCTCATTTGCATGGCATTGACTACTAATTCATAGTTACCACGCCGAACACTGCCGCAAGTCCTTGACAACCCTTGCACCATGGTTGTGGCTTTCCTTGCATACCATGGTGTATTGTGGCTGTGTAGCTGATGTGTATTACGCTGCTGTTTTATAACATTGTCATATTATTTCATTGTTTTGCACCTTCCGCAAACATTTCCTGGGGTTCTGCTGTGAGTTTCTGTGGACATACCATTTATGTTATTATTTACATGTTGTGCATGTTTTCTTTTGACATTCTCTATGTATTTTGCCATTGGCATATGGCAACAGTGTGATACCTGACGCTGACAGCCTTCCGTTACTCCTATGTTATGTTTGGGAAAATGTAAACCGTTTTTTTTTGGTTTACATTGCCGTGGCCTTATGCTACGCCTGCCCCACTTTGTGGATCGCTATATGCCTTCATTTGCATGGTGCAACACCGCACATGGGGTGTTTAGCATACCTACACCGGGGGCGGCGCAGATCCGGCGCATGCTGGTAGTGCACGTGGGATTGGATCGTACCTGAATCGCTCGGCGGCCATATTTGGCGTTGTAACGCCTACGCTATGCGTGCGCCTGGCGCAAGGTTCATGAATCCCGGGGCTAGAGTTTACCAATTTAGCTAAAGGTAAAGTTTTGGACCCTACAGCTGAGACTATCAGTCTCAGTGGGGGGGGGGTCTCTTTCATTTTTATGAGTTTTGGGAATTCCAAAGATTGTAGGGATCTTAGGTTTCTCAACCTTTAAATAGTTTTAAATACTGATGTCTATTAACCCTTCCATTAACAAATCAGAAAGAACCCCATCTATTCGACTATAAGAAATATTTACTTGATTTCTTGATACACTTTCATATTTATCTGTGTCTATAAGTATTTCATTCATCTTTCCTTCATATATTACAGTATCCATTAGTATCGTCTTCCCACCTGTGTCTGGTTTCATTAACCTTATGTGTTTATTCAATCTGAACTCATCCAAAATAACTTTTCATTTGTGCTTACGTTATTTTTATATTTAACTTTTGGCATGGCTTTTCTAATTTCAGATTCTAAAATCCATTCAGAATTACGGATCTGGGGATGTAAAGGTGGGTTAATAGTGCTTTTTCTCCTGATGGAACTGTTAATGTTGTTGATTTGGCTAAACATTAAACCGAAATTAAGTTTTCTGGTGAATAGTTTCACTTCAATTAATGTTTTGATTAAGTCACCTTTTCTCTGGGGAATAAATTTCATGCCTTTTGATAACAGACTGAAGTGTTGATCTTTTAATTCAATTTGACTAAAGTTATAAATACAATAACCATTCTTTGAAAACTTGTACATATTATTTTTGTCCTGCCTGATAGGGTCATAATGTTCATCTAAGTCAAGGTGGGGTGTATTAACTAATTCTAATACCTCCCCCTCCCTCTTCTTCCCCCTCTCTGAAAATGTTGTTGTTGATAATAGTTACCATTCTGGTTTCTGATTCTTTCAGATCTTCTTAAAGGTTCTCCTTCATTAAAACCATCATGTTCATTAACTTGTCCCCCTATCTGCACCCTATCCTCACCATTCTCATGCACTGCATTGTTCTTATTCCACTCACAATTCCTAACGTAGTCAGATCTATCGCTTGTTTTAGGTCTAGGGTAACTAATGTTATGCTGGTACTCATAAATGTCCCTTTCTAATTTTTTAATTTTCCTCTTTATTAAATCTTCACATTTAATTGCGGTGGTGGTGCTGCGGTAGCATTGTCGCCTCACAGTAAGACGTTGTCCTGTTCGATTCTTAGCAAAAGCGTCTTCTGTGTGGAGACATGCGTGAATGGGCATACCTTTGTTGAAGGTTGTGCATTGGGGCTGGCAACTTGGTACGTAAAAATCTACTGCCAATCATTAGCAGACCGGAGTTCCGCTGTGGCGACCCCTAACCGGGAAAAGCCGAAAGATACAACATTAAATCTTCACATTTAGAATCAACCTCATTCCTTATGACAAAATATTTTTCTTTTTCATCAGGAATTGTGAAAATTAAATCATTTTTAATTTGTTCATTCAAAACATCAATTTCCTTATTAATAACATACTTCTGCCTATCATTGTCATTAACCGTAACTTTTAATATTTCTAACCCACATCTGTTAAATATTTCCAAAAGTTCTTTGTGATATACACTATCAGGTAATGCATTGTTTGGGTATTTGTATACCCTCAGACCCATAGGCACAATCACTTCCATTATATATTGTCTCAAATATGCATTTTCTATATCGTGTCCCATACTTTAACAAAAGTTTGGACATTTTAGTTAATTGTATTCTGTAAGAGTCATTAATTTGTAAAATAGTACCTGTTTTGTTGACATTATTGTCCTTACATTTAGCTGAAAAGCTCACTGACCCACATCTGATGAAGTGATTTAAACGAAAATGCTGGTTTTTAATGTGTGTGTTCATGTGTTTGTGCTTATATTAAAGTGGATTTCATAAGAACTCCAGCTTATTCTTGGCCTTGTGGTGGTACCTTGGATTGATTTATTGGTTTATTTTGGTACCTTTGTGGCTATTTTTTTGAAAATTCATATTTACATTACGACAGTGGTCATCCGAATTTTCATAGAGAAGGGCATTGTGAAAGGGCAGTTAATTAGAGCCTCGGGAATGTGTAGTAAACTATCTGTGTTTCATAAGGAGATGGAATTCATTAGGGAATTGTTTATACAGAGGGGATATCCAGTAAGTCTTGTGGACAGTTTAATAGATGAAGTGACTCAGGACAGAGATGTCAAGTATAGTCCATTACTCGGAAAAGGTTGTAATTTTCAGATCAAAAAGAAAGTAACACAAGTGGAATATGACACTGCCTTTGTTCACACTTATTCTACCACTTCCACAGAAATAGAAGGGGTTATTAGGAAACACTGGAGAATTTTGAAAGTGCATGAGGAAACAAGGAGTTTTACACCAGACACACCAAAATTTATCAGAAGAAGTGATACAAATCTGAAAGAAATGTTAGAAAGAGGGGACATTAGAAATGACAAAGTAAACAGCAAATTTGGTACATATAAATGTGGAACTTGCAACCAGTGCAGATACATTACTGATAAAGATAAAGTGTTTATAACATCTAGGAATTACTTGTTGAAATGTAGGAGACACTATACTTGCAACTCTTCTGGGGTGGTCTGTTTAGTGGTTTGTGAAATATGTAACAGTTTTTATGTTGGAAAGACAGAGAGAAACCTTAGAAGAAGGACATATGAGCACACATGATATTTCAAAAGCAAAAGAAACTAGTGCGCTTTTTAAATATTCTGTGGGATGTTCCAATTGCAGGTTTAAGTTTATGGTCATTGAACATGTGATATCTGATGCACATGGAAGTAATTGGGATGCCAGACTTGAGTATAGGGAACTGTTCTGGCAAATTAAGTTGGAAGCAAGTAAACCCCTGGGCTTGAATGACTATATTAGTATCAGTAGTGTGCTCTGACTAAGGTCAGCGAAACTATAAAGTTTGGGATGATAAGTTAAAAATTAATAATACATTAATCTCAGTGCAATACAGTTACCATGGAAATATTATATCAACTAAGAACTTTGATATAAATAGTCTTAATATTCATATGTTTTTTAAATTTTTGTAATAATATATTGTATTAGTTGTATGTAGTGAATGTTTTTTAAATGTCCCTTTAAATGGAGGAGGTAATGGTTGACTGAAGCGTTTTTCTGTTGGACACTTTTAAACTGCTGGTTACATTTAAGGAAACGTTCAAACATTACAATTTGTTCTGATGAAGCCTGACATTTAGATAAACTAATGAAGCACACTAAATGATAAACAAAATAAACTCTGCCATGACAACTTGCCAAAGTAAAAAACAAAGCATTTATTGAAATAAAATTTTTAAGCACTTTTCATTTGCCTGATAAGCAAACTTCTTCAGAAACAGTGTAGTGATTTTAAAAACCTGTATAAATAGGCTCAGGTGAGCACTTTAACCAATCCTGTTAAAACATAGCTCACACCTTACTTACTTAAAGGCATACAGTTAAAAAGTAAATGCTGTTATAAATATAAATATATATATATATATATATATATATAGATGGTAGGTTAGAACAAAATATCTACAATTACATGTCAACATCATACCCAAGATACCAATACTTGTTTGGTATTCTGAAGATTCATAAAAATATAATAAATCCACCTATGAGACCGCTTGTTGATGGCCGTGGTTCACCAACATACCCTTGCACTAAGGTGGTAGATTTTATACTACAGAAATACTTGAAACATGAGGACCAAATTTGTAAGGACTCGCGGTCCTTCTTAAAGAAAATTGATAGTCTACAGTATAATGTGAATTATAACTTTCTTACAGTAGACGTGAAAGACCTTTATACTTGTATGCCACATGACTTGGGGACCGAGTGGGTAGGTTTAATGCTTAAGAAAAATGGAGCCCCTGCTTTTGAAATTTCCCTGGTGACTGAATTACTTGAGATTATACTTTCTAATAACTTCTATATGTGAGGGAATGACTTCTATTTACAAAAAGTGGGGGTCGCTATGGGCTCACCTTGTGGGGTGAGCATAGCAAACCTAGTAATGGCTTACTAGGAATTGGAATTTGTGTTTAAAAATGTCAGTCTTAGGGATTGCATACTTTATTATACACATTACTTAAATGATATATTTATTCTTTTAAATGGCGACTTAGAGGCTAGTAAAAATGTACTTGAACAATTCAACCAGTCAACCCAATTCTTGCAATTTACATCTACATTTGACACAGAAACAATAGCCTATTTAGTTATTTGGCTAGCCAAGAACAGAGAACTGGTTGGTTTGTAGCTGAGATTCATAGGAAGAGTACATATTCCAATACATTCCTACATTTTTCAAGTTGTCACCCATATCATCAGAAGTGGTCAGTCATCAAGGGACAGTTAATAAGAGCTTCACGCATAGTTAGTCAGGAAGCAGAATTTATAGACGAATGCTATTTCTTGAAAAGCATGTTTTTACATTGTGGTTACCCAGAGACCCTGTTAGATAGTTTAATTGATGAGGTTAAACACAAGAGAACTATCAGTATATATAAACCCATTTTAGGCATTAAATACATTACACCTGAACAGATTAGGTCATCAAATACAATGACTATAGACAATAATAGTAATCACATTTCTGTAATTACTAAAGATTTACGTACAAGTTTTATTACTACATACTCTTTACATAGTCATTTTTGCATTGACATCATCCGGAAAAATTGGGATTTGTTTAAAACTAACCCCAATATTTACAGTAAAATGGGTGATTTTCCTAGTGTAATATTTAGGAAAGGTAAAAACTTAAAAAAAAACTACTAGAACAACAACGTCATAGTTTTTCCAGAATTACAAGGATGGATAAATGCCAATGTTGTAACTTTTGTAAATTTGTAGAAGCAGTAAACTTTTTTACTATTAATGGGTTACAATTCAGAATAAAATTAAGATTCAACTGTAATTCTAGAAAGGCTGTTTACTTGGCTAGGTGCCTATGTTGTCCTGCTTTTTATGTAGGCAAAATGGAGCGTAGGCTCCATGAAAGAATTTATGAACATCAATACACTAAGTAGAAAGAAACTGGATAATGCCCTAGCCAATCACATCCAGGCAAATAGTGAACATAAATTCAAGTTTTTGGCTATTAATCAGGTATATCAGGACATTAGGGTTGGTCCCATGCCTTTGCAGCTTGAAGAACTTGAGCTAGCCTGGCAAATTAAGCTGAACGCATACAATTTTCCAGGTTTTAATGAAACCTTAATGAAACCTGTTCTATATGCAGTATTTTGAAATTAAAAAGTATGCAGAGATGATTGAGTGGTTGTAAACCCTCTGTGCCCAGCATGCATATATTGTTTGTGTTTATGTATGTATAGTTAGAGTTTAATTGTTGCTTTGTGCTGTAAGCTATATGGTTTTTTATGTTATAGTTACTTGATAAAGTGGTATGGCCAGTAATTGAGTAGTAATTTGTATATGTTTTATTCATGAGTTGGTAGACTGTTTCATTTTTATTTTTATTTTTACATTTATGTTAATATGTTTAATCTTAGCAGAATGATACACATTTTTATAACAGCATTTACTTTTTAACTGTATGCCTTTAAGTAGGTAAGGTGTGAGCTATGTTTTAACAGGATTGGTTAAAGTGCTCACCTGAGCCTATTTATACAGGTTTTTAAAATCACTACACTGTTTCTGAAGAAGTCTGCTTATCAGGCAAACGAAAAGTGCTTAAAAATTTCAGTTCAATAAATGCTTTGTTTGTTTTAATTTGGCAAGTTGTCATGGCAGAGTTTATTTTGTTTATCATTTAGTGTGCTTCATTAGTTTATCTGCCTGTCACGGCATCTGGTTCGGCAAGTAAGTCAAAGTCTATTTACACCAAGCGAGACACCTAAATTACTAAGAGTGATCAGTAACGGGATTACTGGTGGTATTGTTTCCGATAACTTCCCTGTGTCTAGCTTTTCTTTGGATTTTTTTACTTACTAAGATTGAGTCTATTTTCTCGAGACTCAACCATCTTGATGTGAATCAATGCGAACTGCATGACTCATTACCACCTTCAGTGGGTCAAAGGCATCCTTTTTGGTCTCCGGTGAGTTTTGGCAACTTGGAGACTACATCAGGCATGAATGTGGCATCAGCGATTAATCCAGCACCCGCACAACAGGGGCAACACGTAACAGTAACTGACAAGGTACCGGCAACTGATAGAGTAATATCAGAAGCCGGAAGCTCTATTTTGGCGAGTGGCATACAACCGGTGCCTGGGAATGAACTAGCATCTACTAACTCACAAGTTCAACTACCTAGTTCACCATGTCAACCATTACAGAACATGGTTAACAACAATCTTGGCTTACCATCACTGTCTTCTTGGTTAGCTGATGGCTTTTCATTTTCTGGAATCTTGATTACCAGCGACGAGGGACAGTCAGGAAATAGAGATAATACGACTCCTATTTCTGACATAGTGACCAAATTGAAAACTTTTGACGGTTACTTAGTTAAACTCAGGAAATTACAACTGGAAATCTCTTACTTCCATGAATGTTTGTCATGGAAGGTGGTGTCAAAAGGTTTGCAGTGCCACCAATATCCTAATGGCCTTGACATTAATTCAGACTTCCGTAAAGAACATTTAGAATTGTTTGACCGTCTGGGCTTCAAACTTTTGGAGCTCATGGTCAAACATTATTCTTTATGGGTGGACAATTTATCTGAAACAGTGGCAGAACTTGATAACAGCATTAGATTGGATGTTGAGTTTCTTCGATACAAATATGAATATAGCCGAGTGTTTTCCAGTATCGACCAGTATATGCTAAAATTAAAAGCTAATAAAATTAAAAAACTGGATCATGACTGCAAAGCATATCAGCAAGGCACAGCTTATCCTACTCCCTCTGCTGCTCAGGTTTGGCATGTAGGTACAGGTATAAATGGTCAACCATTAGTGAATACTTGTACTAATGTTAACAACAACAGTCAAATTCAGCAGCCGAACCAAATGGCCACTGTGAATGGTGATAACCATTGGAATACTAACCTCGATGTCTCCAATGGCATTAATGACAATATCAATATTGTAGGTCCAATTGAAGTCCGGAGAAGTGAGAGGTTACAAAATTGCCCTCAGGGGCAAAATAATTTCGATCAGTATAACCAGAACCAAAATTTTTGGCAAGCCAACCACACTGGTGCCAGGCCGAAACAGCAGAGGAATCCTCAGCCGAACAAATACAAACAGAAATCAACAAATGCAAGACTTAGTTAATCTTACACATAACCAGGTTGATGTAACACCTAATTTGGCTGGTTACAGTAACCCAGATGTGACTGACCCATGTTTAGATTTAGGGTCACTTGATAATGACCAACCTGACTTTATTACTAGCCAGCTGTTGACTGACTCTGGTGATCTTGTTGGCCCTGTTATTGTTACCAACAAGACAGGGGATTTTAATGTCTATAATTTTTCATCTGTTGTTATTACCCCTGACATTGTGGATTATTTGGCTGAAGGACGCACATATGTTCCAGCACAAGAACTTGATTTGCTTAAAACTATCATAGATATTAAAACTTTTAATAGAAAGTTGAACTTTAATCTAATCATGGGTGACACTATGAATGAATCATGTACTGACAAATTTTATATATCTAGTACTTAATAACCCTCCACTACACCCGGTGTTACAAATTTTTGAGCAAATGTGTGAATTGGATATCAGACAAGCCATAAAAAATGGATTTAAAACCAATGTTATTCACCATGCAAGTAGGGTCGAACATGAATACTTAGACTACATTAAGTCACAAGATATTCGTAAATGTAAACCTGACAAAGAAGGGGGTCTAGTCATTTTTGACAACATCAATTACCAAGAACGTATGGTGGCACTGTTGGATAATTATGCTTATGAACTGAGCTCATGCTCAGAAGTCAATAAAGCACATAGTGTAATAAAAAAACTGTACTGAGGACATGCTTATAGATGGTAGGTTAGAACAAAATATCTACAATTACATGTAACATCATACCCAAGATACCCATACTTATTTGGTATTCAGAAGATTCATAAAAATATAATAAATCCACCTATGAGACCCCTTGTTGATGGCTGTGGTTCACCAACATACCCCTGCACTAAGGTGGTAGATTTTATACTACAGAAATACTTGACACATGAGGACCAAATTTGTAAGGACTCATGGTCCTTCTTAAAGAAAATTGATAGTCTACAGTATAATGTGAATTATAACTTTCTTACAGTAGACATGAAAGACCTTTATACTTGTATACCACATGACTTGGGGACCGAGTGGGTAGGTTTAATGCTTAAGAAAAATGGAGCCCCTGCTTTTGAAATTTCCCTGGTGACTAAATTACTTGAGCTTATACTTTCTAATAACTTCATCATGTTAGAGAATATCTTCTATTTACAAAAAGTGGGGGTCGCTATGGGCTCACCTTGTGGGGCAAGCATAGCGAATCTAGTAATGGCTTACTGGGAATTGGAATTTGTGTTTAAAAATATCAGTCTTAGGGATTGCATAGTTTATTATACACGTTACTTAAACGATATATTTATTCTATTAAACGGCGACCTAGAGGCCAGTAAAAATGTGCTTGAACAATTCAACCAGTCAACCCAATTCTTGCAATTTACATCTACATTTGACACAGAAGCAATAGCCTATTTAGATATTTGGCTAGCCAAGAACAGAGAACTGGGTTGTTTTGTAGCTAAGATTCATAGGAAGAGTACATATTTTCAAGTTGTCACCCCTATCATCAGAAGCGGTCAGTCATCAAGGGACAGTTAGTAAGAGCTTCACACATAGTTAGTCAGGAAGCAGAATTCTTAAATAAATGCTATTTCTTGAAAAGCATGTTTTTACATTGTGGTTACCCAGAGACCCTGTTAGATAGTTTAATTGATGAGGTTAAACACAAAAGAACTATCAGTATGTATAAACCCATTTTAGGCATTAAATATATTACGCCTGAACAGATTGGGTCATCAAATACAGTGACTATAGACAATAATAGTAATCACATTTCTGTAATTACTAAAGATTTTCGTACAAGTTTTATTACTACATACTCTTTACATAGTCATTTTTGCATTGACATCATCCGGAAAAATTGGGATTTGTTTAAAACTAACTCCAATATTTACAGTAAAATGGGTGATTTTCCTAGTGTAATCTTTAGGAAAGGTAAAAACTTAAAGAAACTACTAGAGTAACATTGTCGTAGTTATCCCAGAATTACAGGGATGGATAAATGCCAAAGTTGTAACTTTTGTAAATTTGTAGAAGTAGTAAACATTTTTTACTATTAATGGGTTACAATTCAGAATAAAATTAAGGTTCAACTGTAATTCTAGAATGGTTGTTTACTTGGCTAGGTGCCAATGTTGTCCTGCTTTTTATGTAGGCAAAGCAGAGCGTAGGCTCCGTGAAAGAATTTATGAACATCAATACGCTATAAGTAGAAAGAAACTGGATAATGCCCTAGCCAAACACATCCAGGCAAATAGTGAAAATAAATTCAAGTTTTTGGCTATTGATCAGGTATATCAGGACATTAGGGTTGGTCCCATGCCTTTGCAGCTTGAAGAACTTGAGTTAGCCTGATAAATTAAGCTGAACGCATACAATTTTCCAGGTTTAAATGAAACCTGTTCTATAAGCAGTATTTTTTAATTAAAAAGTCTGCAGAGATGATTGAGTGGTTGTATACCCTCAGTGCCCAGTATGCATATAATGTTTGTGTTTATGTATTCATAATTAGAGTTTAATTGTTGCTTTGTGCTGTAAGTTATATGGTCTTTTATGTTATAGTTACTTGATAAAGTGTTATGGCCAGTAATTGAGTAGTAATTTGTATATGTTTTATTCATGAGTTGGTAGATTGTTTTATTTTTATTTTTATTTTTACATTTATGTTAGTATGTTTAATCTTAGCAAAATGATACACATTTTTTATAACAGCATTTACTTTTTAACTGTATGCCTTTAAGTAAGTAAGGTGTGAGGTATGTTTTAAAAGGAATGTTTAAAGTGCTCACCTGAGCCTATTTATACAGGTTTTTAAAATCACTACACTGTTTCTGAAGAAGTTTGCTTATCAGGCAAATGAAAAGCACTTAAAAATTTCAGTTCAATAAATGCTTTGTTTTTTACTTTGGCAAGTTGTCGTGGCAGAGTTTATTTTGTGAAGCCTGACATTTGTTAGGTGAAAGCACTTAACTGTTACTGTTTTAACCTTGTGTTGGGTTGTATTGACTACTGCTTACTGCTATTGTTTTAACCTTGGGTTGGGTCATATTGCCTGCTGCTATTGCTATTTTACTTGGTACTGAGTTGAACTGACTGCACTGTGATTAAAGGTTTGCTGCTTTCCAGCTGTGGGGTCTTGGATTTTTTTATGTTATTCCTTGCTTGGAGAATATCACAGTGGTGAAAGACTTGGGAACACAGGTTGACAGCAGTTTAAACTTCAATCACCATGCCTCCACACTGATAAGGAAAGCCTTCAACATTGAGCATCTCATAAATAAAGGCATCACATCCAAGACTAAAGATGTTATAACTCCTCTATACTCGATCCTCATTAGACCACTAATTGAGTACAATGTTCTCTTTTGCATGTATCTCACCAGACACCTGCAACAACTGGGAAGACCACAGAGGTTTCTCACCAAGAAAATTGAAGACCTCTAAAACATGACCTACACAGAAAGATTGAAGGCCCTGTCTCTGTACTCTGTATCCCACAGGCTGCTAAAAGGTGACCTGTGACTGGCCTAGAGATTGATCTCTCACCCCGCCCTAATGTAAATGCTTCATGTGCACAAATCAAATGAGACAAGTCACTCACTTCAAGGATCTCAACCTAGCCTGTGACATAAATAGAACATACTGGAGAGACAGATATGTCTCCCAGAGATTGCAACCCCTCTGGAATAAACTCCTAATTCATGTGAAGCAGATCTCCTCAATGACCCTGTTTAAACGCAACCTTGACAATTAGATGAGAGACTACAAATTCACCCCTGGGATGGCACCTATTTCCCTAAAGGGCAAGGACATTTGGTGATAATTACTGATTTGCTAACAACAACCATCGAACCATGGTCAGCTAGGGAACAAGGGTATTACAAGGTTAGGCTTTTTAAGGCCCTAAAGCCATTAGCCTAGTAACCTACTATGAACCTATGAGGCAGAGAAAACACAAGAAAAATCAGGTATGTTATGCAGAACTAAAAAAATGTACATGATTTTCCTTGTATTTTTACCCTGTCTCTGTTGTACCTCTAAACTGTCCAGAGGTTACAGTTTTTTTTTATTAAAAAAAAAAAAAAATAGCAACAGAGATTTTCTTTTCTCTGTTGCTTGTATTCTAAAGCACTGATGTACTGTGTAAGCGTGAGAACATAAGTCCCATACACATGTGCAGTACATCATCAAAGGGCAGAAACAGAAAACAAAGCAGAAGAACACCTAAGGCACTGTTATATGACATGATCAAACTACACCAATCATGGGTAAATCCAGCATTACCCACACGCAGGTATTAGTTACTGCTATGGTATCTTTTAGTCCCTAATCAATCTTTGGTTATTAAATTATAAGCAATCAAAATAATGTGATACTTTTGCTAGTAGTCTCTCATACTTCAAGAGTTGAAGAGATTTACACTCAAAACGCTGGGCTTCTTGTTGCAATTGTGTTCATTTGGAGATACAATTGGAATTGAAGGTGAAAACAGGCACATATTTGCCTTAGACCACTCTGGTACTGGAGAAATGTTTACTTGTCAGCCAGATTCACTGTATTAAGTGCATGAGAATTCTAAACTTCACCATGATGTTAATCAACTGTGAAGCTTCCTTGTTTCTCCTATGATAAATCAGTTGATCACTTTAATTTTGTACAAGTTTCTGAGGAGCATTACTTAAAATCCTTTATCGTTTTATAAAGAAGCCTGCGGTGCACAAACCTCTGAACTGTACAGATTTTCACAGAATGTCCATATTTTGGCCTCATATTTTTGGTCTGCTTTTCATAAAATTGTGGTTTTCTGGCAAATTAGTGGCAAATCATTAAAGTTTGAAGCTCAAAAATAATGACAGACATTTGAATTTCAGACTTCATAATCTTCAGAAAATTCATGCTAGTGGAAAACTAGTTATTCTGTCAACTTTCTAAGTTTTAAAAGCAATATTTAAAATTGTCCCTATTTTGGGGCCATTGTCCCACTTTTATTTATGGCTTTGTCCAGATTTCCTGCTCAAAGAGGTTGAGAGGTATGGTGGTGCATTCTGTAGATTTCATTATGGAAGCCTTTACTAACACACATTATCAATATAGCTGTCCCTGGAATCACAATTGCTTGCATGCTGCTGTTATCTTTACTCTACCTCACTCTTTTGAAACCTGTCAATATTTCTGTCATAATGCTATTATTGTCTCCTTTGACTTGTTTTCAATAAATCAAGTAGACTACCTGGACTTCTCTCTGTAGTAAGGATTAAGTAATTGATAATTTAGATTTTAGTCTCCCTCCTATTAATAGATGAGACATAGTACTGATTTCCTGTAGTCCAGCAATGGAATAACAATGCAAGGAGCAGGTTTTGAATTTTTATATTTTTCTCAGGATTTTAGTAGTTTTAACATTTCTTCCACTTGTTCATGTTCATATCTCTGAAGATACTATGGACATGAGCTGGTATACTTAAAGTTCTATTAATTATTAGAAAACAAACTTAAACTTTGGCTTGAGAACTGAGGAAAGTCATACTTTCTGAAAAAACATAGGCCAGATTCCAAAAGTTATACAGTAAATGTGGCTGTGCAGCACAGAAGGCAGCCAGCTAGAGTGAGAACAAGGCTGCAATTAAACTAGTTGTCACATCAAGAAACAACTGACATATACTGCCTAGACAGACAGTTGGTGCAGGCTGTCTGGAACATGCATGCCCCTCACATGTCTGTGTGCACGCTGAGAGGAAAGCCCTCCCCCTAGAAACAAAAGTGTCTCTCAGCCTGGGTGTACTTACATCTGGGACATTCCAGACACATTGAGGATGCTGTGGGAGTGTCACAGACACCCACCAGTTATATCCTGGCAAAATTCCTGGCAGCAATGTGGATAACTACATACACTTTCCATCCACCCCCATGAAGTGGAGAACTGTAATGCACCAGTTCTATAACATCACAAACTTCCCTCATATACTCAGTGCAAAAGATTGCACATGGATCCTTATCAAGAGCCTAGTACATCTTAAAGCAGAAAGATATATAAACATAAAAGGCTGGCCATCCCTGAACTGCCAGTTCATGTGTGCAGCAAATGGCAGCATAACAAACCTCATGGCAGCACACCCTGGAAGTGTCCATGATGCTGCAATAAGGAGGGAAAGTAGTCTGAGGATCGCATTCCAGCAAGATGAAAGCTGAGGAACTACTACTGGGGAAGTGTAGCAACACTGCTCAGCAAAGATGTAATTTAAGGACACCCCTCCCAGCAATATCCATGCTGAAAACATATATGTTTACTCCCTACAACAGGTGTTTGTGGTTCTCCATTTGAGTCATGGATAATGACCATGTACTATGAACCATCAAACCCTGCAGAGGACGCCTGCAATAGAGTGCATGCAACAACAAGAAATACCAAAGACCATGTGTTCGTTATACTGAAATTTAGATTCAGATGTCTGAACACATTTAGGGGTGCAGTGCAATACACACCTAAGAAGGCAGCACAGATGGTAACTGTGTGCACCATGCTACTCAACATGGTAACTAGAGCACAGGGCGGTCTTCCAGCTGCAGGTGTTGGTGAACTACCCCAAGAACCCAGATGTCTATAGATGACGTCCCAAAGGTATCAGAAGAGCAGGGGTATACAGATGGCAGAAGACACACGTGAAGATGATGTAGGGTGTGACCGCAAGTGCTGGTGCAGGCAATATGGCAATGTTTGACCCATAGCTTTGAGTTATGACAAGCCACACATACAGAAGTACACAGATTAAACACTGATGTTCAGGTGTTGCCCCACCACAGCAGCATGGATTGCATCTAAAGACAAGTACCTACGAGATGTACACACTGAGCATCAGACATAACAACATATTCATAACATATAAGATTATGAATATATACAAATCTATCACAACAGAGGTCATCATCTTAGGACACAACTGACACAGGTATGCATACAGACTTATATTATTGAATCTGTGTATGGTACATAATAAGGGCCACACATCAGTGCAACACACTCCTATCTGTCCACTATAAAAAGCACAAATTGATAAACAACTCAGGGAATAATGATAAACTGTTGTTATCACAAGCCAAATATATCACTGAAAAGTATGGACAAAGTAATGTAATAAATGCATCCAGAAATGGCTAGTAAAACTGTCAGACTTCCATGGCATTAGACTTGTCAACAAACTCAGACAAATGACACTGTCAGTCTTTTGCACAGCAATCATCATCACCATGGGGTGACAATGACACCACTGGACAGAGTGGATCGACTGTGTATGTTACTCTAATGCAGTCTAGGGTTCTCACACTGGTGGCTCACACCACAATCTGGTCTGCTCCTAACATTTATGGAAACACTTAGCCCAAGTTGCTACACAGAGGAGAGTGATGGGATGATGCCAGCATATGGACGTGAAGGAACATGACTTCGACTTGATTTCTGGTCATCACTGCAGGGCCCACAACAGAAAAAATGGTCCAGTAGTGGCAGTGTGTGCTATTGGAGCATACACATTTATGCTGGATGGGCAAGGTTGTTCAGCCAAGATGGGGGCCTGCCTCTCCCATGTGGCAATTGGCTAAGCACAGTTAGGCCATGCTGAACTCTGCTTGTACTACAACACTGATGTTGTACTGTAGAGGCCAAGAATTCTACTGACTACAGCAAACATACTTTCTTTCTGTACAGCCAGTGATGCCATTTTCTCATCATGTCTGCAGTCCTGTCCTTCATGTAGCACATCCAGCTGGAGTGCAATGCAATCTATGGCATGGGCAGGTGCATGGATGTCAGATCCATGACATTGCTGGGAGTGTTCATTTGCCTATAGAAGTAGGTTGACACATGCCCATGCACACCAGCTGTATGCCTACTTCTACTGTGATGGGCAGTGTCAATGCATTGTGGGGAACTGCCAACATCCGCAACAGTCTCAGCATGGGTCGATTGTTTACAGGCCTCATCCTGTCTTCTATCTGATTCATTGTTAGAATGTCTGGACAAGTTTCCCCCCACATCCGTGACTACAGCTGCAGCCACATGATTTTCACCATCTTGGCAGCACTGTATCACCATGTCACTGTCCTGTGTGTCAGGGTTGGGTTAAGGTAAGTGGGTAGCTAGTGGTGTATATCTGGTTTAGTGTAGGGTTTCATGAAGTGTATGTGTGTGGATTATGTATTTTGGTGTGCTTGAGTTGTGTGAATGTTTGTCGGAACAGCAAATTTTTTTCCCTGGGAAAAAAAATTTGCTATTCTGACTGTTCGGTTTTCTGGTATTTCAATTGAATGGGGTCGATATTATAACATTCAATGTTTTTACACTTCGATGTTATAATATAGACCCCTTTCAGATCTACATGTAGTGTACAATGTTAGGGAAATATCAATATGACAGCAAACAGCAGTACGATGACCTGAGGCTGAGGCAATAACAAGTACTGGTCACAGTAACACAATATGGAGACAGTCCCCTCCCACTCCCTGGTGTTGTGCAGATACTATGAACATTAATGCAGACAGCATTACATATGATGGTTGTACTGTTCTGTCTACACTGCAGTTGTATGACTATATGTCATTACACTTACATTGCTCAACATCACTCTGTGTGGATCTCTGTGCACAACTGAATTCCACTGCTGTAAATCCAAAATGAGAATACATGAGTATGCATGCAATAGCAATATGCAATAAACTACTTTATAGTCATCCATGTCATGCAGAGTAAGATGTACATGTTCCACCTGGAACTCCTGTTTCTATCCCACCCCTGAGTATGCATCGCTCACCACTCACCATATGCAGGGATGCAATAAATATTGTAATCACATTAAGAGGGGTCCTTGGTGGGCCACCACTGGTGGCATCCCTCTGTCTCTCATACTATCATAACCTGTTGGCTGCAAGGAGGAGCATGTTAGAGCAGCATCAGTAGCAAGCCTCACAGGATTTATTGTGACATCCAACCGCATTAATCATGTTGGTGATCTCAGCCCACCCTTCATTTCTCCTTAGTGTATTTCCTGCCAGTGCAAGAAGCTTCTGCCCGTGTTGTCACAGAGCATCTTTTGCAATCTCATTTTCTTGTGGGGAGAAATTGTCACACTTAGGTCTGTTTGCCATCTGAAAGACAGTGATATGTATATGTTCATATTCATATGGGGGCCCAGTTATGCAGATGATTATGTAGACAGCTTATGTCATCATAAACACAATGCATTCCTGTGCAATGCAAAAGTGTATGAAACACTCAACGTGACATATAATAATGTGACATATAAAAACTTACAACAATGTCTGCATACATAACAATTGTAAAATCAACATAACCTGTAGAATCTATAAAGGCTGTCTGTGGGATTCAAACCCCTTACACTATATATCTGTTGATTGGAGTTCAAACACGACAGCATCATGCCAAAGGAGTCTGTACGCATTTTACATTAAAATGCTACGCAAACATATGTGAGCCACAGAAATGTGTATTGGTGTAGCTGTAATGCAATTGCAGCCTAAACAGACAAGCATTAAAAATGCCTCCTAAACTCAATCATTTCTGAGCAGTGAATGCCATTTACTTCAGCACAGTTATCAATTGAACAACTTATGGAAAGTGTTAGAAAACCTCAGCATCCATAAGCAGGCCACAGACAGTATGGATCTTTTTCATATTGAACCAGAAGTTATAAGACTTGTGTTAAGAAACATCAATGAATAAATATGTCCATAGCAGCAAAAGGACATAGTACATGCATCTATAAGTTTCTGTGTGTACACCATGGAGTGTATGGAGTCATCAGAAAGACATACAAATAATCCGTAAATTGGTCTTTATGTACAGTTCACTTTTGCTATGTAAATCTTTCTATACAACTGGATATGGAAAAGTAATGTGTCCATAATGCAGATGTCAACATGTGTATGTATACATGTAAATTAAACATCAGTCCAGTAAGTTACAAACATTTGTTTTAAAGCTCACATTTTCCTTAAAAATAAGGCTAAACAGATATGTTTGAGAATGAGTAATGTTAACAGAGGTAATATTCCCCAAAACAGAAAGGCTAGCAGGTGCCAATTTACCTTATCAGCTAGCTATGACTTAGATATAACTGAAAGTAAGAGGACCTAATGTGCATCCATCTTTTAAGCACCTTATGGACTATACATAATTAATGAGGTTCATTAAAATTCCAGGTTTTGGAATCCCATTTGCATATGACTATGTAAGCTCTCGAAATTCCATGCATTAACCAAGAGCTCGGCCTAATGGGAAGGTGCTCCACACAAGTACCCCAAAGGTATCAATAAACAGTACTATGTATACCACATGCCCATTATCTTGCAATGATCTGATAACATGACATAAGCAAGACTTTTAAATATTGATTTTGATACATTTACAGATCAGGCCATTGCTACCTGTGAACTGAGTGGGACTGTGGTGACCAATTTTCAAATCTTGTTGCATTTTCCATTGGACTAGTGACATTATGAAGATGACTGCTTTCAGGAGGCTGTGATATGTCTGGGTGCCCAGTTGGACTGAGGAAGAGAATATCCAATTGTTGACCATCTAGGGTGGAGTGGAGCATTGGATGAGAGCCAGGCCAAGGGATTTCACCATGATAAACACTTGGAAATGGATTACGAGGGCACATCAACAACACAAGGGGGTCTACCAAACTGGAGTGTAGGTTGGCCACTGCTTTGATGACCTTACATCAGAGGGATGTAGAAGAGTTTTGGAGGGTTACTAAGGTGTGGAGACAACTGGTGGATGCCTACAGTTAGTGTCACAATCCTACTTTTTACCTGAACATTCCTACAGAATTTATAGATATAGCTACATCCCAAATATACTAGATACATAGGTTCATAGGTTGGTACTAGGCTATTGGCCCTAGGGCCTATGCAAGCCTAGCCATAACAATTCCCTGGATATTTCTTCCCACAATATTTACTTCTCCAGTCCCCTGTCTAGCAGGGCGACTGACATGATCCCCAGGGTGAATTTCCTATCTCCCATCCAATCATCAAGGTTCCTTTTGAAGAGGGTCAATAAGGCACTCTGCTTGATATATATGGGCAGTCTATTCCAGAGTATGAGGAGTCTCTGCGTCAGGAACCTATCCCTCCAGCATGTTTTGTTCATTGTGATGACAAGGTTTAGATCCCTGAAGCGTGTGACTCTGAGGGATTGGGATTTCTTTAAGTGGAGCATGTCCAACAGCTCAGAGTTTGACATGGCCTTGTATGTTAAGCAGAGATCACCTCTGAGTAGACGATATGCCACAGAGTATTGCTGAAGGTTTTTTAGATGGTCAGTATATGGCATCTGCTTTAGGCCTGTGAATCTTTTAGTGAGGTATTTCTGTGGCCTTTCCAGCTGTTGCAGATGTCTTGTGAGGTACATACTAAACGGGGCATTATACTCTATAATGGGTCTACTGAGGGATGAGTACAGTGGGACAATAACCTCCTTTTTTCCGGATGAAAAGCCCTTAGTGATGAAGTGTGCCACATAGAAAGATTTCCTGACTGTTGTGGCAATGTGGTTATCGAAAGTGAGACCACAGTCCACCTGAGTCCCTAAGTCTCTCATCACACTTTCAATGTTTATTGTCCTGCCACCTATGTGGTAATTCATGGGTACATTTTTTTTTTCCAAAGGGGGTAACTATACATTTCTTGGCATTAAGCTTGAGCCCATGGCTCTCTGTTTCTGTAAGGCCCTTTTGTAGAATATCCACATCATTTGGGGATTCAATAATGGCTCCTAGTTTGCAGTCATCTGCAAACTTTGTTAGCCAGAGTCCCTTAGTGTTGGCCTGTACTTCAGAGAAGTAGATGCCAAACAAGAGTGGTCCCAGGACTGAACCCTGAGATACTCCACTTGTCACTTGTCTGGAGCTGGATTTGGAGTCGGCTACTTTTACTGTCTGGGTTCTGTCAGTAAGCCAGTTAGCAACCCATCGAGTGACATAGGGATTTACGCCCAGCTTAGTATGTTTATCTATGATTCCAGAGTGGGGGATGGTGTCAAAGGCCTTGGCGAGGTCCAGATAGGCTGTGTGGACTGCCTTACCCTTGTCCACAGCTCTGGAAACTGATTTGAAGAAGCCAATCAGATTCAAGAGACAAGATCGGCCCTTCACAAACCCAAACTGGGTGAGGTCCAGTGTTTGAAGGTTGCCAATGTCTGTTTATAAGTTCCATGATAATGCGTTCCATGCCCTTGCAAATCAGGCTTGTCAGACTGATGGGACGGTTGTTCCTGCAATCCAAGGTGGATCCTCCCTTGTGGAGCAGGATAACTGTAGCTGTGCGCCACTCAGTGGGCACGAAGCCTGAGGTGAGGCTATGATTAAACATGACACTTAGATGAGGTGCCACCTAATGGCACTTGGCTTTTATAAGCATTTAGTGACTTTTCTGACAATCAGCTAATAGGGATAATTAGGGAGATGTGGTGATTCCTCCCCATATAAATATGGGTTCTATTCCCATGCTGTTAATTTATTTACTAATATTTATAATATACATAATACTGAACATTGTAGTTGTACATCTGTTTTACAACATATAACAACATCATTTCACACATCATCTATAGTCATGCATCACTGATGCCTATAGCACCTAGGCCACTGATGATTACGCATTTTGTAGTTATCCGTTATACTATTAAAGTATCGCCTAGTCTACCTGCATATGTGTGAATAGTAACTCATAAATAACTTCTTTTCTTCATTCAGCTTAATAAAGTGGACATTCTTACTACATTCCCATTTGTTTAAGCCAAGAGGAATGCCTGTCCAACTACTGACACATAAGTTTTTAGTTAAGTGTTGATAGCTGTTACTTCTTTAAATTATAATAGCCAATAAGCATCAGCAGTTTCTGTATTCATCCATTATATGCAGGAATATAGATATATGCACAGAGACCTGTTTGTTAATAGAAAACATGTGCTGCCTGTTAGCTTGACCTCTAAGGAAATCAGCCAGCATGCCTATATTTTGACATGCTGTGAATTCAACTCCACATAAGGGAAACAGATCATTATATTATTATCTTTGTCTATTTCACACATTGTTAGATATTCTTCTCTACGTAGCTGCTTATTGCTATTAACATTTATTTTGTGCACAAATATGAGTAACTCAATTATTCATTAAATTCTTACTAATGCCTTCATAATCTGTAATGTTCTGTTAACAACATCTCTTTTTAAGTACAGGGTTATGCATAAAGGTTGTGACAGACTGTAATATTTCTGGCAAACAGTTTTGTGTAATATAGTATTATTTTTAAAAGTACTTTCAAGTGTTTTGTCATTCATTATTACATTCACTTCAACAACCACATCTTATCTTTTGGAGGAGTCAGATGATAAGACATAGTTGAAATGCAGATCAGAGAGATATTGTGATGTATGCATTTGATTTGTTATGTGGCCTTTAAAAAGGAATATTTGTAAATGTAATCCTCCCACCTACTATAATGTGTCCCTGATGCACACCATCTTTAATGTTTCTGTTACCAGAGACTATGAGATACATGGCAGTGTCCACTCTTCCACTGTCCCACTGCCTGAGGGATGAAGGTTTTCAGTTGCTGTTATTGGTTATGACCACAGTGCTTACATGAATTTATTCTTGCAGATTATTTACCTACATGCCCAGCATATGGTCCTTTGTAAAAATCCTAATTCATGATCCAAATTAGTAGCCCATCCCTACACATTTCATAACCCAAGTATTTTCACTGCATTCACAACACGTCATCAGGCAAGATCGATTAGCTAGGCAGGTAGTTGTAGATTTGCATCTCATGTCCTTCAATCTGTGTTCAAAGATGTAAAAGCCTATGTATGTAGCTTTGCAAAATATATATGGTGATTCTATGATGGTCATCAAAAGCAAGGTCTTTAGAACTTGATCTGAGTAATATCTCTCCCTTGAATTTGAGGACTGTGTCATTCAGAGTTGCTCTTTTTTTTCTGGGTGATGAGGACAGGACCTGAAATAGTGCTGATGTACAGGCCTGAGGAGCAGTGGAGAGGAGAGAGGTATGTTGCTTAATTTTTCTGTTTTGTTAAATAAAATCTATATGATCCTTTTTACAGGCCTGTAATTTTTACATTACCATGTATATTGCTTAAAGTGTTGGAATATGTTGGAATACCCGTCATGTATCAGTAAGGTAAGTGCAATAATCATGCTATATCTGGGCTTACAAGTCTAACTGAAATATAAATATGCTGAAATATCATTTATCAGCAAACAATGTTTTCTGAAGATAGTGTTTTAAATGTTGGCCACAACTTAAATGACAGTTGAGTTTGTATATCTGTCATACATCTTGCCGTTGGAAGTTTTGAATACAAGTTTGTAATGTTTTAATTTTTTTCATAAAATGTATGTGTTTGAAAGAGATATTTCTGTTGTGCATAGTCTGTTTATTCATTGAGTGAATGAATGTCTGCTGTGTCTGTTTGTGTGCTGTCATTGGTGGACTGTGTGGCAAACCCTTCAGTTTAACATGGGTATTGCATCTACTTGCAACAACTTGTGTGTTTTTGTTACAAAATACTTGTATCCTGTATTTGTACAGGTAGGCATTTATTTGCAACATTTCATAAGCAACATCAGGATCTTTGCATTTTGTAGGCTACCAATTACTAATAATTGTAGGTAGGTCATGCATACAGTTGTAGACATTCTGTATTCTTCGTACAACATATACTAAATTCTAATGTGCCACAGGCTGTGACTGTTTTTCTGACTGAAATAATAACCATTTGTTATTGTTGTATTCCTTCTATTAATGTGGGGTCAGCCAATTACCATGCTGTCTGACTCATATGTTTGTCATATGGCTTGCATAGTTTCCACAATATTATTTATTTATTTATTGACATTTGTTTACCGGGAAAGACCACTGGGTCAGAAACCCATTTTCAGTAGAAGCCCAGGGAGAAAAGTTCCAACAAAGAATTACAAAGTATACAAATTTAACATAAGTATAAATTAAGTCAAGTGTATGCAATTCAGGACAGTACAGAGTTTACATTATTAAATATTTAGGATTACAACATACAGGCAAAGAAGTTACATGTGTATAAATCAGAGATATACAACAGCACATTTACAGTGTGCGTTTGTAACAAAAAATTTATAATCTCACTTTGTCTTCATTTTAATAATGTCACTTGGTGGCTGTTCATGTAACTCATTACATGCAGAGAATACAACTTATATTCACACAAAGACATAAATGCTCAGGGAACACATGCAAGGGGCAAAGAATGGAAATAATGACATGCTGTCAGACACTCAGCTGGACAGTTTACTGAGGCAGACAACATTATTAAACAGTGCAGGTCCCAATAATAATGTTATCTTGACATTCACAAGTTTACTTTGTCAAGTTTCAGTTATGGTAATGTGATATGAGGCAGTGTTGGGCATGATTTCATTCAAATGTCAGGATATATTACACATGTTTGCTTTGTATATGCTTGCCATGCTTCATGCTGGCCAATAAAAGAATGTTCCTGCTATGTCATGATTTCCACTGGTAAGCTGTTTTTTGCATGTTATTGCATGACCTTGATTAAACTGCTCACATTGGTGATGGACACATTCTCCCTGACATGTTCTGTTATTGGACATGTCCTTAACTATAGATAAATTAACATAGGGAAGGTGTTGCAATTCATTAGAAGCAATTCTGTTGATTAGAATTGTGCTACTTGCTAATGTTTGCACTATTTTAAATTGAACTGTGTTTTAAATAAGAAATTCAATGTATGCTACTAAACCTTCAGTCTGATATCTGTATTTACAGAACTCCAATGTGGATGGGATATTAATTAATATATGTTAATTTGCAGATGTACACATTACTTTCATTTTAAGGTCAGCTATGATCTTCATATAAATGTGCGGCATGATAGATATTTGCCTTTCATTGATATGGTTTTGGCATCTGACATATATTGCATATGGTGGCACACGGCACTATGTCTTAATGTATTTTAACATTTCATGAGTAGTCTTCTCTGCCTATTCATTATGTGACAGTGGTATGTTATGCAGACAGGCAGTATCAGGTATGCATATGTAATTTCTATCCTGTGGTGCAATTCATCTTGACAGAGCATGGGACCTGTGGTCAATCGTCAATCAGACATAGACAATGAGCACATGCCAGGCCACTGCTGGAGTCTTCAGATGGCAATGACCATGACAATGATGAGGATGAAGATGATGAGGAAGCTGGACTTGCACCTACATCAGCCATCATGCCTGCTGCACCCTGATAGAAATAATACCAGCAACAATGGAGAGAGATGACTATCAGGAGGAGATCCATGAAGTTGTGACCAATGTTTTTCGAACAGAGATGAGGGACATGATGTGGAATTTATTCAAGGATGTGGCATGGGCTATGCCTGACTCATTCTGTTGGATAGCCTGAGAGATCATTTGTGATGTTCATCCCCATCTGGACACTCCCTCAGGTGTTGTCTGTGTGCTCCACTTGTGTTATGCTGCCAACATGCTGTTTACTGTATTCTGTATTAATGATTGGATTGTATATGCACACTTATGCATGTATAACATGCAGCTGCTATGTTTATGTGTTACATGTGCACACAAACCATACAGATATCATGTGGCATTTAATTATGTTTCAATGTGTGCATGACACACATTAACACATTACACCTTCCTTCCACATTCAGCTGTCCATGTATTCTAGCAGTTAACCTGCAGCTACTGCTGCAACAATTACCTTGTAAAGACATATTTTACTGAGGGAACTGACAGACTATACATGTTGTCCATAATTCAGCACAACAATAGTGGTATGGTTAAGATTTCTGTATTGCCATGCCATATCAAATCATATCATATCATATATGTGCAACAGAAGGGCATGTCATTGCCCATGTGTTTTGGATGAAAGTTGTCATGCTGTCCCACTGGCATGATGTGTTATTGTGTGCCATGTTTTGAAAATGCTGATGCCGTGTGCAGTCAGAAAAATGTATGTCATACCTATTGGCAACCTTTCTGACTGTATTGAACAATTTAATATTAATATATACACTGTGGTATAATTTATTCAGTAAAAGTACAGTATGTCATGTTTGCTGTATGTTACAATTCCACATCCATTCCTTATTTACATAAATTCACACTTTCTGGAAATATTTGTACACATTAACTGATGACTGTTCATGTCTATGCACATAGTCCAATCCATGCTGAAACACCATTGTACCTTTGACATGTGAGCATTCTCTGGCTTATCATTGATGTGCTGTAATGATGCTCACAGATGAATCCTCTGTTCATTAATGAGCAAGGTGCATGACTTATACCTGCAATTGTTTATTCCACATTGGTATGACAATATATGTGTTTGTGATTGAAATTCTTAGCCTGCACATATTGGTGGACATCAGCAATTGCAGTCTTCCTATGTGACATACACCTGCCATTTGCTTAAATGTATTTTGGATTGTCTTCAATAGCCACCAGTGTGCTGTACCCATGTATTTGCAATGTGTAACCTTACCTTATCATCCTGCTCTATCATTGTTTTCCTTGATTTGGGCCCAGGTTGTCCACCTCCCTTTCACCTTCATATTTACATAACCCATCTTGCAGATATGTTTGTTTTTCTTGCAGTTATTGCTCATTGTCATGTATTTCATTGTTGACATAGTCAACATGTGCCAAATGTATGGCCATTTTACAAATACAAGACATCTGCACATAAGTCTCTGGCTACTGTTTGCAATATATCCTTGTTCCCATTATACTTGTGTGTTAACCTGTGTATGCTGCTAAAATTCATGTGCACAACCTGATCTTTTTAACACTGTAGTGTTAGATTTGTGCAAATATTCTTACAGATCATTGGTGTGTGGATGTGTACTGACATTGCTTTCACATATGTTCCATTTAGGCCCCTGACATCATACATATACACCTACATGTGTGTGTTGCCATTGACATGGCATATCTGTGTCACATTTATGTATTCCATGACACGTGTTTAGGCTGATGAAGTCACGGTTCCTGTGACTAGATACATCTGGGGGAGCCTTGCAGTACAATCCATGAACATGTACAGAAATATTCACAGTATGTGCCATGCTACACGTCTTCATCCTGAGGAAACAGCTTTATCAGGATCATCAGGATCAGTAAGGGGGCCCACATCCTACCACCAATACCAAGGGAACCACAGCCACAGGCAGATGAGGAGTCAAAGGGGGAACCACCAGCTGCTGTGGGTATAAGCAGAAGTAGGTGTGCTTGGTATGCCCTTGCATTGGCCAAAAGACCACATATAGCACACTCATTCACCGCCTAGGCCTAAAATCATTCTCCTACTTACATACATATAGTAACATTGATAGCAGGTAACTCACACAACTGTTACTTCCCCATGTATTGGCTGTGTACTGCTTGCATCAGACAGAGTCAACCCTGAACTAAAAGTGTGGCAAATGCTGCATTGACAAGGTACATCCTGAACCTAGACTGTATTGTTTAATAAAATGAATGTGTGGAATATACTTATATTTCATTTGTTGGTACAAGTAACGGGCAAGTAAAAGGTATGACATTTATACAGAAATTACCTTAACATGTGACAACAGAGCCTTATTTGACTTATATTTGTCCATTACTACCTGTAAGTAGTAGGCATCAGGCATCAACGATTCACACAGTCATGCCTCTTAAAAGTAATGATGATCACTGCATGGCCTCAGTTTAGCACCATACGTTAGTACTGGAAAATCATTAAATAAAGAAGTTAGAAAGTAATGATACACATTGTAGTTTTTAAATTCACAACCCTCACAAGATCATTCACTATAAATTTGGAAATTTTGATGCTAATAACTGTCTAGCTTTCCAAGGCCAATATAAGTCAAAATAAGTTAAAGGTATAATTACCACCTCAACACCATGAATGCAGATATACTAAGCACTAAGTTATCTATCCACCCTGAACATCAGACAGAAAGTTTATGCATCCCTGAATCCAAAAGATAGAAAACAAGTGATATGGAACAGTTATCATCACTTGCACAGGGTGTTGTGTGGGGGGCCAGGAAGCCTAGGCTGACATAAAAGGTCAGTAAATGTGTGAGTGTAAGAAGGAGAAGCAGGCAGACATTTGGATAAACCAACAAATGAAAAAAATAAAAATAAAAAAGCTTATAGAAAAACACTTTAATAAAACACCTTCAGTAAGGGTTTTCATCTCTTACAATCCAATGAGACTTCATCAGACTGAAAGTAATTTATACAGGATTGTACATTTATACTATTTAAAAGGATCACATGTCTCAAAACTTATTAATGTCTTAACCCTTTACACTTTAAATACATAATAAAATCTTCATGATTATTTAAGCCAGGAGGATAACAAGCGTTTAGTCTCACTTGTCAAGAATATTCCAACCAGCCCAGCTCTATTTCTGGATTTAATAAACATTCAGAATTGTTTAAAGCATCTAGCACTAAAAACTTAAATTCACTTTTACAAATATCATTCTTATAATGTCTGCCTAAGGCATTCCTATCATCACCTACAAGAACAGCATGTTTGTGTTCATTGATCCTTTTATACAATTCATGAGTGGCTCTGCCTATGTAAAAAGACATACAGGAAACACAGAAAACAAGATAAACCACACATTTTGAATTACAAGAATACATGCCATTTACACTTACGTTTTTATTATTTATAACAAGATCTGTAGCTTCAGTGTATAAATAATTGCACTTAATACAATTAAAGCATTTAAACATACCCCTTTTGTCCTTTTTATTATATTCTTGATGTGTTCAGTGAAATGGAAAATCACGTTAATTCTGGCAACAGTTTTCTGTCATTGCCTACTGGCTTTACACTTAATGACACTCCAACTGGCTCCTTTATACTCAACTAAGAAAGGAGTGTTAATGCCTCGGCATCTAGACAAAGCAACACTGGCAGTTTTAACACCAGAAGCGAGGAAGTTCTTTTGGGTTGTAAAAGCAAAAATATCCAGGCTGTAATCCAGAAAAAAGGGTTGTCTATCTATAGTACAAGTTTATTAAGCACTTTCGGCTATGCACAGCATAGCCTTCATCAGAATACATTACAAACAGCATACTGCTTCATTAAATAGAACTCATTGACCAATCATAAAGATAAAACAATTAATTAAAGAATCACCCCCCTACATTGCCCATTAACTCTTAAAAATGTATAGTAGATTTGTATTCCATACAGAAACAACAGTCAATTCATCACTAGAAAACATGCCATATAGAAAAACCTTTCAAAATTCATCAATAACTATAAAAATAATATTTATTTCTTATTTTTTCTTTCCTGCAAAACTGGGACCATGGAAATATTTTCATTTAACCCTGGGGGAAACATTGCTGCTGTTCTTATTTGCCATTGTGCTTCTTTTTTCTTTAAAGTATTTTTCCATTCTCCCCCTCTTGGACTTAATTTGACTTGCTCCACAATTACAAATGAAAATTTTGTAAAATATGCACATATTGAAGAATGTTTATATAGTGCACTAGTTGTTTTTTTATTTTTGATGTCATTAACATGCTCATACATCCTACTTTTAAATGGACGTTCTGTTTTTCCTAAATAAAATGCTGTGCATGAGTGGCACAGAGCTATGTATACAACACCTCTGGTCAAACAATTCCCATTTACAAACACTATTTTACTTTTTAGCCTATTGTGTAGAACTACAGATTGTTCTTTGTGTATATAGCAACATTGTCTACACATTCCACATGGTCTGGTGCCCCTACTGTTCACCTTTCTGGATTCTATCTTGCATTCAAGAAGGCCTTTATTATTATGTCCTGTCTTATTAACAAATCTAGGACACTCTCCCAACTTCTTATATATTTCTTGATTAGTTTTGAAAAATGCTCCCATTGCTATACCTCTAATCTGCTGATAATATTCCCTCTCAAAGAAAATAAAGTTGTTGTCTAGAATCAAACTCATGATTTCACAAATAAAGATAATCTTACTCTGTTCCAACTTGGAAAATTTAAATAAAGCTTCTTCAAAAAATTTCAGGCCTTGCATCTTAGGTATCACAGTAAATAAATCGTTCACATCAGTTGTGAGGAAAATCAAGTTCTCTTGCCACATCTCCTTTTTTATATTACCCACAAATTCCCATGAATCTTTAACCAAGTGTTCACAGTCATTGATAACATGTTTGACCCAGAATTCTACCAGTACTGCTAATGGATGAGTTTTAGAATTGTTTGCTGCCACGATGGGACTAAACGGTGGTTTCACTATGTTTTTATGTATTTTGGGGATTCCAAAAAAAATAGGGATTTTAGGGTCTCTTACATATAGAAATTCATAAAGTTCTTGTTCTATCATATTATTTATTAAATATTCCTCTAAATGTGCATTCATATGTGCATAAGAAATATTAATTTGATTAGGAGAAACTAAAGCATATGTTTCTTCATCAAATAATACATTTTGCATCACATCTGAATAATCTGTAGACTTGAACAACACAACACCCCCTCCCTTGTCAGGGGTCATAACCCTTATAGTATCATCTTTCCTCAACTCCATTAAAAAGTTAAACTCTTCCTTACTTAAATTTCATTATACTTTCTTAAATGTATTTTTCTTTTGAACCTCATACATTTCTTCCAATACTATTTTTTCAAAGGTATCAATTAATGGATGGAGAGGAGGGTTAAACACACTTCCTCTGTAAGGGATGTTGCTGTTGTTCTTTACATTAGAAATGTTATCTGAAAACAAGATGTCAAAATTCAATTTCCTGGTGAACAATTTAAATTCTATAATGTTGTCTACCATGTTAGCTCGAGTTTGGGGCACAAATTGAATGCCTTTGGAAAACAATTTGAAATGCGTTTCAGTAACAGTGTGCTCAGTATAGTTATAAATGGTAAACCCATCCATGGTGGTCACTATGAGCTGTCCATCTGCAATGGCTATTGAATCATTCCCTACTAGTTGATTCTCTTCCTGTATATGGGTTAATACTGATAGTGTCCCCCCATCTTCATCTGTCCATGTGCTGTTCTTTGTGACCAGCGGAATACTGGAAAATCCTGGTCATAGGTATCACCATAGTTTCCACCTTGCTTATATTCTTCCTCATATCCCTGTGTTTCTCATTTGTCACTTTTTTATTTCTACTATAGTGTGAATTTACTGAATTTAGAATGTGTTCTGCTGGGTAGACTCTCTTCTCTTTATATTGTTGACTATCGCTATCTATTTTTTGTTTTTTCTTAGAAAATAGATTATTAATTCTTCTATCTACCCTATCAAATACCTTGAAATATAACTATATATATTGTGGGAAAAACAAATCCTTCGAAATATTCTGGTCAAGCAGTTCTACTTCTTTAAAAATACTATCTCTCTGTTGCTCATAAAAAATACAGTTTTCTTAACAATATTTATACCTGCTTCATCAAAGATATTGTAAAATTCATTCAATATAGAATCATTGTATTTTATCCCAAATGGAAACTTGTATATACGTAAACCCTGTGGATCAATTTGTAACCTTAAACATTCATTCAAGTATGCTATATCAACTTCACAAGATTTTAATTTAAACAATCTTTTTTCAAAAAAATAAATTGTTTCCTTCAAAGAAGAGAAACTTTGAGTTTTGTCACTGTTCAATTCCAACACCTTGTGCTGTTCCACAGCGGCTTGCTCAGCACCAGAGAATACATATCTTCTGTTTATAAGTGAAGTATAATGTTCCTTCCTGGAATCTTTATGTAACCTTCTCCCTGCAGAGAAATTTTGTCCACTGCTAGTTAGCCCATTCATGTTGTCACACTAGTTAACTATAGGGTTAATATTCTCATTGTTATCTATAAATTGACCACTGATGCCCAGTCTTTCCCCTGAAAGTCTAAACAGATTGTTAAAAGGCTGCATATAGTCTTTCTAGAGTCATTATGTCCCGCACAAGTTGCTGGAATTGTTCCCGCTTCACCCAGGACATTATAATTAAATTTACAGTACCTGGATTAAAAGTTATGCATGGTGTGGTCAAAAAGCTTTCCTGCATCTGTATTTGATTTCTAGAGCAAGCAGTCCCTTCAGAAAGATGTCTTCTCTTCGGTATGGCTCCATATCTTTCGCCTTCTCTTCCTGGTACAAGGTTTGCGTAACCGCTGCTGTTGTCATGAAGTCCTGCCTCTTCATTGGTTAATTCAACTGCCAATAAACTGCTCAGTCTTTCTACTGGTTCTGGATGGCCAGGATCCTTGGCAATGGATTTAAACTACTAGTGAATCTGGAAAAAGCACTGACCAGCTGCTGTAGTTCTCCCTTCAATTCGGAGACTTCCTGTTTTAGGGTACTCAATTCAGAATTCTCCTCGGGGCTAGATGCATGGTTGACTTGCCCTTGAGCCTCCCCGTTTTGTTCTCCATGTGTCTCCATATCAATTAAACCCAGAGAGTGGGTGTAGAAGACAAATCAAAACTTAAAAACACACAGAAAGTGAAACAACTGTAAAAACAAAAATATCCAGGCTGTAATCCAGAAAACAAGGGTTGTCTATCTGTAGTGCAAGTTTATTAAGTGCTTTCAGCTATGCACAGCATAGCCTTCATCAGAATACATTACAAACAGCATACTGCTTCATTAAATAGAACTCATTGACTAATCAGAAAGATAAAAACAATTAATTAAAGATAAAGAATCATCCCCCTACATTGCTAATTAACTCTTAAAAACATATAGTAGTATAGTAGTAGTATTCCATACAGAAACAACAGTCAATTCATCACTAGAAAACATGCCCTATAGAAAAAACTTTCAAAATTCATCACTAACTATAAAAATAATATTTATTTATTATTTTTTCTTACCTGCAAAACTGGGGCCATGGAAATATTTTCATTCAACCCTGTGGATAACATTGCTGCTGTTCTTATTTGCCATTGTGTTTCTTTTTTCTTTAAAGTATTTTTCCAGTCTCCCCCTCTTGGATTTAATTTGACTTGCTCCACAATTACAAATGAAAATTTTATAAAAGATGCACATATTGAAGAATTTTTATATAGTGCACTAGTTGTTTTTTTTTATTTTTGATGTCATTAACATGCTCATACATCCTACTTTTAAATGGACATTTGTTTTTCCTAAATAGAATGTTGTGCATGAGTTGCACAGAGCTATGTATGCAACACCTTTGGTCAAACAATTCCCATTTACAAACACTATTTCACTTTTTAGCCTATTGTGTAGAACTACAGATTGTTCTTTGTGTATATAGCAACATTGTCTACACATTCCACATGGGCTGGTGCCCCTACTGTTCACCTTTCTGGATTCTATCTTGCATTCAAGAAGGCCCTTAATATTATGCCCTGTCTTATTAACAAATCTAGGACCCTCTCCCAACTTCTTATATATTTCTTGATTAGTTTTGAAAATTGTCCAGTTTTTGTTGATGATACCACTAACATCCTTATTTGTGGAATTATATTCAAGTACACAGGCCCTTTTGTATTTATCATTTTCCTTAATATTTTCTAAATTGTTATTTTGTAATTCTACCCCTAATAAGGGGAGATAGTCAATGCCCCACTTGTATTCTACTTCTGAAATAATTTCCTCGATCATCTGTTTGGGGTACCCTCTCTCTTCAAACATGCACTGTAATTTACTTAATTCACTTGTAAATCATCATAATGGGACATCATTCTGACAACCCTTACTGCTTGTCCCTTCACTATACTTTTTTGAGCAGTAGGGTGATTGCTCCCATAATGTAGATATGTGTTGCAAAATGTAGGTTTTCTATATATACGGGATCGGAATCCACCCATGTCATTAATAATTTGTGCATCCAAATAGTTAATACTGGTAAAATCATAATTATAGGTACATTCTAAGAAGTCAGTTGTTTCACCTATGTATTGCATGAAGTCAGAAATCTCTTCTTCAATACCCTTCCATATGACAAATATGTCATCCAAAAACCTGGAATATAGTTGTATTTTGTCCCAATAGGGGCTGTTGAAGATGTGGCAAGTTTCCCATCCAAGGAGTACTATGTTGGCATAGACAGGGGCACAAGCTGCTCCCATTGCTACACCTCTAATCTGCTGATAATATTACCCCCTCAAAGAAAATAAAGTTGTTGTCTAGAATCAAACTCATGATTTCACAAATAAAGATAATCTTACTGTGTTCCAGCTTGGAAAAATTAAATAAAGCTTCTTCAAAAAATTCAAAGCCTTGCATCTTAGGTATCACAGTAAATATATCTTTCAAATCAATTGTGAGGAAAATCAAATTCTCTTGCCACATCTCCTTTTTTATATTACCAAGACATTCCCATGAATCTTTAACTAAGTGTTCACAGTCATTGATAACATGTTTGACCCAGACGTCTACCAGTACTGCTAATGGATGAGTTTTAGAATTGTTTGCTGCCACGATGGGTTTAAACAGTGGTTTCACTATGTTTTTATGTATTTTGGGGAGTCTGAAAAAAAAATAGGGATTTTAGGGTCTCTTACATATTAAAATTCATAAAGTTCTTGTTCTATCCTATTATTTATTAAATATTCCTCTAAATATGCATTAATACGTGCATAAGAAATATTAATTTGATTAGGAGAAACTAAAGCATAAGTTTCTTCATGAAATAATAAATTTTGCATCACATCTGAATAATCTGTAGACTTGAACAACACAACACCCCCTCCCTTGTCAGGGGTCATAACCTTTATAGTATCATCTTTCCTCAACTCCATTAACAATTAAACTCTTCCTTGCTTAAATTCCATTTTACTTTCTTAAATTTATTTCTCTTTTGAACCTCATACATTTCTTCCAATACTATTTTTTCAAAGGTATCAATTAATGGATGAAGAGGAGGGTTAAACACACTTCCTCTGTAAGGGATGTTGCTGTTGTTCTTTACATTAGAAATATTATCTGAAAGCAAGATTTCAAAATTCAATTTCCTGGTGAACAATTTAAATTCTATAATGTTGTCTACCATGTTAGCTCGAGTTTGGGGCACAAATTGAATGCCTTTGGAAAACAATTTGAAATGCGTTTCAGTAACAGTGTGTTCAGTATAGTTATAAATGGTAAACCCATCCATGGTGTTCGCTATGGGCTGTCCATCTGCAATGGCTATTGAATCATTCCCTACTAGTTGATTCTCTTCCTGTATATGGGTTAATACTGATAGTGTCCCCCCATCTTCATCTGTCCATGTGCTGTTCTTCGTGACCAGCGGAATACTGGAAAATCCTGGTCATAGGTATCACCATAGTTTCCACCTTGCTTATATTCTTCCTCATATCCCTGTGTTTCTCTATTTGTCACTTTTTTTATTTCTACTATAGTGTGAATTTACTGAAGGTAGAATGTGTTCTGTTGGGTAGACTCTCTTCTCTTTATATTGTTGACTATTGCTATCTATTTTTCATTTTTTCTTAGAAAATAGATTATTAATTATTTTATCTACCCTATTAAATACCTTGAAATATAATTCTATATATTGTGGGAATAACAGATCCTTTGAAATATTCTGGTTAAGCAGTTCTACTTCTTTAAAAATACTCTCTCTCTGTTGCTCATAAAAAAATACAGTTTTCTTAACAATATTTATACATGCTTCATCAAAGATATTGTAAAATTCATTCAATATAGAATCATTGTATTTTATCCCAAATGGAAACTTGTATATATGTAAACCCTGTGGAACAATTTGTAACCTTAAAGATTCATTCAAGTATGCTATATCAACTTCACAAGATTTTAATTTTAATCATCTTTTTTCAAAAAAATAATCGTTTCCTTCAAAGAAGAGAAACTTTGAGTTTTGTCACTGTTCAATTCCAACACCTTGTGCTGTTCCACAGTGGCTTGCTCAGCACCAGAGAATACATATCCTCTGTTTATAAGTGAAGTATAACGTTCCTTCCTGGAATCTTTATGTAACCTTCTCCCTGCAGAGACATTCTGTCCACTGCTAGTTTGCCCATTCATGTTATCACACTGATTAACTATAGGGTTAATATTCTCATTGTTATCCATAAATTGACCACTGGTGCCCCGTCTTTCCCCTGAAAGTCTAAACAGATTGTTAAAAGGCTGCATTGTTTTTCTAGAGTCATTATGTCCCCCACAAGTTGCTGGAATCATTCCCGATTCACCCGGGACATCATGAGTAATTAAATTTACAGTACCTGGATTAAAAGTTATGCTTGGTGTGGTCAAAAAGCTTTCCTGCATCTGTAGTTGATTTTTAGAGCAATCAATCCCTTCAGAAAGATGCCTTCTCTTCGGTATGGCTCCATATCGTTCGCCTTCTCTTCCTGGTAAGCGGTTTGCATCACCGCTGCTGTCAGCATGAAGTCCTGCCTCTTCATTGGTTAATTCAACTGCCAACAAACTGCTCAATTTTCTACTGGTTCTGGATGGTCAGGATCCTTGGTAATGGATTTAAAACTACTCGTGAAGCTGGAAAAAGCACTGACCAGCCGCTGTAGTTCTCTCTTCAATTTGGAGACTTCTTGTTTTAGGGTACTCAATTCGGAATTCTACTCGGGGCTAGTCGCATGGTTGACTTGCCCTTGAGCCTGCCTGTTTCGTTCTCCATGTGTCTCCATATCAAATAAGCCTGGAGAGTGGGTGTAGAAAACAAACCAAAACCTAAAACCACTCAGAAAGTGAAACAACTGTAAAAACAAAAATATCCAGGCTGTAATCCAGAAAAAAAGGTTGTCTATCTGTAGTACAAGTTTATTAAGCGCTTTCGGCTTCCATTAATTGATACCTTTGAAAAAATAGTATTGGAAGAAATGTATGAGGTTCAAGAGAGAAATAAATTTAAGAAAGTAAAATAGAATTTAAGCAAGGAAGAGTTTAACTTGTTAATGGAGTTGAGTAAAGATGATACTAAAAGGGTTATGACCCCTGACAAGGGAGGAGGTGTTGTGTTGTTCAAGTCTACAGATTATTCGGATGTGATGCAAAATTATTTGATGAAGAAACTTATGCCTTAGTTTCTCCTAATCAAATTAATATTTCTTATGCACGTATTAATGCACATTTAGAGGAATATTTAATAAATAATAGGATAGAATAAGAACTTTATGAATTTCTATATGTGAGAGACCTAAAATCCCTATTTTTTTCGGAATCCCCAAAATACATAAAAACATAGTGAAACCACCGTTTAGACCCATCGTGGCAGCAAACAATTCTAAAACTCATCCATTAGCAGTACTGGTAGACTTCTATGTCAAACATGTTATCAATGACTGTGAACACTTGGTTAAAGATTCATGGGAATTTCTGGGTAATATAAAAAAGGAGATGTGGCAAGAGAACTTGATTTTCCTCACAATTGATGTGAACATTTTATTTACTGTGATACCTAAGATGCAAGGCTTGGAATTATTTGAAGAAGCTTTATTTAATTTTTCCAAGCTGGAACACAGTAAGATTATCCTTATTTGTGAAATCATGAGTTTTATTCTAGACAATAACTTTATTTTCTTTGAGGGGGAATATTATCAGCAGATTAGAGGTGTAGCAATGGGAGCAGCTTGTGCCCCTGTCTATGCCAGCATAGTACTCCTTGGATGGGAAACTTGCCACATCTTCAACAGCTCCTATTGGGACAAAATACAACTATATTCCAGGTTTTTGGATGACATATTTGTCATATGGAAGGGTATTGAAGAAGAGATTTCTGACCATGCAATGCATAGGTGAAACAACTGACTTCTTAGAATTTACCAATAATTATGATGATTTTTACCAGTATTAACTATTTGGATGTACAAATTATTAACGACATAGCTGGATTCCGATCCCGTATATATAGAAAACCTACATTTTGCAACACATATCTACATTATGGGAGCAATCACCCTACTGCTCAAAAAAGAAGTATAGTGAAGGGACAGGCAGTGAGGGTTGCCAGAATGACATCCCATTATGATGATTTACAAGGGGAATTAAGTAAATTACAGTGCATGTTTGAAGAGAGAGGGTACCCCAAACAGATGATCGAGGAAATTATTTCAGAAGTACAGTACAAGTGGGGCATTGACTATCTCCCCTTATTATGGGTAGGATTACAAAATAACAATGTGGAAAAGATTAAGGAAAATGATAAATACAGAAGGGCCCGTGTACTTGAATATAATTCCACAAATAAGGATGTTAGGGGTATTATCAACAAGAATTGGACAATTTTCAAAACTAATCAAGAAATATATAAGAAGTTGGGAGAGGGTCCTAGATTTGTTAGTAAGACAGGGCACAATATTAAGAGCCTTCTTGAATATAAGATAGACTCCAGAAAGGTGAACAGTAGGGGCTCCAGACCATGTGGAATGTGTAGACAATGTTGCTATAGACACAAAGAACAATCTGTAGTTCTATACAATAGGCTAAAAAGTAAAATGGTGTTTGCAAATGGGAATTGTTTGACCAAAGGTGTTGTATACATAGCTCTGTGCAACTCATGCACAGCATTCTATTCAGGAAAAACACAATGACTATTTAAAAGTAGGATGTATGAGCATGTTAATGACATCAAAAAAAAAAAAAAAAAACTAGTGCATTATATAAACATTGTTCAATATGTGCATCTTTGGCAAAAATTTTCATTTGTAATTGTGGAGCAGGTCAAATTAAATCCAAGAGGGGGAGACTGGAAAAATATTTTAAAGAAAAAAGAAACACAATGGCAAATAAGAACAGCAGCAATGTTTCTCCCAGGGTTAAATGAAAATATTTCCATGGTCCCAATTTTGCAGGAAAGAAAAAATAAGAAATAAATATTATTTTTATAGTTAGTAATGAATTTTGAAAGGTTTTTCTATAGGGCATGTTTTCTAGTGATGAATTGACTGTTGTTTCTGTATGGAATACGAATCTATTATATGTTTTTAAGAGTTAATGGGCAATGTGGGGGGGGGGGGGTGATTCTTTAATTAATTGTTTTATCTTTGTGATTGGTCAATGAGTTCTATTTAATGAAGCAGTATGCTGTTTGTAATGTATTCTGATGAAGGCTACGCTGTGCATAGCCGAACGCGCTTAATAAACTTGTACTACAGATAGACAACCCTTTTTTCTGGATTACAGCCTGGATATTTTTGTTTTTACAGTTGTTTCACTTTCTGGGTGTTTTTAGGTTTTGGTAAGTTCTTTTGGGTTGCCTAGCTCTGCCAATAGATTTGTTTTTAAATAGAGTCCTATGGTTTTGTAGGAACAAATGTGAGTCACGCTGATGCTTTTGATCAACTTGAAAAGGACTTAACTAAGTTGAAGCACCTACAGCTGGACAACATTTATTTTGAAAGTAGTCTAAGGGCTCAGAGCATACCTAAGGCTTCACGAATCACTAAGCTGGATATTGGTAATGATTTACGTAAAGAATTGTTAGACAAGTGGTTGGATATCAACCAAAAAACTTTTTTTCAATATATGGATTCGCTTGTTGCATTTAATAAGACTTCTTATTCTATTTTCAGCTTTTCCCAGTTAGGGGTCACCACAGCAGATCATCTGTCTGCTCATGATTGGCAGTGGAGTTTTTACAGTGTCGAGTTGCCAGCCCGAAGCCCAACCTTCCACAGAAGGCACACACATGCACACACTCACACCTAGGGCCAATTTAGAGTGTCCAATCCACCTATTGCATGTCTTTGGGATGTGGGAGGAAACCGGAGCACTTGGAGGAAACCCATGCAACCACAGGGAGGACATGCAGACTCCACACAGAAGGCACCCCAGCCAAGAATTGAACCTGAGAACCTCTTGCTGTGAGATGGCAACGCTAACTGCTGCACCACTGTGACCACCCTGTTGCATTTAATAAGACTAGCATGCTTAAATTAAATGAAAAGATCCATTCTGATTTTTCAAAGTTAAAAGATGTTACATCAGCTGATAACTTTGAGTCCAAACTATCCCCAGGATTCAGCAAGCTCTGCATTGCATGCAGAAATAGTGCATGAGCTGCTACAAGCAATATAGCTGATGTGCGATTTAGGAATAAGCTCCCGGGATGTGCACGAATGCTCCTGCACTATTCCTGCATGGACACAGCCCCTGCATGCTAATTACCTCATTTGCTGGTGAAAACCATGCAAATGAGGTGAATCAGTGATCCAGGAAGCAGGCAGACATCTGTGCAGGAATAGTGTAGCCTGCAGAAATGTATTCCGCCAGTAGCTGAATACATTTCTGCAAACTACAAAATGTAGGCATGACAGCTCATACAAATGTATGTATTAGAAGGGATAGGCATGCCAAAGGCCAAATATATGGCCATAGGCATGAAAATTAATTTCAAAATTATAAAAATTAACTTTTTTTGTTGGCTGATTTCAGTCATTTAAGCACAGGGCAGTGGTGTACAAATGCGATCGGCCCGAAAATAATAAAAACGCTGGAAATAAGCTTTTAAACCAAAATCATAATTTTGCCATAATAGTCAATGGCATGCATAACAAAAAAAAAACATGGAATAGTGGTTGCTAAGGGCGAAGGCTGAGTGTCAGTTTTGTAACCATGCAAATGAGGGCAATGATACTGTATCACAGATTTCCCCTCAGTGCTAGCTTGCACCCAACCGTGTACGTGCAGTAAGACCATGGTGTAAGCCTAAGAGCTAGATGACTTCATACAGGGGTGTGTCATGCATGCTGTAAGCTTATTGGAGTTTTGTGGCCTCGTGTTTGCCATTAGCTAAGCACAGCTAAGGAAGGGGGGGGTGTCTGAGAGTACCTAGCAGTATTTACATCGCCTAAATGGGTGTGGGTGCCACCCACTGGGTTTTAAACAAAAAAAAAACAACAGGAAATTGCAGCTCTGTTCACATCTGAGTGCTGGGTTTGTGCAGCACTCCTTGGGGCTTAAAAAGGAAGGCAATGGGAAGGGAAAACAGCAGTAGGAAGGTAATCAAAAAGAACTAGCATAGCTGGCAGCTGAAATGTATCAGAATCAGCCAATTACACAGGCAGAAGCCCAGCACAGCACACTACTATAAACTATGCAAGCACCTTTCACTCTGGTTTTTCCCACAAACTCTACACCACCAGTATAAACAAATGGGGAAATTTTACCTAACAAAACCAACAAAATGATAGCAGCTGCTTTTGCTCTCATAAATCAATATGTGGAAGAGGCTGAGGGTGGTGAGGATGAGAATGCTGATGACCAACACACAGTGAGGAGAAGGAGAAGAGTGTACAGACCCAGGGTAACCTACCAGGGGCTACATGAGCTGGAGATAATGGAGCATTATAGGGTGTACAGGGACCTCCTCCACCAAATTGTTGAGCTGTGCCAGCCACACCTCACACACAGAACCAACAGAGGGGAACCCATCCCAGTGGATACCAAAGTATGTGTAGGCTTAAGAATACTAGCCACAGGTACCTTCCAAAAGCCAAGTGGGGATATCATAGGGATCTCACAGGCATCAGCATTCAGGGTACTCCACCAGTTCCTAGATGCCAGGTCAGCACATGCCAGTGAGCACATATATTTCCACAACACCCGTGAGGCATTGACCAGCAATATGCATCTCTTCCACCAAATAGCAGAATACCCTGAGGTAGTGGGTGCTATAGACTATACTCACATACACATCAAAGCACTACCAGGTGAGCATTGTAGGGTCTATGTAAACTACAAGAGCTTCCCCTCCATCAACTGACAGGTTATGTGCAATGCCCAGAACATTGTAATAAATGTGTGTGCTGGCAGCCCTGGAAGTTTTCACAACTCCCACATCTGGCATATGATGCAGCTGTATCAGAGATTTGCCAATGAGGAAATCCCATATGGCCACCTAGTGGGGGATACTGGTTATGCACTGGAGCCGTGGCTGATGGCAACCATCAGAAATGTACACACACCAGAACAAGAACTCCATAATGAGGCACACGCACAAACCATAATCATAACAGAGAGTGTGTTTGGGATGCTCAAATCATGGTTCCAGTGCCTGGACATATCAAGTGGAGCCCTGCAGTACTCTCCAGCTACATGTACCCAAATTGTCATTGTATGTGCCATGCTACACAATATGATCCTGCCGAAACAGCTGCAGCAGGAACAGCATGGGGCAGTGCCACACAGCCTCCTACCATTGCCAAGGCCAGCACAAGCACAGAGTGACTCAGAGGAGGAACAAGCTGAGCCTGCCTCTGTAGGCAAATGGAGGGGGTGCCCAGGCTTTGGCAAAGAGGCAAATAGCACATACACTGACATGGTAGGAACCCAGGGAATGACGCCTCTCTCTGACTCGCACATACTGTAAATGGGATGCCAAACATGACACTACCTGTGCTTAACCATGTATAGGGAGTGTACTATGTGTATTCGACATAGTCAGCCCTCCAGCACCATCCTCTATACTGGCACAACCACAAGGTAAGTCACTCTCACTATCAATTGTTGAATGGATTAGTATGTTCTGCTGCTTGTATCTATGGTGCGGATGTGAGCATGCAAGGGAATTAGGTGGCTGAATGGGATGGCAGCAGATAGTAGATACCTATATGGGCAGCATGAAATCCATAACAAATACTGGTGTCAACATAGTAGGCAGTACTAGACAAGGTGACAAATCCCACTGCAGGACATGTGGTGGGCCAAATGTGTGTCCATAGGACACACATATGCATGTCAGTGAGGCTCACATACCCAACAACAGTCTCAGCCAGCAGGACAGGTGTAGATGACCACAAAGAAAGGCTGTGCTAAGGCCTCCAATTGATGGAAATTGAGAACAGCCCCCCTCCAGACCTACAGAGACAGACTACAACAGGTCATGCAATTGGATGTTAGTTCTGAAGGGTAAGAAATCTGAAACTGAAATGTATGTCAATAAAACCTAATATCTGTACTACACTGATATGCCTGTAGTCTGCATGATAGATCAGATTACAGAATGAAATGGTAGCCAACAGAGTACCTGAAATACCAGTATGGTCATAGAAAATGTTTACAGTTGTCAGGTGTGCCCCCCCCCCCCACAATCCTATGTAGAAATGAAGTAACATGTACAGGTAGGTATAATAACAGTGGAGTACAGATTACCTGAGCTGGCCAAATTAGCAGGATAGATTGTTGCACGTGTACAATATGCAGGGCTCTGTGTGTTAGGTTGTTGTGTGTTGTATATTGTGTGAAAGTGGACAGCATGTAGGCATGGAGGGCTGTGTCCCGGTGGCCAATGGCCAGTACTGTTGATGACAGGGCCAAGTTCTAACAACTGCAGCGCCAAACACAATGCATCCCAGCAAGACCCAATCCAGCAGTAATCCATACTAATTTTTCAGATGTAATATCTGTCACAATCTGAAAGATGAACATGGCATGAATGTGGGCCCAGACATACACACAGTACACAGGTGGAAGTACCCTATACAGAGAGTGTATAAAATGTTACTGTCAAATAGACACACCTTTGGAATTGTACATACAGGTCAGCACATTAGCTGTCTATGTAGCATGGAATACTGATGTATTCTGGAAAAACACTGGCAGACCACAAAAGGCACAGTTAAGAAGTACTGAGAAACTGCTGAAGCCCCCGCACAAGCCAGCATATGGGGAATGTCTCACGTATATCTGTGAGTCAGCTGCAAGTAGCTTCCATAGCACACATGCACTCAGCTCACCCCACCATCAGCCACAGGTACCTCACATGTCATATCCCTGCTGTTGGGAATGAGTAAAATATGACCCCTGGTTCTGTATGGGAATGCCCACAGAATGCAGCATGCTGAAGAGGTGTCCCATGCTGGTGTGTCCCTAGCTGTAAGCAGCACCCTACCAGCATCCACACCAATGGATTAATAAGGACAGAAACTATTGCCATTGACACCTTGCACACCTACCTTGTCACCTCATGGGAATACAGAGGCTTGCAACCTGGGACTGTAGTAGTGACAGAATGCACTGGCCTGCTACAGATGGCCTGCATCACTACCAAATGCCATACAGTCCTCTGTCAAAGGCCTGTGTCTCACCTGTACTGCCAATGTATGTTATCTCATGGAGTCCCAAATAATGACATAAGACAGTCCATAGAACACAAATGCAAGGCCATGTCGACAAATCCCAGTAGCATGTCCACCAAGTCCTACTGCATGAACTGTAGACCAACCCCTAAATACTGCTGGGATGAAGTGATAACTATAGGGATACTTATCAGATATCACTTGCATAATGTTAGGAAGAGGATAGAATAACAAAGGTGGTAGAAGCATGGATGCCATAGAGTGTGTGAAGTCTGAAACTCTGATGTGTGCCCATACTATCCCTGCCTGCAAACACAGGAATGGGTGGTTACAAACCTGCTCATAAACCACAATGTGAAGGGGTAATGACCAGATATATGAGCCCTGCCTCTGGGTAACCTGTGTGAATCTGTACAGCTGAGAGGTATGGCCACAGCAGGATATGGCCATTCTGTCATGTCGATAGTTGTACAAACATGGGACAATCAGCCACCACAGTACCAAGGTGGTGGACTATTTACACAGACCCATCAGCAAGTGTCTGCAGCTCCCCCTCCAGAATGGCATGATTGTGCAAGAATATGTAGGCTGCATACCACAATACTGGACACAGCGTCATTCATCTTCTATTCCCCAGGAAATTACTGCGAGCAAATACGTATATCTGTCAGTAGTTGATGACATAATACATCACAGTGTAAAACAGTACATATGTCTGAATATCTCTGCTATCACCAAAACCATGTAGCAGAAACAGCACAGACACAATTAGTTACAGTATCCCACTATCCTTTGCCCATTGTGACCCCATATTGTCAACCTATCTACAGATATCCTGCAGAAACAGGTTGCTAGCTATAGGTGTAGAACACAAATGCCTGCACTGGAGTACAACCTACCCGAAATGGATTCACACATTCAATGCAGAAGGTCATACTGGCATACTCCCACACTTAGATAAACGAAGTCCATGTCTGACAATAATAGTGGACTATACATATCTGTCAGTCGCAGATGTCTGTGCACACACTCCACATTGCACACCAGTCATGCTTTGCACATACATCAGATAGGAATACACACATATATCCAAAGACAACACACTATAATAGGTTAAAAATACACAAACATAGATGTGGTGAAGAGACAGACAGTGACAAAGAGCTTCCCATCGTGAAGCCTGTTCCACCAAGCACATATCCAATTGGCCAATATCACAGGATGTGCCAGTGTCTATCACTATAGACATTTGCTTCTGGTAGGGCTCAGCACTATAGTGCCTGTGGTGCTTGTGATAACTGTGTAACATGGCAGTACAAGTCATTATTCATCTAGCAGTTGTATACACAGTCCTGTAAAATGTAAAGTTGTGTGTGACTGATTGTTCTGTGTGTTTCCAGAGGAATGGTTTATTGCCCATTCACAAAGACTGCACTCCCCATTGCGCTAGTTTAGCTAGCCAGCTGATGTCAGTCACCTTGAAATATCCCTTTGGACAGGGATCATTCCTTTAAGCTCTGTGATTTGTGCAATAACTGTGTAATGGTATAGTGTGATGTATTAGTTAGGTAGGAGTTCTAATCCCAGACATGGTAACTGTAAAAGTGTGTTTGTGTGTGTAAGGATCAATGCTTTTGAGGCCATTCACAGTCACTACGCCTTCCATTGCCCTACTTTAGCAATGCTGCTAATGTTATCCACCTTGAAATACACCTTTGGAGAAAATCTATCCCTATAAGCTCTGTAGTGTGAGCTAAAACTGCATAAGGCTGTAGTGTAATGTACTACTTAGGTAGGAGTTCTAATCCTCAATATGAAAACTGTGAAACTTTGTGTATGTGTGTTTGTGTGTGTGTGTGTGTGTGTGTGTGTGTGTGTGTGTGTGTGTTTGTGTGTGTATATGTGTGTGTGTGTGTGTGTGGGGGGGGGATCAATGCTTTTAAGGTCATTCACAGTCACTACACCTCCCATTGCCCTACTTTAGCAAGGCTGCTGATGTCATCCACCTTGAAATACACCTTTGGAGAAGGACTAACCCTGTAAACTCTGTGGTGTGTGCTGTAACTGCGTAATGCTGCAGTGTGATATACTAGTTTTGTAGGAGTTCTAATTCCAGATGTGGCAACTGTGAAACTCTGTGTGTGCAGGGATCAATGCTTTTGAGGTCATTCACAGTAACTGCACCTCCCATTGCCCTACTTTAGCAAGAATGCTGATGTCATTCACCTTGAAATACACCTTCGGAGAAGGGCTAGCCCTATAAGCTCCATGGCATGTGTGATAACTGTGCAATAGTGTGATCTAGTTGAGTAGGTGTTTTAATCTCAGACATAGCAACTGTGGAACTCTGTGTGTGTGTAAAGAGGGCCATGATATTTAGGCCATTCACAGTCACTACACCTTCCATTGCCCTACTTTAGCATGCTGCAGATGTCATCTACCTTGAAATATACCTTTGAAGAAGGGCTTGTTCTGTAAGCTCTATGGTGTATGCCATAAATCCAGAACAAGATAGTAGCAGTAACTATGCAGCTATGGATTAGAATCCCATCTGTGGCAAGTGTTTGCGTGTGTAGCTCAAAGTGTTTGTCCCTATTTATAGCCAGTACACATCTCAGAGCCTGACTTTAGCAGTCCTGCAGATATCATCCACCTTACAAGTATCTGTTGCAAAACCTATACCATGTCAGGTCAATGGTGCATGTGGTAAATGTGTAACATAATGATCTGTAAAGGTTGTTAGATAGAGGTTTGAACCTCCCCCCTGGCAAATATAAATGTGTGATTAGGGTGAAATTATTTTTGGGATCTCTCACCCACTACATCACCCAATGCCACTATTTACAAGGGCTGGTGATGTTGTGATGTTCCTCATCTTAGAAGTACTTTGGGACAACATCCATCCAATAAGCTCCATGGTGTGTGCGATAAATGTGGAACACTGTAGTAGCAATACATAGCTAGGTAGGGGTTTGATTCTCAGTACTGGTAAGTGTGTTTGTCATCAGTATCCTGTGGGGAGGTTGCTGTGATTGTGTAATGGCAGGATTCATTGTGGGGTGGGTTTTGCTAAATTCTTATATTGAGGGCCTACTATATGTCACAATGTCCACCTTACAAGGACAACAGATGTCAAACAGCAGAGAGGCGGGTGTAGACAATCCATAGCCCTACATGTGACATTATGGATTGGTGAACAATATAAGCAACCCTTGTATTAACCAGAGAACACTCTCGACCCATGTGTCATACACAAACACACTTGGCTTGGCAACAACCACTATATTGGTAGTTCCCTGCATATTGCCCACAGATAGTAACCATGGTGTGATTGCAGTGGACTACATGCCTGTTGACCACAACACTGCCACTGACATCAGAATGTACTGTGATGTATAACATCTCCTGACTGAGTCTGTGTTATCCAGCAAGTAAAAGGACATGGCACCCTGTTCCATCCCTACAATAGGCAAATAATTGCTTACAGTTGTCCTTTGCTATGTTCCCCACTGGAGGCCTGCAACAACTGTAGAGTATGCAAATGTTACCCACAAAGGGAATACCATGGCTTATACACATACCCTGTATGGACAGATGCCACTAACTCCACTGAATACCTGTATCATGCTGTCAATGTAGGTGCAGGCATGATCTCAGATCCATAGCCAGGTCTCACCACATGAGGTCAGGAATGCCACATCAGATGATAACAATCTGTCCACACAACATGCCCCAGAGACCCCAGGTACACTTCCACATGTCACAGAACAGGCATGTGGGATATGTGCATAGCCCAGACACTGTCCATGTTATGGAATATAGATCACATACATGGAAAGCATTGCACAGCACTGGCCACCCACAATAGTAACTCAGATGAGTGGATGGCAAATACAATACCCACCTGTGTGGGCCAATCCAGGGACTACACCCCTGAGCCACACTGGAGACCATTGTCATGTGGCCTGATGCCTAGGTATTCCCTTTGCCTAGCCTTGTACAGCCTTCTGGCACAGTCAACTACTTCACACCTGTGAAGCAATAAATCCAGACATGTCATTACTGGCAAGTGTGTGTGTGTGTGTGTGTGTGTGTGTGTGTGTGTGTGTGTGTGTGTGTGTGTGTGTGTGTGTGTGTGTGTGTGTGTGTGTGTGTGTGTGTGTGTGTGTGTGTGTGTGTGTGTGGAAATTAATGATTTTGAAGCCATTCACACTCACTACACCTCCCATTGCCCTACTGTAGCATGCCTTCTGATGTCAGTCACCTTGAAATAACCCTTTGGCCATATGTCAGCCTGATAAGCTCTGTAGCACATGTGATAACTGCATAATAGTGTAGTGTAGCAAACTAGTTAGGTTGAAGTCCTAATCCTGACCATGTCATCTGTGATAATGTGTGTGAGCCCCTGAGAGAGTATGGTTGAGTCTTCCTTGATACCTGCTTTTGTGGACAGTTACATGTACTACACTTCCCTTATCCCTCCTGTATCACTGTTGCTGATGTCACTCACCTTCAGATATACCTTTGGACAACTCTCCAACATGTAAGCTCTGTGGCGTGTGCAATAACTGCATAACAATGTAATAGCAATACATAGTCAGGTAGGGGTTTAAAACCCACTACTGGTAAGTGTGTGTTTGTGTGTATTATCAGTGTCCTATGTGGGTGTTGGGGTGATTGTCTAATGACAGGGTCCATTGCAGTGCGGGTTTTGCCACATCATTATATTGAGGAGCTACATATCCCACTGTCAACATTACAAGGCCAACGTTTTCCAAACATTGTAGAGATTCTAGTCGACAATCCTCAGCCATAAATGTGTACAGCCATGTTCAATTACCATGTGACAGTATGGATAAGTACACAATATAGGCAACCATCTTAATGCCCATATACCACTTTCCACCCATGGATCATACACAAACATGCTTAGCTCTTACTCTCTTACTCCCTTCCTTTCTTACTTTGTCTCTGTCTGTCTCTCTCACTCCCTCTCTGGTGAATGTGGAAAAGTAAACCTGCTTTGCTTAGGCATCAGCCTGTGTTTTGTAAGTGATGCTCATGATCAGTTGATGCTCTGAGCACAAATTGCAGTCCCCCACTAGTTGATTGCATGTGGAACAGCTGTGGTATCATTCCTATAGCCAGTTGCATGGGAACACACTCCTATAACTAAGTACTTCATGTGGGTTTTTGCCCTTTTCCTTCACTGTTAGCAGGACTTCACGTGGGTGTTTGACAAACAGCATCACAGAGGGTAGTTGGATATACCTCTTACAACATACACTGTGGATATAGGCTAACAAACAGGATGGGGTGTTCCAGACATGAGGACAGAATGTAAGTATTGCTCTTCAACATTTGAAGTAATGTTAGTTTAACAGGGTTTGTGTGGATATGACTGTTCTACATGATTTAATATCTGTCATGACAGTGTTATGTGGTTGGGGAAACTCTCACATGTAGGGCTATCTGCAGAATGTCCAGTGTTTGGAGTCTTACATGTGTTATATTACTCACACGTTTCCTATCTTTAGAAATGCAGTAGCATACTCTGAGGATTGCAGTCAGTACATGGTGACAGCCACGAGAGTTACTGACTTCATATCCCTCAGAAAACATGTCACAAAAAAACATGTTACACCAGTAAATGTATGAGTTTATCACAGCAACATGTCAATATTGGCCCTGTGTTTGTGCCTCCAGCCACAACTCTGTCAACATTTGCACATATGTCATGCAGCAAAAGTTGCATATGTTCAGTACATCATTATTTACTGACATCATACCTGATAATAAGCCAGTGAGATAGCAGACTGCTAGACATGTTATGTGTAGTAGGCCTTATATTTGAGGAGAAAACCTGGACATTCTGTTGTAGTGTGTAAGGTAGTGAGGTATGTGTACTTATGGTGATTGTCGACAGAGTGTGTATTGTGAATATTTACCTTGGCCTGTGTACAGACTGTGGTAGATGTCATTGTTCTTGGTCCTGTTCTATGTGATGTTGCATGCTGTTGCAGTATATGGTACCCTATCAGTGTACGTTTGTAGAGCCAGACCGACACATGTCCCACACCACAGTCAGGCATTGGAATACACTGTGTGTTGGCCCAGTATATGTAAGGTTAGTGTATGAGTGGCACATATGAGGATGGTATTGTTCACACAGTCCATATACTGTAATATTAAGTATGCTTACTATATGTGACTGTGGCTGTGTTCAGATTGGTTGTGAGTATGCACTTTCACACAGGTGTCTCCACTCTTTTACATGCCTGTACAGCCTGCTATATTTGCAGGTACATGTGTATTCTCCCATAAGAAATGTAGGCCAGTGTTATGGCAGTCAGTCTGTAGTTTGCACAGTGTGTTGTGACATGCCTAGCAGCTCAGTGTATTTACCCAGTGTGATGTTATGTCCAGATATTTGTCAGATGTACTGCTGCCAGGCCATCATAACAGTTGTGTATTTCTGACAAAGCAGTGGGATGCTGTATAGATGTATACCACTAACTAGTGGGTAGTATGTGGGCTTGTGACCTCTGCTCCTCCAGTTATTATGTGTGAGGACAGACAGGAGTGTCTGAATGCATAAACTGTGTGAGCTTATCTATTCAAGTATTTTCATGATATCCCAATTTACATGGCTGTAAATATCCACTTGTACTAAGGGGTGCTGTGCATACCTCTGGACTGACCAGAGTGTGTCAGACTGTCCACATGTATCGTTCATATCTCTGCTGTATTCCACAGGATCCTTACTGTGATTTGTGTGGTACTGTATTATGATGATCTTATGATGTATCACCAATTTCGAAAAAAGCAGATCTCGGGTCCACTGCTCGAACAGGAAAAAATGCTGTTAATATTAAAATCCTCCACCTGCAGTCACACTCCTGCTTCAAAAAGAAACTCCGTTATCCATAAAAACTCAGGTTTATTGCAAAACACAGAACACTCCATAGACATAGGTTTTAGTGGTTAAGCGCTTTCATCTGATCTCTCAGATTTCATCAGAACCACCATTAACAGTTGGCACACCCCTTTTATACTTAATTTGGCGCCAAAAAACAGTTAAGAGTTTAAAAACATTTTATAAACATTTTATAAAACAAATATTTTGATGTTTAAAAAGTCTAATTCCATTCCCAACCAATGCATCTAACAACTGGGACTTATGCCCTAAATACCAGTACATACAAAGTTTTATGTGTTGTAATAAACAATTCATATTTATATAACCATCCTATTTATTGTTGTTTGTATTTGAAAAAAGATATAATAATATTTAATCCTAATAATAATAAATAAATAATAATGTAAATATAAATATAAATATAAATATAAATATAAATATAAGTATAAATGTTGGTATATATAAATAAACATATATTTAATTAATAATGGTATTACAAATATCATTCCCGGTCCAAAACTAAAAAAGGTTTGATGCTAATAAAATCGTTTAGACCGGGAGGGGTTGTGGCATCACAAATAATTTGCCACGCACTCTCCTTATAGGATAAAAAAGTTTTCCAGTTACCCCCATACACTGTCAATTCCACCTGATCAATAATTGTAAACTTGAATGTATGGTCTTCTCCTTTGTCTATTACATGCCTACTCAAAGCATTTTTAGTGTCCTTTTTCTTTATTTTGTATAGGTGTTTATATATCCTTGCTTTGAGTTTCCTTTCCGTTTTGCCTACATAGTAGGCAGGACAGATGGTACACACAGCAAGGTACACCACCCTTTGACTGTTACAATTGCCCTTGATACTCTTCAATCTGGTTTTTAAAAAATTGTCTAATTTTATAATCTTATTCTCATTAATATTTTTACAGTAATTGCAACTTCCACACTTTTTTGTCCCACTCCAAATCTTGTTTTTGTTTTTATTACTTGATTGTAACTCTAATAATTTTTTCAAATTTGGTGCTGTTTTAAATACACAAGTCAACTGACTCCCTATATGTGTTTTAATATTATCTGTGGAGATTAACAATTCCCAATATCTTTTAAGAATATCTTTCACAATATTTGAATATGGATTAAATCTTATTACACAGACTGTCGAGTTAATTCCTAAACAGGACTTTTTATTCTTGGGTTCAAAATGGACACCTAATAAAGGCTTGTATTTGATGTTCCAATTCTTTTTAACCCAGAGCGTTACTTCTTCCACCATTCTACTCGGGTAGTTTCTTTCTAAAAACATCTTAGCAATGCCCTCAATTTCTTTCTCCATGATGTCTTTTGTGGATGACATCCTTGCTGCCCTTATGCACTGTCCCTTTAGGACGTTCTTAAAAATGTGCTTGGGGTGACAGCTGCCAAATTCAATGTAATCATTTGAAAATGTGGATTTCCTGTGTATCTTGGAACTAAAACCATGTGAGGATGTACTGATAAATGTGTCTAAGTAAGCTATACCCAATAGTTCTTTTTTATAAGTAAATCTTAGGAAGTCAGTACTGGAGTTAATGAAATCTATGAATCTTGGGATATCTTCAGTTTGGCCCTTCCATATAATGAATATGTCGTCCAAAAATCTTGAATATAAAGTGATATTCTTAAAAAATTCACTGGTGAAGAGAAATTGATTTTCCCATTCTAGCATGACTAGGTTAGCGAAGATGGGGGCACAAGATGCCCCCATAGCCACTCCCCTAGTCTGCCTGAAAAATTCACCTTCAAATTCAATATAATTGTGGTCCAAAATTAACCCCATCATGTCCAGAATAAGGGAAATTTTGTCCCAACTTAATCCTGAGTACCTTTTTAAACTATTCTCAAAATATTCCAATCCTGTAGTGTATGGGATGCAAGAAAATAAATCTTGTACATCTATTGTTAAAAATGTTATTTCATCTGACCATACTTCAACAGTTAATCTACTCAAAAATTCCCATGAGTCCTTTATAAGGTGGGGCACTAAGTTGTAGATATGCTTTGTCCACTGGTCAATCGCAACACCCAAATTGTAGGTTTTAGAGTGAGAACCTGCAATGATCGGCCTAAATGGTGGTGTCTCTACTGACTTGTGAATCTTCGGAATTCCAAAAATATGAGCCAGTCTTGGATGTTCAGTTCTCAAAAAATTATAAGTCTTGTTGGTTATACGGTTGTCCAGTAGATATTCTTCAATCACTAGGTCTATCCTGTGGTAGCCTATATTTATTTGATTCAATGAGACTTCTTCATAGTTATTTGATGAAAAAAGAATATTGTGTATTGCTTTGATATAGTTGGAAGTGTCAAAGATAATAATGCCCCCACCCTTGTCAGGTTTCATTAGTCTAATATTTTTGTTGTTCACGACTTGTTGTAAACAATCTCTTTCTCCTGTAGTTAAATTATCATTAAACATAGTACTCCTAAAGTTGGTCTTATAAATGTCTCTGTTTAATCTATAAATGTCTTTAACTACCATTTTCTCAAAGTTAGCTATTTGTGGGTGGGAAATCGGTATATATGCACTCCTTTTACTAAGTCGTGTAATATGATTTACACTGCCTGAGGTACCATCTTCCCTATCTTGGAATTGTAAAGCCAAGTTAAGTCTTCGACAGAACATTTTAATTTCCTTCACCGTGTCCACAAGGTTAAATTTTACAGTGGGAATATATTTCATTCCCTTACTAAAGAGATTGTAAAAATCTTGAGACACAAAAAATTCGGTGTAATTATAAACCTTAAAACCTGCAAAGGTTGAAACCAAAGGGCCCTTTTTGTTTTCGGTTAAAAAATCTAATTTAAATAGTACTTCCTCTGGATTGTGAGGGTTTCTTTCAACATTGTTTGAATTGTTATGGCCTTCCTTTTGTGTAGTATTACACAAGTTGTTTTCAGTGTTGTCTGTATTAAATACTTTAAGGCCCTTTAGACAATCATTTTCTTTTGAAAGAATCAACTTGAAGTCTTTCTTTTTAGATTTTAATGTTTCCGTTGGTATTGCTTTGGTGGTGGGTGGTATCTCCCTCCTCGAAAATTTGAATATTCACTAATCTTTTCATTTCTCGTAGAGAAAAGTTGACCTTGACCTTCTCTGTCTATATTTGGACGTAGCCACACATATACTTTATGTTCTTTATATAGTTCAGTGTCCCTCTCCAGTTTCTTAACATTTCTGTTGTAAACATTCTTAGCCTTATTTTCTGCATAAACAAATTGTTTGTAATATAATTCCTGCCATTCATCAAAGTTGACACTTTGCACAATTTCTTCATTCAGAATCTCAATTTCATTCATTAAACCAGAGATTTTTTCATCATTAAATTTCATTAATTTTTTAATGAAGTTAAATCCAAAACTATCAAACAACTCGTTAAATTCACCTATACTTTCTTCCGTATATTTTATACCTAAAGGAAGCTTAAAAAATCTAATGCCTTTCGGCACAATACCCAGTTGCAAACATTTGTCCAAATATGCATTGTCTATTTTGACACTTTTCAATAAAATTAATTTTTTACCCATTATATTTATCTTTTCTTTGATGGGTTCAAAATGCCCTTCATTAAAATCTCTAGTGAATTCAACATTATTGTTGTCAAAATAATCCACTTTTTCAGTAAAAAAATTATTTAAACAATCCCTAACACCATAGGTCTGTTTGTCGTTTTTATTGTTACTTACAGCATACTGTCCTGGTTTGTTAATAGTTTTATCAGCATAACATGAGAATAAAATATTCTCTCTAGAGTCAGTACCTTTCTTCTGCTGTGGCCTCGAAATAAGAGAAGCAGAATACGATCTAGGTAGTGCCTTATTCTTTGGTTTGGCCCCCACTCTGACCGCCTCTTCTTGTTGTAGAAGGCTGAGGTCAAAAGTAAAGTCCCCATTTGATGTTAAATTAACATCCGCTTCCCTTATATCCAGGTCCAAATCGGTTGTCAAAGTTTTTGGCGTTCCGGTAGGTTTGTTAAAACCTTGTCCATTCGGTATGTCATCTTCGTTTTCTGAGTAGACCAAATTAGAGTGACTTCTAGATAAGGATTCCCTCGGTACTTTACGCGTGTGAGAGCCGTTTGCTCTTCCCTGCTGCACGCTCTCCGAGAGCTTCCCTACTAACTCTAGCAATCTGCTGACGTCGCTCTGCAGTGACGTGACATCCGCTCGTAGTTGAGCATACTCCTCCCTGCCCAATGAAGCCGATGGAGACCCGGTTTCAGCCATTCGAGAAAACAACGTAAAAAAGGAATGTGTGAATCACCAATTTCGAAAAAAGCAGATCTCGGGTCCACTGCTCGAACAGGAAAAAATGCTGTTAATATTAAAATCCTCCACCTGCAGTCACACTCCTGCTTCAAAAAGAAACTCCGTTATCCATAAAAACTCAGGTTTATTGCAAAACACAGAACACTCCATAGACATAGGTTTTAGTGGTTAAGCGCTTTCATCTGATCTCTCAGATTTCATCAGAACCACCATTAACAGTTGGCACACCCCTTTTATACTTAATTTGGCGCCAAAAAACAGTTAATAAGAGTTTAAAAACATTTTATAAACATTTTATAAAACAAATATTTTGATGTTTAAAAAGTCTAATTCCATTCCCAACCAATGCATCTAACAACTGGGACTTATGCCCTAAATACCAGTACATACAAAGTTTTATGTGTTGTAATAAACATTTATTTATTATTATTAGGATTAAATATTATTATATCTTTTTTCAAATACAAACAACAATAAATAGGATGGTTATATAAATATGAATTGTTTATCTCGAATGGCTGAAACCGGGTCTCCATCGGCTTCATTGGGCAGGGAGGAGTATGCTCAACTACGAGCGGATGTCACGTCACTGCAGAGCGACGTCAGCAGATTGCTAGAGTTAGTAGGGAAGCTCTCAGAGAGCGTGCAGCAGGGAAGAGCAAACGGCTCTCACACGCGTAAAGTACCGAGGGAATCCTTATCTAGAAGTCACTCTAATTTGGTCTACTCAGAAAACGAAGATGACATACCGAATGGACAAGGTTTTAACAAACCTACCGGAACGCCAAAAACTTTGACAATCGATTTGGACCTGGATATAAGGGAAGCGGATGTTAATTTAACATCAAATGGGGACTTTACTTTTGACCTCAGCCTTCTACAACAAGAAGAGGCGGTCAGAGTGGGGGCCAAACCAAAGAATAAGGCACTACCTAGATCGTATTCTGCTTCTCTTATTTCGAGGCCACAGCAGAAGAAAGGTACTGACTCTAGAGATAATATTTTATTCTCATGTTATGCTGATAAAACTATTAACAAACCAGGACAGTATGCTGTAAGTAACAATAAAAACGACAAACAGACCTATGGTGTTAGGGATTGTTTAAATAATTTTTTTACTGAAAAAGTGGATTATTTTGACAACAATAATGTTGAATTCACTAGAGATTTTAAAGAAGGGCATTTTGAACCCATCAAAGAAAAGATAAATATAATGGGTAAAAAATTAATTTTATTGAAAAGTGTCAAAATAGACAATGCATAGTTGGACAAATGTTGGCAACTGGGTATTGTGCCGAAAGGCATTAGATTTTTTAAGCTTCCTTTAGGTATAAAATATACGGAAGAAAGTATAGGTGAATTTAACGAGTTGTTTGATAGTTTTGGATTTAACTTCATTAAAAAATTAATGAAATTTAATGATGAAAAAATCTCTGGTTTAATGAATGAAATTGAGATTCTGAATGAAGAAATTGTGCAAAGTGTCAACTTTGATGAATGGCAGGAATTATATTACAAACAATTTGTTTATGCAGAAAATAAGGCTAAGAATGTTTACAACAGAAAGGTTAAGAAACTGGAGAGGGACACTGAACTATATAAAGAACATAAAGTATATGTGTGGCCACGTCCAAATATAGACAGAGAAGGTCGAGGTCGACTTTTCTCTACGAGAAATGAAAAGATTAGTGAATATTCAAATTTTCGAGGAGGGAGATACCACCCACCACCAAAGCAATACCAAAGGAAACATTAAAATCTAAAAAGAAAGACTTCAAGTTGATTCTTTCAAAAGAAAATGATTGTCTAAAGGGCCTTAAAGTATTTAATACAGACAACACTGAAAACAACTTGTGTAATACCACACAAAAGGAAGGCCATAACAATTCAAACAATGTTGAAAGAAACCCTCACAATCCAGAGGAAGTACTATTTAAATTAGATTTTTTAACCGAAAACAAAAAGGGCCCTTTGGTTTCAACCTTTGCAGGTTTTAAGGTTTATAATTACACCGAATTTTTTGTGTCTCAAGATTTTTACAATCTCTTTAGTAAGGGAATGAAATATATTCCCACTGTAAAATTTAACCTTGTGGACACGGTGAAGGAAATTAAAATGTTCTGTCGAAGACTTAACTTGGCTTTACAATTCCAAGATAGGGAAGATGGTACCTCAGGCAGTGTAAATCATATTACACGACTTAGTAAAAGGAGTGCATATATACCGATTTCCCACCCACAAATAGCTAACTTTGAGAAAATGGTAGTTAAAGACATTTATAGATTAGAGACATTTATAAGACCAACTTTAGGAGTACTATGTTTAATGATAATTTAACTACAGGAGAGAGAGAGATTGTTTACAACAAGTCATGAACAACAAAAATATTAGACTAATGAAACCTGACAAGGGTGGGGGCATTATTATCTTTGACACTTCCAACTATATCAAAGCAATACACGATATTCTTTTTTCATCAAATAACTATGAAGAAGTCTCATTGAATCAAATAAATATAGGCTACCACAGGATAGACCTAGTGATTGAAGAATATCTACTGGACAACCGTATAACCAACGAGACTTATAATTTTTTGAGAACCGAACATCCAAGACTGGCTCATATTTTCGGAATTCCGAAGATTCACAAGTCAGTAGAGACACCACCATTTAGGCCGGTCATTGCAGGTTCTCACTCTAAAACCTACAATTTGGGTGTTGCGATTGACCAGTGGACAAAGCATATCTACAACTTAGTGCCCCACCTTATAAAGGACTCATGGGAATTTTTGAGTAGATTAACTGTTGAAGTATGGTCAGATGAAATAACATTTTTAACAATAGATGTACAAGATTTATTTTCTTGCATCCCATACACTACAGGATTGGAATATTTTGAGAATAGTTTAAAAAGGTACTCAGGATTAAGTTGGGACAAAATTTCCCTTATTCTGGACATGATGGGGTTAATTTTGGACCACAATTATATTGAATTTGAAGGTGAATTTTTCAGGCAGACTAGGGGAGTGGCTATGGGGGCATCTTGTGCCCCCATCTTCGCTAACCTAGTCATGCTAGAATGGTAAAATCAATTTCTCTTCACCAGTGAATTTTTTAAGAATATCACTTTATATTCAAGATTTTTGGACGACATATTCATTATATGGAAGGGCCAAACTGAAGATATCCCAAGATTCATAGATTTCATTAACTCCAGTACTGACTTCCTAAGATTTACTTATAAAAAAGAACTATTGGGTATAGCTTACTTAGACACATTTATCAGTACATCCTCACATGGTTTTAGTTCCAAGATACACAGGAAATCCACATTTTCAAATGATTACATTGAATTTGGCAGCTGTCACCCCAAGCACATTTTTAAGAATGTCCTAAAGGGACAGTGCATAAGGGCAGCAAGGATGTCATCCAAAAAGACATCATGGAGAAAGAAATTGAGGGCATTGCTAAGATGTTTTTAGAAAGAAACTACCCGAGTAGAATGGTGGAAGAAGTAACGCTCTGGGTTAAAAAGAATTGGAACATCAAATACAAGCCTTTATTAGGTGTCCATTTTGAACCCAAGAATAAAAAGTCCTGTTTAGGAATTAACTCGACAGTCTGTGTAATAAGATTTAATCCATATTCAAATATTGTGAAAGATATTCTTAAAAGATATTGGGAATTGTTAATCTCCACAGATAATATTAAAACACATATAGGGAGTCAGTTGACTTGTGTATTTAAAACAGCACCAAATTTGAAAAAATTATTAGAGTTACAATCAAGTAATAAAACAAAACAAGATTTGAGTGGGACAAAAAGTGTGGAAGTTGCAATTACTGTAAAAATATTAATGAGAATAAGATTATAAAATTAGACAATTTTTTAAAAACCAGATTGAAGAGTATCAAGGGCAATTGTAACAGTCAAAGGGTGGTGTACCTTGCTGTGTGTACCATCTGTTCTGCCTACTACGTAGGCAAAACGGAAAGGAAACTCAAAGCAAGGATATATGAACACCTATACAAAATAAAGAAAAAGGACACTAAAAATGCTTTGAGTAGGCATGTAATAGACAAAGGAGAAGACCATACATTCAAGTTTACAATTATTGATCAGGTGGAATTGACAGTGTATGGGGGTAACTGGAAAACTTTTTTATCCTATAAGGAGAGTGAGTGGCAAATTATTTGTGATGCCACAACCCCTCCCGGTCTAAACGATTTTATTAGCATCAAACCTTTTTTAGTTTTGGACCGGGAATGATATTTGTAATACCATTATTAATTAAATATATGTTTATTTATATATACCAACATTTATACTTATATTTATATTTATATTTATATTTACATTATTATTTATTTATTATTATTAGGATTAAATATTATTATATCTTTTTTCAAATACAAACAACAATAAATAGGATGGTTATATAAATATGAATTGTTTATTACAACACATAAAACTTTGTATGTACTGGTATTTAGGGCATAAGTCCCAGTTGTTAGATGCATTGGTTGGGAATGGAATTAGACTTTTTAAACATCAAAATATTTGTTTTATAAAATGTTTATAAAATGTTTTTAAACTCTTATTAACTGTTTTATGGCGCCAAATTAAGTATAAAAGGGGTGTGCCAACTGTTAATGGTGGTTCTGATGAAATCTGAGAGATCAGATGAAAGCGCTTAACCACTAAAACCTATGTCTATGGAGTGTTCTGTGTTTTGCAATAAACCTGAGTTTTTATGGATAACGGAGTTTCTTTTTGAAGCAGGAGTGTGACTGCAGGTGGAGGATTTTAATATTAACAGCATTTTTTCCTGTTCGAGCAGTGGACCCGAGATCTGCTTTTTTCGAAATTGGTGATTCACACATTCCTTTTTTACGTTATCTTATGATGTATGTCAGTAACTGATGGCGTACATGTCAATATCAAATGTGACTTGCCACACATTTCTGTTAAGACAACCCCTGTTACAGTAGCAAAAGTCTACATTTACACCTGCAATACTTACATGACATCCCCTTCACTGTGAGGTTGTGACTAGTGATGCTGAGGTATGACTCCACTACAAGTTATGGACATATGTTATACATACATCTATATATATATATATATATATATATATATATATATATATATATATATATATATACATACACACACACACACACACACACATACATATATATATATATATATATATATATTATACATACACACACACACACACACACACACACACACACACATATATATATATATATATATATATATATATCCAGATAGGTTTATATATGTCCATATATATAATGCAATATATATATATATATATATATATATATATATATATATATATATGTATATATATATATTATATATATATATATATATATATATATATATATATATATATATATATATATATATATATGTAAAATATATATGTGTATGTACATGTATACATATATCTACATATATTATATTATATATATATATATATATATATATATATATATATATATATATATATATATATATATATATATATATATATATAATATATATATATATATATATATATACATATTCCTATTTGTAAATATACACACCTGGTTCACAAGGATTACTAGACTGAGAAATAAAATAAAATAAAATAAAAGTACTGGACCACCAAGATCAGACAAACTCTGATGAAGCCAGGTTGTATTTATGGCAAAAGCGCTTAGTTATTTGGGATTGTATATAAATCAACAAGTGTTTTGTCTGACCTTGGTGGTCCAGTGCTTTTATTTTATTTATGTGTAAATATGACTGTTGCATATACCTTAACAGACGTATCACACTGTAGTTATCTGATATATGTATATTCAGATAAAACAACATACTTGACTCAACACTAATATCATTAGCAAGTACTACACAACTGTAGAAGTCAAAGCAGTTGTTCACTACTATTCAGTATGTTTACTGACAGATATATTGGAAAAAACAACAAACTGTTCCATAGCTGTGATGGCTTAGTGGTTAACTGCTGTGATTATCATGTACAGGGTCCTGGGTTCAAGACCAGCAACGGCTGTTTATTTTGGTGATATGCAGAACAAGAACTGTTGGATACAGAGTTGTTAAGGCAGTCTTCAGCAGCTTTAATCAGGTTTGCATGGGTTTGCATGATGGTAAGCAGTGCTAATGTACGGTTAAATGAAAAAGCACTTACACTGTGTAGGCTTTGCTTATCAGTGCACAAATCTGCTTAGCATTTACATTTAAGCAATCCCAGCCACTGGAGATGCACAAGCCAGTGCATTTCTTTGTGCTGGTTCCAAGCCCGGATAAATGAGGAGGGTTGCATCAGGCAGGGCATCCGGCATAAAACTTCTGCCAAATGACTTATGCAGAGAACATTTCATATTTCCATACTGGATCAGTCGAGGCCCGGGTTAACAATGACCACCACCAGTACTGTTAGCCAACAGGGTGCTGGTGGAAATTGGGCTACTGTTGGCTGAAGGAGAAGAGGAGGGGGAAGGCATGCCTGAAGGCAGGAAGAGAGGAGGAAGGTTAGGAGTGTAGTAATGAGGGTAGGAACTTTGAATGTTGGCAGTATATGACTGGTATAGGGAGAGAGCTAGCTGATATGATGGAGAGAAGGAAGGTTGATATATTGTGCGTGCAAGAGACCAGATGGAAGGGAAGTAAGGCCAGGTGTATAGGAGGTGGTTTCAAATTGTTCTATCATGGTGTGGATGGCAGGAGAAATGGGGTAGGGTTTATCCTAAAGGAATAATATGCCATGAGTGTTTTGGAGGTGAAGAGAGTGTCTGCTAGAGTGATGTTTATGAAGCTTGAAATTGATGGTGTAATGCTGAATATTGTTAGGACATATGCTCCACAAGTTGGGTGTGCGATGGATGAGAAAGAAAAATTTTGGAGTGAGTTGGATGAAGTGGTGGTGAGTGTACCAAAGGGTGAGAGACTAGTGATTGGAGCGGACATCAATGGGCATGTTGGTGAAGTGAACAGAGGGGATGAGGAAGTGATGCGTAGGTATGGTGTTAAGGAGAGGAATTCAGAAAGTCAAATGATTGTGGATTTTGGGAAAAGGATGGACATGGCTGTGGTGAATACGTATTTTAAGAAGAGGGAGGAGCATAAGGTGAGGTACAAGAGTGGAATAAGATGCACACAGGTGGATTATATCCTATGTAGGAGGGCCAGTCTGAAGGAGATTGGAGACTGTAAAGTGGTGACAGGGAAAGTGTAGTTAAGCAGCATAGAATGGTGTTCTGTAGGATGACGTTGGTGATCAAGAAGAGGAGGAGGAGTGTGAAAGCAGTGCCAAGGATTAAATGGTGGAAGTTAAAAAAGGGTGATTGTGAGGTGGAGTTCAGGGAAGGGTTAAGACAGGCACTGTGAGGCAGTGAAGAGTTACTGAATATCTGGGTAACTACAGCAGAGCTAGTAAGGGAGACTGCTAGAAAGGTGCTTGGTGTGACATCTGGACAGAGGAAGGAGGACAAGGAGACCTGGTGTTGGAATGAGGAAGTACAGGGGAGTATACAGAGGAAGAGGCTGGCGAAGAACAAGTGGGATTGTCAAAGAGATGAAGAAAGTAGACATGAGTATAAGGAGATGAGGCACATGGCAAAAAGAGAGGTAGCGAAGGCTAAGGATAAGGCATATGGAGAGTTGTATGAGAGATTGGACACTAAAGAGGGAGAAAAGGACCTGTAATGATTGGCTAGTCAAAGGGACAGAGCTGGGAAATATGTGCAGCAGGTAAGGGTGATAAATGATAGTGAGGGAAACGTACTCACAAGTGAGGAAAGTGTGTTGAGTAGATGGAAAGAGTACTTTGAAGGGCTGATGAATGAAGAGAATTAGAGAGAGAGAGACGGTTGGATGATGAGGGGATAGTGAATCAGGAAGTGAAACAGATTAGCAAGTAGGAAGTAAGGACAGCTATGAAGAGGATGAAGAATGAAAAGGCTGTTGGCCCACATGACATACCAGTGGAAGCATGGATGTGCTTAGGAGAAATGGCAGTGAATTCTTTAACCAGATTGTTTAATGGCATTTTGGAAAGTCAGAGGATGCCTGAGTGGAGAAAAAGTGTTTTGGTACCTATCTTTAAGAATAAGGGTGATGTGCAGAGCTGCAGTAACTACAGAGGGATAAAACTGATCAGTCACAGCTTGAAGTTATAGGAAAGAGTAGTGGAAGCTAGGTTAGGAAGGAAGGTGATGATTAGTGATCAGCAGTATGGTTTCATGCCAGGAAAGAGCACTACAGATGCAATGTTTGCTCTGAGAGTGTTGTTGGAGAAATACAGAGAAGGTCAGAAAGAGATGCATTGTGTCTTTGTGGACTTATAGAAAACATATCACAGGGTGCCTAGAGAGGAGTTGTGGTATTGTATGAGGAAGTCGGGAGTGGCAGAGAAGTATGTAAGAGTGGTACAGTATATGTACGAGGGTAGTGTGACATTGGTGAGGACTGTGCTGGGAGTGACAGGTACGTTTAAGGTGGAGGTTGGATTACATCAAGGATCAGCTCTGAGCCGTTTCTTATTTGCAGTGGTGATGGACAGGTTGACAGATGAGATCAGACAGGAGGCCCCGTGGACTATGATGTTTGCAGATTACATTGTGATCTGTAGTGGGAGTAGGGACCAAGTTGAGGAGGCCCTGGAGAGGTGGAGATATGCTTTAGAGAGGAGAGGAATGAAAGTAAGCAGGGCTAAAACAGAATATATGTGTGTAAATGAGAGGGAGGGTAGAGGAATGGTGAGGATGCAGGGAGTAGAGTTGGTAAAGGTAGATGAGTTTAAGTACTTGGGATCAACAGTTCAGAGTAATAGTGAGTGTGGAAGAGAGGTGAAGAAGAGAGGAAAGGCAGGGTGGAATTGGTGGAGATGAGTGTCAGGAGTGATTTGTGACAGACAGGTACCGGTAAGAGTGAAAGGGAAGGTCTACAAGAGGGTAGTGATACCAGCTATGTTATATGGGTTGGAGATGGTGGCACTGACAAAAAGCCAGGAGTCAGAGCTTGATATGGCAGAGGTAAAGATGTTATGATTTGCACTGGGTGTGACTAGGATGGACAGGATTAGGAATCAGTATATTAGAGGGTCAGCTCAGGTTGGACAGTTTGGAGACAAAGCAAGAGAGGCAAGATTACATTGGTTTGGACATGTGCTGAGGAGGAATGCTGGGTATATTGGGAAAAGGATGCTAAGGATGGAGCTGCCAAGTAACAGGAAAAGAGGAAGGCCTAAGATAAGGTTTATGGAAGTGGTGAGAGAGGACATGCAGGCAGTTGGTGTGAAAGAGCATGATGCAGAGGACAGAAGAAATGGAAACAGATGATCCACTGTGGTTACCCCTAATAGGAACAGCCTAAAGATGATTATGATGATGATGATTTACATTTAAGCAATGCTTACACCTGCTATGCATAGCTCAGCTCTCCTAAGCAGTGATCACATTCTATTCTGATAAAATAGCAGTGTAATGACATGCTTAATAAGTGCATTTAATTCCATGTACATAACATGCATCTATGTGCTGTCATTATACAGTAGCAAGGGGTATGAGTCTACTGTCTGTGACACCTGAGTATATATGGCTTGTACAACACCCTTTTCCATTTTAATGTGTTGCATACATGGGTAGTATCCCAGGTTATATGCAGTCACACTGGCATGTAGTGTATCATTACATTACTACTGTTGACAGTGCTTCCCCAGGTAAGAGTAGATTGCAGATTGTAGTACTGGAACCAAACACCCCTACATGCAAAGATGGACTCTGAGTCCTCACTGTTGTGTTCTTGTTGTGTGAGCTGTGTGTCATTAAGTATTTCCTACTAGATATTGATCTGACATGTGGATAGTAACTGTAGACTACTGACTTTATAGGACATGTCATTGAGGGCTGCTGTCATGTGGTAATGGCATATGTATCAGTGTCAGACATCTATCTGTCAGCACATTCATCCTAATGCATAACCAGTTGGCTAGCTGATGTCTGTCTGTCCTCTCTGCAGATGTACAGATGTCAGGTATCCATATTGGCCACTTACAGGTAATCTATGCTTGAGTGACAGTGACATGTCTGCCCAGCTGTTTTATGAATGCTACAGTTAGGAATCCCCACCCTGTATGCACCACATGCCATGGATACCTCAACTCCACTACCACAGTCAACAGAACATGCTTGGGTACAGGTCTCCAAGACAGACACTGACCATGTTATGTAATACATGTTGCATACATTTGAACTGAAGCACCTCACTGGCCCTCTGCAAGAGGCAACCAGATGACTGGATGTTGCATTTAACTCTCACCCTGATGATCACTCCCGTGGCATCAGTTGATAGATGGCCTGCTGGCAAATGGCAGATGGCATGATACCACAGTAACCCACATCCCTTAATTTTCCCATCTCTCCATGGACAATATCCTGGTACACACCTATGAACACCTGCACCTATGGACCCCAGTACTGACAAATGTGTCAGTGTGCATTACTGAGAATAACAGTGTCTGTGTGTTTGTAAACCTGTAGTTGAGAATACCCTGAGGCCCTTCACACCCACCACAACCCCCATTGCCATAGTTAGATATGGCTGCTGCTGTAATGGACATTACATGTACCTTGTTACACTCGTCACACTGTGGGCTACCTGGAGCTTGCAGTACCAGCACAACACTGTTATACAAATGAGTAGATAGGCATGGGTTACCCTCTGAGTTCCGGTAAGTGTGTGCATGTATGCAAGTGTATATATTTGTAGGATACAGAATTCTGAGGCCACATTCTCCTGATACAATACACCTTGCCACACAGTATAAGGGATAGTGATGTTGCTGACCGCAGGAGAGCCATGACAAAGCATCACCCTACTATCCCTGTGGCATGTGCAATAGATGCATATCCCTGTAGTAGCACTATTGAGATAGACAAGGGGTTGTATTGCAGTCCTCAATGTGTGGTGGTGGGTATGTCAGAGTATTATCATGGGTTTCTGTGAGTACAATATCCAATGTGGGGTGTGGATGTTGGGTATACTGCCTTTACACTATGGTACCCCCAGTACATGTCCCAAGGTCCATTGTATGGGGACCACTGTCACCATCAACCATACAGGTAACTGATTACACTATCCAGACCAGTGATGCATGTGCTGTGTACAACGTATCTGTAACAGAATGGACACACTGACAAGGTAACTAGCACAGATAAACCCAGTTCTCTCAGATGTGTGTATGACTGTTATGTGTTTGTCAATGTGTATATGACAGTATGTCACACTATGTTGTTGTTGTTGTCTTTTGGCTTTTCCCGGTTAGGGGTCACCACAATGGAACTCCGGTCCACTAATGATTGGCAGTAGATTTTCACGGTGCCAAGTTGCCAGCTCGACACCCAACCTTCAATGAAGGCACGCCCATTCATGCATGTCTTTTGGAATGCCACTTGACCCACGGGGAGGACATGCAGACTCCATTGTTCATAAACAACCAGTACTTCACCCATTACCATACTGTACAAGGCCTGGTGATGTTCATCAATTAACATGTAACCTGGAACACACCTCATCCTAAAAGTTGTGTGGTGTGTGCAATTAAAGCCACACACATTAGTAGCACTACGTACCTAGGTAGGGGTTCTAGTCCCAGTGTTGCCAAGTAAGATTGTGTGTGTATGTAAAGGAATCTACTTCAGTATGTAGAATATACATGTCCCAGGAGGTCATCTGTCTGAGAACTGACTGGCAAATGCTAACATTTCACAGGTATCATCCTGTGGAAATTCATTCCATCACAACTAGTAGTATATGTATAATTGCCCTCTTCCCCACTGTATAGCTGTACAGCAATACTGGGGTTGGTATATATATATATAGCTAGGTATGGATCTTGTGAACACAGTCACCATCATTCCGGTTATTATTGGGTGTATCCCCCCGCTTAGTTTGCTGTAATACTGTACAGTTCATGTTAATAGGTTAAGTAGTTGTCAATAACACTATCTGTGCTTCTACACCACCCCACACCCTCCAAAGGGTAGGGCTGTGCCACCCACACCAGCATACTTATGGTTACCAAGTTAAGGATTGCACTACAGTGGGGAAGGAGACATATACCCTGCCAGTACCATTATCAATGATATTAAACTAGCAGACTGATTATTTCCCAATGTGATGCTATGCCTATTCTGTTGTGGTGGAATTACATAGGCTAAAATGGGTTCCTTACAAAAGTACATACATCCATGTGTACAGTATTCTCTGTGTATTGCATCAAAGCCAAAGCCTCTGTGTGTGTGTGTGTGTGTGTGTGTGTGTGTGTGTGTGTGTGTGTGTGTGTGTGTGTGTGTGTGTGTGTGTGTTGTACACAAACATGTGGTATGTACCACCCAGTACACTTACCATTGTCCACTGTAGAAGGGCTGCTGACATCAGCCACCATGCACTCACCTGTATACAATCCTCAGACATATCAGGCATGTGGCACATGCAGTAACTGTTATACAGACCTGTGACCTGTGTTCAGCTGTACCCAGGATATGGCACAGTCAAGGTGTCACCACAGTGCCATACCCCTTGTATGAAACAACAGCAGACCAACCTCCTGCTGACACATATACACCTACAACACAAATGGAATACATTATGGAGACCACAATCACTCAGTGTTAATAACAGCTATAATGCATCATGGCTGGACAGCAACACATCCTGACATGTAAGCATTGCACTTTAGTGCTGAAAACATGTTACACAGCATTACACTGGCACACTGTATTACAGTCACCCTGTGCATCAGAACCATATTAGCCTGTCCCTGCATCGATGTTATGGATGACAGGGATGTGGCACAGGTATCATTGTATGCACAGGGTATGTTGTGGCTTTGCCAGAAACCTAGGCTGAACCATTAATTTGATATTATGTGTGTGTGTTAGGGGGTTTCATAACTAATTGGGCTGTTGTGATGTGGTGTGTGTAGGTATGGGGTTGCCCTAGCTGTGTTGGTGATATGTGTGTATGTATGCATGCACACAGTTTTGCCATGTAGCTGCCCTATACAAGGGTTTGTTGGACAGCTGCAGACCATACCTGGCAGGTTGTGCAGTTCACTGTCTCTGTCCATGGACACGGGAACTGTGTCTGCCAGATACAAGCCACGATATGGTACTCTCCTCTGATGATGACATATGTCCGCTGGATCCAGGTCCCACTTGGGACCAGCCAGGGCCACGTGCATGTGGCCTGCCATGTTGTGGTGTGGACAGCATCTCCCCTGCAGTGCTGGGGCTGGTATTGCACTATTGGAGCAGCTCTGACTTCTTGCATGTCCACGTCGACCTCCAGCTGTTGATGTTGCTGGCCTACATCCACGTGGCCATCGCACTACTCCCACCATATGCTCTAGCACAGACATTCCACGGTCAAGCATTCTCATCATTTCACCCAACCGTATATCCAGGACCTTCTGGAAAATAATGGTGGGCACCTGCAAGATCACAGATGTTGTCAACAACAGCAGAATGAGTACCCCTCTGCAGTCTCAGACCCTGTCTGGTATACTGTTCCATACATGCCTGCACCTCAATGATGGCCTGATACATGCATCTGGTGATACCAGATGTGACACTTCTACCAGGGGCATGATGACCAGCAGCCCTCTTACAAGCACCCCTGTACATCTGCCTGTGTGGTACGTCATCAGGCATCTGGCTATAGCTGCTGTATCCAGACACATATGCCATAGACACCATGCTGTCCTGTTCCATGCCACCACCCGCCAACTGTCCCTCATCTATGGCCACTGGTGATGGGGTATGTATGGGCAATTTGACTGTGTGCAGGGATAGGGTGGATAACAGGGAGATGTCAAATGATGGGGCAGCTTCAGCCCCTGACAACCCTGCCTGTGCCTCAACACACCTATCATCATTGTCAGTGTCTGTATGGACAACATCAGTTTGTCTGCAGGAGGGACCCTGGCCCACCTTGCCACCTGTGAGGAGAAAACAAGAAATGCACTTTAAGACCTGTACATAATTGCTTAACTGTGCACACACATGCGCACACATGCACACACACCCACACACACATGCACACACGCACACACACACACACACACACACACACACACACACACACACACACACACACACACACACACACACACACACACACACACACACACACACACACTTACAGGTGAAGTTGCACAAAGATATTACACGCAGACGTCTCATTACCCATCTGTCAACATGCATGCCATATGGCACTCAACAGCATACACTGCAGCTATAGTCAATCCCTATTATCAACATTATACATGTCTCTGATGCATGGGTTGTGATAGTAGGTGATGCCCCTTCCTCTGGAACACACTGCCATAATGTACACAGTATTTCTGTGCACCTGTTCAGCACCCGGGCATGTACTGTGCACCATACCTCACAAGTGTATACGCCATTGCTGAATGTGTATATGTGTGTCAGTTATGTTTGCTGTGCTGTTCACAGCCCCAATGTGTTTGTCTGACACATATCTGGGATGATATGTTGACAGATGTCATTAGTGAATGCCTGATGTCTGATTTGCAGATCTCAACATCAGAGGTGCCTGTATGACCAATAAAATACAATTACACTGACAACCTTCAAACCTTACTGTGGCTATGAGGAGTGTACACACCCTTCTTGACATGATACCCTCTTCCCTGATATGTCATGGGGCCACAATACTGCATATGTTAACATTCCATGAACCTGATATGTGACATATGACCTGTGCAATCAAATGCAGTATCAAACAAATGTGTTAGTTGTGCAGATGCTGATTGGGATGCAAACCATCTGTGTGTGCATAAGTGTGCACACCCTTAACATGATGGTTTGTTGTACCAACTGAGTGTACTACAGCAGTCACTATTCCTGGAAGGAGTATACTAGCATGGGCCATCTGCATTTGCCAGTATTTGGTCACTCTGCCCTACAAATGTCCACCAACTCTGCAAGATTGCAAGGTCAACTCATGTGCACAGCCCTTGGAGGTCACACAGTGCCTTCACTATTGCTGTGGAGTCAGGGTTATGTCTGCCACAATTCATGACCTTGACTCTGTGCAGATATAGCCATTCTTAGTGAGCATTGGATATCTGCTTCAGTTTACTGTTGTGTTTCAGGATGACACCCCTACCCATCCTCAGCCTTTTTGCAGATGGTTGAAAACTATAGGCTACACACGAGTGTCATTTTGCAGTGTCCCAAATTCAGAACACCATGTGAACCAGCCTAGTCCCTGCTAATGAATGGCAAACATACAGGTGTACACTGGCACCAGCAAGGTACAGATGGGGATGGTGGGCCTGAGGTGGATTGAGATGTTGCTTTTGCAGCACATGTATCTTAATTGATACTGTCTGTAGGTTTCAAACTTGGTCTTGGTACACCATTACACATTGCAATACCCCCTCTTACCCCCTAAAGGGCCCATATCTTTACAGGAAGAATGCAAAGTCCCTGTAATCACAACTACACAGGTAAAAGCAGCACTCTCTAAATCCCAAAACACAGAATACATGGGACTGGACAACATCCCAGGTTGCATTTTACACGAACTTCAGAATGAACTGGCTCCCCACCTAAGCACCATGTTCAATCATAGCCTCACATCAGGCTTTGTGTCCACTGAATGGTGCACATCAACAGTTATCCCACTCCACAAAGGGGGAGCTACCACTGATCCTGGGAACTACTGCCCTATTAGCCTGACGAGCCTGGTCTGCAAGGCTATGGTAACCTTCAAACTCTAGACCCCACCCAGTTCAGGTTTGTGAAAGGCAGATCATGCCTCCTGAACCTGGTTGCCTTCTTTGAGGCAGTCACCAAAGCTGCAGACGAGGGTAAGGTGGCTCACACAGCCTTATCTTGACCTTGCCAAAGCTTTCAACACCACCCCCCATTCTGGAATTATAGCTAAACTCACTAAACTAGGTATAAATCCCTATGTCACAAGATGGGTTGCTAACTGTCTTACTGACGGAACCCACACTGTAAATGTCGCAGACTCCAAATATGACTTAAAACCAGTGACAAGTGGAGTACCGCAGGGTTCAGTCCTGGGACCTCTCCTGTTTGATATCTACTTCTCTGAAGTACATGCTAACACAGAAGGCCTCTAGCTAATAAATTTTGCAGATGACTGCAAACTAGGAGCTATAGTCGAGTCCCCAAATGATGTGGACATTCTACAGAAGGGCCTCACTGAGACAGATGCCTGGTGTCAGAGCCATGGCCTCAAGCTCAATGCCAAAAAGTGCATTGTTATCCCCTTTGGTAAAAACTCTGTACCCATGAACTGCCACATAGGCAGAAGTCTTCTTAACACCAAATGTGTGATAAGAGACCTTGGGACCCAGGTGGACATTAGTTTCTCCTTTGATAATCACATTGCCACAGTAGTCAGGAAATCCTTCTACATAGCACACCTCATCACAAAAGGGTTCTCATCCAGGAAAAAAAGAGGTCATTGTTCCCCTCTACTCGACACTCATTAGACCCATTATAGAGTACAATGCCCCTTTTGGAATGTACCTCACAAGATATCTGCAACAGCTGGAAAGGCCACAGTAGTACCTCACAAAGAGGATTACTGGCCTCAAACAGATACCCTACACTGACCATCTCAAAAAACTCCAGCTTTACTCTGTAGCATATCGCCTACTCCAAGGAGATCTCTGCCTAACATATAAAGCTGTGTCAAACGCAGAGCTGTTGGACATACTACACCTAATGAAATCCCAATCCCTCCAAGCTACACGCTCTAGGGATCTAAACCTTGTCACCACAATAAACAGGACATGCTGGAGGGATAGATTCCAGTCCCAGAGACTTCCCATACTCTGGAACAAGCTACCCATCTATGTCAAGCAAAGTTCCTCATTAACATTCTTCAAGAAAAATGTTGCTGAGTGGATGGGAAATAGGAAATACATCCCGGGGATCACTTCTGTGGCTCTGCTCAACAGGGGCACAGGAAATTAACTTTCTTGGGTTGGCGTAAGCCAGGAAACTTTGTTGGCTAGGCTTACTTAGGCCCTTGGGCTGATAGCCTAGTACCTACCTATGAACTTATGAACCTATGAATGCATGCCTTTGAGGGACTTTTGATGTTATGCATATGCTACTTTCAGAGAGTTCTGGCTGATGTTTCCTGTGGATCAATTGTCCCATCTGATTACCCTAACCCATGGTCTACACTTATGCAGTGTCCAGGCAATTGTCGACACAGGTACTGCACAGCCAGTACTTGCTAGCCATTCCTGCAACTCCCTCAGTGTGGTGGCATGTTACTAGGCAGCCTGCATGACCAGTTTGCAACATGTGTCATCATCTGTCTTGAATAGCCATCTGTTTATTTTCTACATTAATGTTGTTCCATACATCCTTGTCACATACATGACTGTCTGCACTGTTTGCCATGGTATATGCAATGGTGAGGTAAGGCTACATGTCCCACTCCTGCATGCCACCTGTTGGGTATGGGATCCATTCCATGGCTTGTATAATGTGGGCAACCCATGTCTGCCTCTGTTGCAGGTGAGTGGGCAAATTTGATGGACATATGTGTTGGACAGCAGACCATTTCTTGGTGTGACATTGAGGACCTGTACTTGCTGGAAGGCGCATACTCATGAAGAGTGAATGCTGTCAGTACCTCAAAAACTGCTTCCACAATATCTTATTTGGAGTATATGCATACATATGCTTCCAGTGTTTGTTGAGGTATGTATTCCCCATATTTGCTGTCCTAACATAGGATTCCATATTACACATTCATTGCTCACGTTAGGACCACATTACAGGTTGCAAGGGTTATAGAATGTGGTATTGCGATATGCCGTTGTGTAGATCTGTAAAAGTTGCCATAGTAATAGTGGTATGTACACTGTTGTAGCACTGTATAAGGGTGATGTTTCAGAAATGTTCCTACTGTAGGCCATTTGTCCCACCATTATTTTCATCTCTTTGCACACATCTTGCAATGATAGGTTGTTAG
>NC_056727.1:323136087-323289997 GCF_019279795.1 Protopterus annectens
GTCTTTTGTATGAAAGAATCAAACACTTGCCATTTTAACAGGTGGCAACTGTAGGAATACTGGATGTTCAATATGCTGTGCACCTTCTAAATATATATCTTCTTATACATATATATGCATAGTAATATATGTATATGTGTATGTATGTGTATACTACTTCCACATAGTACATTCCTTATGGTAGACAGACTGTTCTGCATGATATGTTATTGATATCCTGACATCGTACAGCTGAGATGGATTACTGTTAACTTGTGTCTATATTGCGTAGGATCCTGGGTATGAGACTTGCAAGTGTTGATTATTATTTTGCAAGGCAGATCTTTTCAGCTGTGGAGGAAGGGATAATATCAATAATTACAAGAGGTACTTATTTTGGGCCTCCTCACCCGCATTAACTGTGCCTTTGGTCATATATTTATTTGCTGTGTTCTTTTATATATCTATATGTATATAAATATATATATATATATGTATATATATATATATATATATATATATATATATATATATATATATATATATATATGTACACATACATACATCTACATAAATACATTTCCCCTACTGTTGAATGACTGTGCTGGTTGATATGTTTGAGAAAGCATCAGAGTTATTTACCTCTGACATAGCTTAGTGGTAAATCACTTTGGCGATAGTGTGTAGGGTTCTGGGTTTGAGACTTGGAAGGGTTGCTTATTTTGTTGTTGGGCAAAACAGGGGCTTTTGGAGACAGATTTATTAAGGCACTTTAAAGCAGTTGTAAGCAGGTTTGCATGGGTTTGCATGGAGCTAAGTGATGCTTATGGCCGTTTAAACCCACGCTAATTTCAAATAAAGAAAAGAAAAAAAAGGAGATAGGAAAGTGGTGAAATTGGGGCAAGCAGGGGGACAAACAAGAGGAGAAAGAAGTAGGGATGTGCAGGATGGGTGTAGAATAGGAGGGACCATAGCTCTGCATTTCTTTGGCAGCAACAGCTGCTTTCAATGTGGGCAATTTAGAATTTGGAGCCTCACACCCTACAGGGAGGTGTGTGGGCATCATACAATACAGATGATTGGCAGGGTTAGATTGTGTGCTGGGTACATGTCTCTGGGTGAAATGCAGAACTATGTATGGGGAGTGCTTTTTTGTGGGACAGATGTCCTTTTTTTAAGGTAAGAGTGGGATGTTAAGGAAACATTATTGGTAAGTGTGGTGAGGGAGGTTTGGTTGGAGAGGTTGCATTTGCAGACAGACAAGACAGACAAAACAGCATACAGGGGCGGTGTATGACACATGGGGGTTAAACACCTTGATGGGGAGGGTGGTGGGGAACATACCTCTCAACCTGGAAACATCAAAAATCTGGACAAACACCCATGAAAATAGGTATAAATCTGTACACTGATAAACATAACATTTGCATACATAATTATGCAACCCCACCCACTTCAGTGGAATTGTGGGATACCAACTTTCAAATGTAAACTGAAGAGCAGACAACCAAAATATAGCCCCAGCCCAGACTCTGTAGCAAATGGTAACCATTTTTTTTATGTGTAGCAATGATGTTCACTGGGACAGGAGACGATGATGAACCTTAGGATTTTGTTTTTGCTGACTTGCTGTATGTGGGTTTTGTGGTAAAGGTAGGGCATTTAATGGTAGGCTATATTTTAATCTTATCAAAAGAATATTATAGTTTGCTAGGACCGCCAAAAGTCATTCTCCATGGCCTACTGATCAGTGACGTAGCTTGAGTTTGTCCTTCCTAGGGCAGTCTTTGAGTTTGCCATTCTTCCTCTCTCACAAAATCATGATCGAATGGGGCCCCTCATTCACAGCCTTCCCTCCTGCAGCCATTCCGGTGTCAAATTATTTGGTTGTTTCACCCCATTTGCCATAAACACTGTAATATGTGTACTGCTTTACTTCTACAATGATTATTTGGATTTCATTTAAAACTTTTATTTTACATTTTATAGCACAAACACTAATAGATATCTGCTAAACAAAGCAATATAGTCTCACAATGAAAATAGACTTAGCATTAAAATTTCTCTGCCCTTGAAAGTCACGTTCATTAAAACAGTACTGAAACCCACATTCAAAGAAAATGCATCTGGCCAGTGGTGGAGAAAGATTACCTTTGGGCTGTTTTCAAATCATAGCCCCCTTGCACACACAACATACATGTATTTTTGATGCACCTTCCTGATTGTATTAAATTACATACTTGTATAATACAGCACACTTGTTAGAGCACATTTTAAATTTATTGTTTTGAACATTTTTCCAGTAAGCGATAAAACAAAATGAATGAATCAGTAATGACAAAACTGCCCAATTCAGAAGATTTGCATCATAAAAGTCTACTCAAACTTCTACAATCCACCAGTATCAGTAAATATGCATAATCTCTGCACACAGGAATACACTTTCCAACTATTTAGAGATTCCAATGGAAAATAAAGAATATTTTTCACACACTAGCTGACTACAAGCTCAAAAAACATGGTCAAGCAAATACGTATAATGGTTATATATTCAGACTTTATGATTTTTTCCTACCCGAAAATTTGGAAGGCTGGTTCTGATAATTGACCATTCTGATAATCGGCATTCAGATAATCAACTCTCTACTGTACATCTAAGGAGTGGAGGTACTTCCACTCCAGTTGCCAGGTCTTTCTTCTGTATCCCACACAAATTGGGCACATACATATGAACAATTTAGATTCCACCTAAAACACGTCTTTGGAATATTGGAAGAAGCAGCAGAACCCTGAGTAAACTGACATGGACACAAGAAGGACAGGAATACTCAACAGAGAGAGCACCTCATCAAAGAATCAAACCAGGAAACCTCTTGCTACTCACTGTAACACTGAGCCACTTTTTTAAAAAAATATACTGTTAATATAGTACATGATCTGCAGTTTTTTTATATTTTAGGTAAAACTATAAATTTCAGATTTTATTCACTCACTTGTATAAAACCCCTGGTGAGTGGCAGTTGGCGAAGGTCATACTACACACAACAAACAAAAGACTAAAAAATAGGGGACTGGAAATAGAAATAAAGGGAGACAGTAACATAATCATACTTTAAAATTAAACAGAACAAACCACAAAATATATAAAATTAAACACTGCATAATGAAGAGGTATAAAAATAATTAAAATAAAAAAATAGATGAGCTATTTAAAATGGTTATATGGAAACCATAAACCGTATTGTAAGAACATGCACACAATGCATGAAGGAAAATGTTTTGTTCAGAAAAAAATATATATTAAATATGTATGAGTATATTTTGACACAAAGGAAGTCCTAAAAAAAACTATCAGCTGGCAAAAGTCAACCAATTTGTAATCCAATTTCTATTATTTCAAATAAGGGATATTGAAAACAAAACATGTGATTATTTCAAATAAGGGATATTTAAAACAGAAAATCCACTGGGCAACTTGGCTACTAAATTTACTATCTGATATGGCATAAAACTATAATGTTTAGCAGAATAAAAACAGAAGCCAAACTGATATTTTCCAACTTTCAGACAAAGCAGGGTAATAGCATAGATGGTACTTAAGAGAAGCATGTTAAATGGTTAGAATGATTGTTTCATATTATTAGGATTAGTCCTTAAAGAATGGATGTTTGCCTAGTCTTTGCTTTAACATCAGTTCTATTATCACAAGAAAAATCTCTCCATATTGCTCTGCTCAAACTCATGAAGGAGCAAGGGATGTTATGCATCCACACATTTCAGCTCCTGAGAACTATATCTAATTTTCCCTTTTTTCATTCAGGGAGACACTGACACTTTATTAGCTCATTGTTCATAATTTATATGTTGTGAGTAGTCTGCATAGAGGAATCATTTAAATATGTTGCTCTACTTTGCCAGGTTGCACTGGAAATAATCTGCTTTTCCATCCTAGTAAATACTTTCTCTAATAAGAAATAATACAACATGGCCTGCAGATCTGCAACCATTAGCAGGTATTATAATTTAATTTCCCCATGCTCAAGTATGGCAACGCAGATTTAATATGGGGCATTCAGATCTCAATAAAAAATTCATATTTGTTTATGTTTTGTGGTGGTTGAGCCTTCTGGATTGCTGTCCTTTTACAAATATGGGGCTATTCAAAAGTATTTAAAGTAGAAACAATATACAAAACAATATATAACACACTGTCTATTAAGACAACTATAATATAATTTGTATAGTGTACAATGTGAGTATAAATGAAGGCAGAAGTGAAATATGTAAAGAGATTCTCACATGCTACCTTAAATAATAGATGCATTTATACCGACCATAAGATGTAAGGCATTTAGATAAAGGAAAAACTCTCCCTGATGTCTCTGAGGGAGCTACAGTAAATAATGAAAACAGTTACAAGAGGATAATTTATAACTGGGATCCAGAAAAAAAATGGTCAAGTGTAATCTGGGAGCAGGAAAAGCTGTATCTCAAGTTAGGTTGCATCCCAGACAGTAATATATTTATGAGACTTGTAATTGTTCAGCTAGAGCTGTGAGTGCATATATGAAAGTGTCACCCCAGACTGTGGTAGTCAAAATTTGGGAGCAGATCTGTGTCTCTTGAATGGTATGCTAGGTAGTGTGTATCTGAGTGAAAATGAAGCAGTTCTGTATATGGAAATGAAGTTTGACAAGACACACTGAACTGATCCCTGACCCCTCCCACACTGGATGGACACACACACACACACACACACACACACACACACACAGTGTACATAAACAAACTTTCCTTGCTTGTCGTTTGTGCTTAAAGCAAAGTAAAAAGAAAGCACTGCTGTTTCTTAAATAATTGCGTAGTCTGCATTAAATAAGTTTTCTGAGAAACATAACTTGCCGTTACAGTTTCTGCAGCTGTTTGTTAAAGTACTCAGCCATTAAACTAAAATAAAAAGAAAGCACTTAAATTTCTGCAGCCGTTTCTTAAATAAGTAATGTAAGTAAAGCTGCTATAACTAACTAATTAAGTAATGTCGTGTTGCTTTTGCATATATGTTTTACCTGGAGACCTGGAAGAGGAGCTGAGGATGTCCCCACCCAATAGCAGTCACCACTACTCCTTCACAGCCCCGTCAGTGGCTGTGCTGGGGGCTTGGATGGAGGGGCCACCTGCCTCTCTAGCTGCGGGGAAAGAAAGATGTGCTGTGTGCACACATAGACCAGGCTGCAGAAGCTGATGTCATCATGCATACTTGCACGTGTTGACATCAGGAGTAAAAAATAAAAAAATCCCAGGAAATTAGGAAATTAAAGGGGCCAAGCGGGAATTCGTGGCACAACAGTATTTTGCCCTCAAAATCAGTATTTACTGAGGAATTCAGTACCGTTGAGAGGTATGGTTGGGAATCTGAGGCTCATGGGCCCTCCAGATAGTAGTAGTGGCACTGATATCTCCACCCAATGGTAGTCACCACTACTCCTTCACAGCCCCATAGGTGGCTGTGATGGGGGCTGGGCTGGAGGGGCCACCTGCCTCTCTAGCTGTGACAGCCTGCCCTACACATGGCGCAGGTGGTCATCCAGCTCCATCTGGAGGACACTGTGCACCATGCCACAGATCTCGTCCCATGTGACAACATCCTCACTGTGCCCACTTGCAAAGGGGGGGTGAGCCCCATCCCCTGCAGTGGTTCCATCCAAGGGTGGTACAGGACCAGCAGATATGGGAGGTCTAGATTGGGTCCCAGATGCCCTGGGACCCAGTGCCTCAGCCAGGTGAGGTGGGAGAGGCAAATCCGCTGGAATCTGCCTTCCTATATGTCCAATGGTGTGGAAATTAACAATGAATATTGGTTAGTCATGCACAACACATTACAGAATTAGTCAAAATAACATGCATGGATATTTCCATTTACCCAAAACAGTGCAATTACAACACTGCCATAGCAAACAGAACCCATGCATATGTGGAATGGCATTCAGGGTTGTAACAGCATGCCAGTTAGTGTATTTCAGGAAGGCAATAAGATGATTATTCAACAGGGAATATTAGTATGCACACAGTTTAAACAATGATAAACCAAATGGAACAATGGTCCCAAAAGTAGAGGTTTGTTTAGGAGCATACCCATGTTGGTTTCAGTGTGATGGTTGGATCAGTTGAGTGGTGGAGGAAGGGAACAAATTCAACTGACAACTGCTATCAAGTATTTTTGTCAATACACTACTATTCACTACTCTACATTCTGACCACACTTACACTCTACCTGGGCCATGGGGCTGCTACAGCACACCAACAGCTGTAGATATCAACAGAGCAATTGTACCCTTATTTTAGTTATACACATCAGACCTGTTTTTTTACCAATTTATTTACCTGTGGGCCTGTGCAGATAAACTGTGTGCACATTGCATTGCTGTTTCCACACATATTTCAGATTCACATATTAGTTGCAGGCCCCTGGAGTGTGTGTTGTGTCTTTCACATACATCTACTGTGACATCCTCTGTGTGCAGGTTTCTTGGCAACTGGGGAAACTATCCGTGAAAGCATGACACTTGAGGGGCTTGTCTGGGCCAGACTGCAGAGTGTGGCTATCTAGCGTGCATCTATTGGTAGGACTGGGGCTGATCAACACAGCAATTGTACACCTTTCATAGTTATACACATCATACTAATATTTCTATTCAGATTTCTTTACCTGTGTGCCCTGTATGAAAAATGTATGTGTTGCAGTACATTATTTTTTGTATTCAGATTGCAGTTTAAAACTGTAGAACCAGACTCAGATGTTAGTGGTGGTCCCTTGATTCGAACTGTGCTGTGTGTGCAAAATTGGACTATAGGTCTAGTCCTTATCGGACTGAGCTACTGGGGAGGTGTTGAGTGTTGCTTGTGACACTTCTATCTAGTAAATATTTTTGTGCACAGTACTTTTATTATGACATGTTGCATTATTTGTTTCCCATTTTCAGTACAAATTATGCATACACAACAGACATTGGTGTCACTGTTTGTGAAACATATGCACATTAGCTAGATTGCACATTTGACTGTTTTACAACTACATACTGCAATTTAAATTCCTGAGTACACAGTGTAGGTTTGAGGTCTGCACCTGTTAGCCTTATACATTTCTCAGTACATTCTCAGCTACATACAGCTGAAATTGAAAGGTTAACACAGGACAATGCTGGCAAACAAACAAGTAAAACACATTCTGATGGGAATATGTACTGTTTCTTTTTTTTCATTTATTTGACATGCCCATTTTAAAGTATGCAGACAAGCAGCGCTAAATCAGTTCACCTCAGTTAATGCATTCTGCAGGACATATGCATTTCTATTTATCAGGTACAAGTGAGATGACACACACCAGTGTTTGGGATCACCTTTATTAGTTTTGACATACATATCTGTGTACAACTCAGAACTCTACAATTACTATTCCTGCATGATCTGCACAGGGGAATGCTTTTCATTTCTAACAGTTACAGTAGCTTTGACATGGCACTTTCTTGGCAGGTTCACTCAGACACACTCATACATATTCTAATATTCCTCTCCTGCATATTGTACTTTGTTTTCTATTGATATTTGTATTACAGAGCAGCTAGGAATACTCCATTTTAACACTGGCAGCCTGACACATACATTTATTCCTGACTTTTACAGCACAATTATATATACAGGCAGTACTACCATTACTATAATTTTGATTTCTTACTACTAATAGTAAGGGTATTCTGTACTCACCATACTGCCGTTGCAGCCAAGCCAGTCACTGGGTATGAACCTGCACATTCTGGGACCTCTCTGCAGCAGCTGTATGGGGAGAAATAACACATTAATCACACCTGCACAGTCACAAGTTGAACTTTTTCAATACTTAGCTAGAGATGCATAACACTGCATACTTACAGACAGGTGGGACATCCTGCAATTGGGCTTCTTAGATCCATTGGTCCAAAAGTGCACCCCTCCTCCACTTCAAGTCATTATAGTGATGATGTACCTGCTCACCAGTCCAGGGTATGCCAGTGGCACTGGTGAGATCACGTGCAAGCTGGTCCCAGGCCTCCGCTTTCTACTGCAAGCTCTGGTGCTGGCCCTGCAGCAACCTCCCATCATGGTTTATTAACTAGGAGCCCAACCATGACCTTGGACTCCTGGATGCCCCAACATTGTGCTCAGAAGCACACACCTTCTCCAATGCCAGCCATTTTGGTCCTGCTGTGTGCAATCCCAAATGGTTATGGCTGTATTCCCACATGTGTGGTTTAAATAGGGCAGTTTTCCCACACTTTTACTTGATTGGCTGGTTTTAATATGCTGCACTATGCTTAGCTCCACGCAAATCTACATAGCAATACTTACACCAGTTAAGCAGAGTTGAAAGCAGGTAAGCAATGCTTACACTAGCAATGCATTGCTTAAATCTATTTTTTCATTACATTTATAAATTTTTTTTTTACATTTATATTTTGCATATTCCCACCCCTACTGTGCTGTACATGAGCCATATGATTGACATATATAATTCACATTCCTTAAAAGTTTATTAAATAATTTGCCAGAAGGGGAATTCGAACCAACCATGTTTTACATGCTATACTATGGCAGTACCACTATGCTACAGCAGCTTGATAATGTTTGCTATCAAAGTAGCACTTGTCTATCATTTTCAGGATTTCAGCCAGGCTAAGCATAGAGGTGCACCTCTCAAACAAGCTGCGTGGCACTTAAACTTTGGATTTATTTCAAGAAAAAAATATTATTACATTTTTTTATTTTTTATTCCTTTCCTCTTGACCTACTGCTTCCATGTATGTAGGGCAAGATTGTATACATTTGGGGGTGTGCACTTGAATGTTGCTGCCTTCTAGGTATTTGTGTGTGTGTTTTTTTTTCAGTGTCCTCAGACACTGAAATGTTAGCTATTTACATGTCAGTGTCTGCAGACTCTCATTTACTATATAATATTAGAGCCAGGCTCTAATATTATATAGTTTGACACTCATCTGTGTCAGAAAGTGCTGTACGGCACTTTCAGAGTGAAGGGGGCGTGTTTCAGGTGCAGGCACTGCTGACACACACCCCCTGTGCTTGTTCCTGGTTTGTGTCTATTTAGTTTCGATAGCAGTGCTCCCTCTTGCATATGCAAGGTGTGCTGCTATCCTAAATGGACACAAACCACTCCATGCAAGAATAGCCTTATTCTTGCATGGAGCTTCATGAATCTAGGGGTATGTCTTATTTAGGATTGTGATGATATCAGATTCCAACAGGAGTCACCACATGGAAAACTTGAATAAATATAAAATCTTTTATTGAGCCATAAGAACACACAAGCGCTTTCACGTAGTTGGACTACGCTTCTTCAGGTGTATTTAACATTAAAAACTTGCCTTCTTATATACAGAAATTTTTGGCGCGCAAGCCAAAAAAACAAAGTAATCATTAGTTAATAATATAATTAACAACAGCTGTTCTTTGAAGTAGCAGTGGAAGTTTGGATCAAACCAACAGACCTGCTGGTGAAGGCTAAACAAAGCACAAATCCAAATGAACAAATAGCTTAGATCTAATAACAATTCATATATTTATAACATCATACCAAACTAAATCTAAAAAATGCTAAAAGCGCATATAAATACTACTAATGTAAACCCCAATACATAAATAATAAACTGACATAGGGTTGCAAAAACCTGTTTTAAAGGTTAGACAAATCTAGGCTGATGCAATGATTAAAACTCTAATAAAACAACTAACTAAGCATCCACTGCAGTATTGATAATGAGACAAATGTAGTATATAAAAATCGGCTCAACAATGAACCCAAATATAAATTTAATATATACAAAACAATACCCGAATCTCATCTTCAAATAGTCAGTGATTCATAATGTAAAACTTGCCACTTTAAAATGTAGACAGTTAAGATGTACGCAATTAAGACATTCATCATCAACTATTGAAATATAGAATGTATTAAGAAGACAGCTCAAAAATGCGTCTTCCAAAATTAAAAAGGTACGAACATAATATCCAAGTCTATTTGGAAACAAAACATTAAACAACAATATTATTTATAAAAAAACCAACATGAACCTAAATGATCATGCTCTATATATAAAAAATAGAACATGTAAGAATAATTGATTCATTAACAAACAGTATATGCAGGTATAGTTTTAAAAAGTCTAACGAATCAAACAATACGCCTTCTAAGGTGAACATCTTTTGAAACAAAATGCCTGTATTCATCTACCTTAAGAACATTGCGTATCAACAATGAAACAACGCATATCAATAAAACGATGTAACAGTATGCATATACAAAATAAGTGCATTTATTAGATATAAAGCAATATTAAGTCTGAAGTTATATTAAAACATGCTTGAAATTCAAACATGTTACATACTAAACAAAGGCTGTAGTGTTCATGCATTCTTAAATAATGCATTCTACATAATCGTGCTGTAGAATGCCTAAATTCAACATCCCATGTGTGAAAATGTTTAATAAGCAATAGTATTCAGAATTTATATTAGAAATACCTGTTACATTTGTAAAACTCATAAATCAAAATATATAGAAAGCAACAGTTTAATATATCTGAGCATAATAATGCTGGTGCTTCACTCACCGGACCATACTGAACCCAAACTGTACTGACAGCAAGATGTAAAAAAGCCAAGAAAGCGATAAAGTTCATATCGCTAGTGTCAAAGTTAGAAAAGTGAAAAAATAAAAAAAATTATAAAATTATATGACGATTGAACATCATAATATTTACCTTCCAACTACCTATAAAAATGAAATATCAAAAAATAACAAAAAAATTTCTGAAACCAAAATTTTTATATATGACAATATATCCCAAGGAACACTCTAGTTAGGATAGTAAAACAAGAGTGGAAATATTACCTCAGAGAGCACTTATATGAAAAAATATATTATGCTAATCAATTAAACTCAGTAAAAATGTATGTGAAAAATATATATAAAGAGTCTATTATAAATTAAAAAATAATATATATATATATGTCTATGAGCTGTTAACTAAATTATTACTAGTGCATATAGGTGAATTATTTATGAACAGGGTATATGTGAAAGAAAAAAAATGTAAAATGTAAAGAAATGTGAGTATAAAGAAGTATATGTACCTGGATATGTGTATATACTGAAATATACATGAAATAAAAAATATATAAAAAATATAAAATGTATATATGTATATGCCAATCCAATATGCTTGTATATATATATATATATAATAACAATCAATTGAACTACATATGTATCTTAAACAAAAATGTTAAGTATATATTTCATTACATGAATTAACATGCCATTATAAAAATGTATGTTAATATATCGATAAATCATAAAAAAAGAATGAATTATGACATAATGTAATATATATTATGGATGAAAAAGGAAAAACAAAACCCAGTTACTAACCAGTTATATGACTATGTACATGATATATAACAAGAGAAGAGAAAAAAAGCCTGTTATAGAGAATAATTCCGTATCGTATGTATACTATATTTAAAGAAAACTGAATACTTATCTAGTAGGTCAGACTAGTTTAACAAAGTGATAAGTCCAGGAAATGGAATCTAAACACCCAGTCAACATATGAATTATAGATGTTAAGCCCACCACTTTATTATAATTTCCTATTATTCAAAATGGGTTTGACCGATACAGATTGATTAATCCCTGGATGTATGTGAGCTTTCAAGGTAAAAATCCACTTAAGTTCTTTAACAGCTAGCTGGTTATTGCTGTCTCCATCTCTAGGGTTTAGAACTATTTTCTCCAAAACTTTAAAACTAAAGGTGTGAGTATTATGTTCAATGATGTGTTTAGCTAGAGCATTGCATTCGTGTCCCTTCTTAATATCATAACAGTGATTGTAAATCCTATCACGAAGCCGCCTTTTGGTTAACCCTACATAAAATACATCACAGTGGTCACAAGTGGCTAAATAGACCAAGTTACTAGTATTATAATCACTGAAAAACCTAGGAATGAAGGTAAAAAGACCTTCTGGATGTAAAAAACTGATGTTCCTGGATATTTAGGGACACATGGAACATCGACCACAAGGAAAAGTACCTTGTTTGTCACTCTCTTCTTTTTTTGTGCTGTATAGTCTTTTCTGAGCACAGAAGCTCCTTTAAGTTATGAGATGTTCTATAACTAAACCTAGGGTATTCACCCACTATAGTTTTAGTAAAGGGATCTGTTATTAAAACATTCCAGTTTCTGGAGATGATTTTATTCAAATTAAAAATATCGCTAGTGAACCTAGTGACATAGCTCAACCTGTCAGTAAATCTCTCATTAGTCCTAAAATGCTGCTTGAAACCAGTCCTTTGTTCACTAGCAGCTGAACCGTAATTGATATGTAACTTGCTTGAAACTTCACGTTTACATTCTGCTATCAATTTGGTGGGATAGCCTCTTTCTCTAAATAAGGCTTCAAGTGTATTAAGTTCTGTTTGCAAAGTATTACTATCTCTACATATCTTGAATATTCTATGCATTTGACTAGATATTATTCCCTTGAAAGTAAATCTGGGATGCATGCTTTCAAAACGAAGCAACGTATTTCGCCAAGTAGGTTTCCTATGTAGCGAGGTAACAATCTTGTTACCATTAAACTCTAACTGTAAATCTAAATAGTGTACCAGATTATAATATGTCTCCACTGTAAACCTCAAAAAAGAAGAGGTGGTTTCTAACTCACTAATAAATTTTGTGCACTCGGTCTCTGTGCCTTCCCAAACAAAAAAAACGTCATCCACAAACCTCTTGTAGACCTTAATTCTCTTGAACTCTGCATGTTTAAATAGATGTTCCTGTTCCCAATTGTAAACCACAAGATTGGCATAACTATTTGCACAGGGGGTGCCCATGGCAACCCCCCATTTCTGCAAATAGAGTTGTTTTTGGTAAAGAAAGACATTATTGTTAAGTATCAATTCTAACAGGTAATTAATTAAAATTTGTCGGTTGTTACTGTAGTCAGATAAACTGACTAGTACCTCATTGATAGCTTGAAGCCCCAAATCATTTGGAATACAAGTAAAGGGATTTTTAACATCCATAGTAACTAATAACTGCTGTGTATCCTTCTTATCAAACTCTAAATCTTTTAAGGAATCTATTAGTTGGTAAGAATCTCTAAGGATGTTAGGGATGCTGTCTACCAGGGGTCTAAGGAGACTCTCTACAAAAGAAGAAATAGTGGAGGTTACCCAACATTCACTAGAGACTATAGGTCTCATCGGTACAGGAATAATGCCTTTATGAATCTTTGGTAGTCCTTTAATTATAGGAGTTGTAGGAAATTCTATGAAAAAGTATTCATAAAGCTCACAACTAATCTGACCACCCATCAGGAGGTCATAGAGATCAGAATGTACTGTTTTTTTTTTATTTAGGATTGTCTTATCAAATTGAATAGCATATTATTAAAAAGGAAAACTAAGACATTTGAATGTGATTATTCAGATTATGAAGACGGAGTGGCTTTTGCTTATAGTGAGCTGCTTCAGAATGATGAAATGATTGCTGTCAATGCAAAAAGTGCTGAAAATATCAGTAGTGAAGTAAATGCATTAAGAAAGTCAGAGCATTTATATCAAAAGCAACAAAACCAAATGAAAGCATTGCCTCACACTAATACAGTCTCAAATACCCCTTCTTCTACTAATGCTAATGCTAAAGCAAATGTTAGACCTAATATGAATTACACAAGAAACTAGGATCAACAGTAGTTTCAGAAGGCAATGACATTTCAACCTGTTTATTTGTACCAGCAAACAGACAATGCAAACAAGACTTGGGCACAGGTGACTGCAACAACAAAAATGGATTCAAAAATAAGGGGCAGTCGACAAGAAATTGGAAGAAGAACAGCCATGCCCAGAGACTTAGGTACTGTTTGTTTTAAAGTTGTCAATTTATCTAATTAAATTTTGTCTGAAAAAGAATGTTTAGTTTTGAGTAAGGGATGGAACTATGTACCAGCCAAATGGGCAGACAAAATGGAAGTTATCAATAGTCTTAGAGACTATCTGCGGCAGCTCAATTTCAAACTTTTGTTTAACAGTGAAATATCAAAACTCAGGAGTTTTTTGGACCCACTACCTTTAACCCCCTTTTAAAAAAAGGATTTGGAAATGTTTTTAAATATAATGTATGTGAGCTGCAATTAATTGATTTATTGGATGACAAGCCTTGTTACAAATGTTACAATTTATCTTCAACAGAAAGGAAAGCATTTTTTAATTTGGTAAACAATGACAAACTTTTGATATTAAAATCTGATAAAGGAGGTGCATTGGTGGTCTTACAAAGAAATATGTATGATTTTTAAGATGACTGAGATGTTGTCTAATGTCAATTTTTTATAGAAAAGTCACTTTTACAGAAATTAAAAGGTCTTATTCTCTTTTTAATTCTTTGATTGAGGAAATATTCTGTAGTGGCAGAATTAATGAAGCCACTAGAAAGTATTTCATGGTTGACAAGCCTAAGATTAGGCAAATGTTTGGTATACCCAAAATCCACAAATATTTAAACAATTCTCCGTTAAGACCTATTGCCGCCAGTGTTAATAGTAAGACAAAAAGTATAGCCATTTTTGTAGACAAGCATTTACAAAAAGTTTGGTGAACAATAAAACTTGTATCAAAGATACGTTTTATTTCATTAGTAAGTTAAATAGAATTACTGTTTCAAAAAGTGACTTAGTTACTTTAGATATAAAATTGTTATATACTGTCATACTGAATGCTGAAGGCATGGAAACAGTAAGATTAGAATTATTGAGATCTAAATTATTTTTGAACAACAATGGCATTGCAATGGGGGCAGCGATGCCCCCTAGTTATGCTAATTTATTTATGTATGGGTGGGAGACAGTTAACATCTTATAAAGTGTCTATATGAAGAATGTTATTACACTTTTTTTGTTTTATAGATGATATGTTTTTGATTTGGAGAGGGACTGAAGAATCTTTGAGGGAATTTGCAACGTACATAAATAATGAATGCTCATAGCTTAAATTTACTTCTCAATATAGTCCTATTTGTATCAATTGTTGGATGTCATTGTCTTTATGGATGAAGGTAAGTTAGTTACCAAGATTTATAAGAAAAAATACATAATAATGCATATTTACATTATAATAGTATGTATCCTAAGAAGACAAAAGAAAATATTGTGAAAGGACAACGTTTAAGAATTGGTAATTTACCTGTAAGAGAAGAAGATTTTCTTGAGGAAGGTTTAAACTTCTGTGAAAAGTTAGTAAACAGGGGATATCCAAAGACACTGATTTCTGCTTCATGTTCTAATACAATTTCACAGAGAAAAGAGATTAATTTAAACACTAATAAGAATTATATAAAAGTAAAAGGAATCATGATGCATATTATAAATAGTTTAGATTAGGCTTCTATAAAAGACATTTTAACAAAAAACTGGAAACTTTTCGGAGGTAGTACTGAGATTTTAAGTGTGGTAGGGGAGAGGCCTTTATTTACACAAAAAAGGGCTAAGAGCTTTAAAAATAATCTCCAGGCTAAATTAAATATACCTAGAAACAAAAAGGACAAAAGGGGTATGTTTAAATGCTTTAATTGTAATGCGTGCAATTATTTATACACTGAAGCCACAGATCTTGTTATAAATAAAAGTAAGTGTAAATGGCATGTGTTCTTTTAAGTACAAATGTGTGATTTACCTTGTTTTCTGTGTTTCCTGTATGTCTTTTTACATAGGCAGAACAACTTGTGAATTGAATAAAAGGATCTATGAACACAAATATGCTGTTCTTATAAGTGATGAGAGGAATGCCTTAGGCAGCATTATAAGAATGCTATTTGTAAAACTGAATTTAAGTTTTTAGTGCTAGATGCTCTAAACAATGCTGAATGTTTATTAAATCCCGAAGAAAAGCTGGGCTGGTTGGAATATTCTTGGCAAGTGAGACTATATGCTTGTTATTCTCCTGGCATAAATAATTGTGAAGATTGTATTACGTATTTAAAGCATAAAGGGTTAAGGCATTAATTAGTTTAGGGTCATGTGATCCTTTTAAATAGTATACATATACAATCTTGTATGAATTACATTCAGACTGAAGCAGTCACATTGGATTGTAAGAGATGAAAGCGCTTACTGAAGGTGTTTTATTTTAACTCCTTCACCCAGGAACAGCTCAGAAAATGCTGCCAGCTTACTTCCACCATAGGAAAAACAGTGCAGCCTGAGCTCATTTTTAGATAATCCATTTGTAATACCATACAGAAAACAAATGTTCATAACTCAGTAACCATGAGAGTTAAACTAAAAATGTATATACAAAAGTTGTTCAGCAGACAATGGCTTTCCAACAGTGTAAATGTTGATAGTGCATATCTAAGTCGTTATTAAATATTTGCCAAGGAATGTTGATAGTGTGCATATTTTTTACCTTTTTAGTAAAACAAAGCACAATATCTTGGTGAATGTGCCATGTAGACCCAGACAATTTGTAATTAGTTTGTATGAATGTTGGCTTTAAAATGATACTTTAACCATTACTTTATGATGCTCCTTTATGGAGATATTCACAGAAATATGATTAATATTATATTTCTCATTATTGATAAATAAACAAAGCATAATATCTCATCACCTGTAACAGACAGAGACTACATATCAGTGTACAAGTTGTGTGGCTCAATGTCAGCATTCAAAATGGTGCATCATTTGTGTCATCACCATGCTCCCTTGCAAAGATATGGACATACTAATGAGAAATACTGGAAATGTATAATTTTCATAATCCTACTAGACTAAACAAACGGTGATATTTGTACATGTGTACAGCATGCAGACACAGTTCTTTTACCATGTTGAAAGGAGTAATACTATCTTCAAAATGAGGTATCACTTGGGACATTGACATGCTCCCTTGCAAAGTTATTTACCAAAATATAAAAAAAATCATAATTTCCATAAACCAGCTGCTAAACAAACGTTGATATCTGCACATGTGCATAGCATACAGACAAATTTATTTTACCATGTTGTAACTGTTAATAATGTCTTCAAAATGAGGTATTACTTAACAGATTGACATGCTCCCTTGCAAAGTTATTTACCAAAATATGAGTACAATTTATAATTTTCATAACCTTAGTCCTATAAAACTGTTATATCTGTACATCTGCACAGCATACAGACACAGTTCTTTTATCATGCTGTAAGGACTAACACTCTCTTCAAAAGGAGGTATCACTTGGCACATTTACATGCTCCCTAGCAAAGTTATTTACCAAAATATGAAAAAAATCATAATTCCCATAACCTGAGTCCTAAACAAACTGTGATATCTGTACATGCATACAGCATACAGACACGGTTCATTTACCATGTTGTACATACTGGAACTGCGTTCAAAAAGAGGTATTACTTACCAGATTGGCAACTTTCCTAGCAAAGTTATTTACCAAAAAATGAAACAAAAGTCATAACTCTCAGAACCCAAGCCCTAAACAAACTGTGATATCTGTACATGTGTTTTACTCAGCATGTTGACAAGTACCCTAGCAGACTCATACAACAAAATATGCCAATTATCAGTAGGCTTCAATGGCATCTGCAGTGTCCCATACCTGTGTTTGCAAGGTGCTAATGACTTTTAGTCATGTGAATAACAGTGGCAACTGCTGATGGTTTTACCTGACAAGTGATAATAACTCAGTGTTGTACTGTAACTGCACATATTGTAAATTAATAATGTGATAATGACTTGCATTTCATTACTGCAAGGTTCTGCATGCTCATACAAAGGTGATAATTGCTGCACATAACCTTTCCAGCAAACATTAATTACAATCTTGGTGCAGGTGTAATGTAAGACTGAGTCATTACCATCTGTCAGAAAAAGACCAGAATAATTCAGTGAAAGTTGTATATTACTTGCATATTATTTAGCTCTTCCTCTTGCCTAAATTTTACACATGACTAACAGAGGAAAAAATATTGTGTAAAGTATATGGTTGTTCCATGCCAGAATTAGTATACAAGTAATAACATTTATCTCACCGAGCCATCAACTGATTAAAATCAGACACACAAAGTAACAAATATCTAAACTATCTGGTAGATCCATGTAAGAATTAGTGCAAAAGTAATAACTTTTATCTCACTGAACCACCCCTCTGATTGGAATCAGATTAGAATTAGACACATAAGTGACAAAGGCAAACAATTGTCCAAAATATCTGGTTGATCAATGCCACAGGTGGTGTAAAATCAGTAATAGCATATCTCACTAAGCCACTGCTCTCACCCAAACATGTTTTGGCATATCATAGTTAACTTATCCATTTGATACTTTCAGATTTATAACCTAGTTCTAGTTATAGCTCTGACAATACCTTTTTTATAAGCTGTGCAATATAAAAGGACTTTCTTACAACAGTGGCACATGTTGGGTCAAAGTTAGATCACTGTCCATATAGGTTCCCAACCCTGAACAACTGGGTCAACTCTTAGGGGCATAGTGTTAATGTGGTATTTCCCTGGGGGTGGATAACTTCGCAAATGATGCAATAATGCATTTTTTGGCATTTGTTTCAGTCCATGATTTTGGCACAATTTATTTGGGAGAAACCTTCCTGCAAGATGGCTAAGTCATTAGGAAAATTGTGTCAAAAGCTTTGGCTAGGTTGAGGTAGGTGGTGTGTGCCATCTTGCCCACATTTTTTTTTTAATGACCTTTCCAAAAAAATCCACTAGGGTTTCCACATAAATTCTACTGAGTCCAGCTATCCTTTGAAAACTGATAACTGATAAGAGATCATAAATCTCTGGCCTCCCATAGCTTGTGAGATATCATAAACCCAAAGTATACTACTTTTCTCCAGTTGCATCATTCTATAGGCATTTTTGGCCCAGAAAGCTGGATAGCCCCTTAGAGGTAGTACCCTTCCACTCATCAAGGTTGTGCTTGAAAAGGGTCAGTGATGTACTTTGTTTGATGTGTATGGGGAGTCTATTGCAGAGACAGGGCAGCCTCTGGGAGACAAACATGTCTCTCTAGCAGGTTTTGTTTGTCACATATTAGATTTAAGCCTTTTGATAGAGGCTTATGCAAATGGATCATCTCTAGTAGAGCAGATCACCTCTGAACAATCTGTATGATACCAAGTAGAGTGATAGTGATTTGAGCCTGTCCATGTAGGACAGGTGTTAGAGGCCATGGATTCTCTTTGTGGGTATTTCTGTGGCCTTTCCTGTTGGTGCAGGTGTTTGGAGAGGTACATACTAAATGGGGAGTTGTAGTCAATCACTACTGATTTAATTTGCTTGTTGAGGCTAAGGAGGGAGTTTGTCCAATTGGGAATTTGTGCCTTTTTCCAGTAGACAGCATATCTGCATCCTCTGATGGTGTGAAGCTACTGATAGCCTCCCTTAGAAGTTTGTGTCACTTTATGAGGATATTTTAGTCTGGTTACAGCTGGGGGGAGGGTTGGATGGGATAGAGATTTTGAATGAGACATACTAATGGTCTGATCTCTTCAGGGAAGAACTTACTATGGGGGTAGTGCAGCGGTCACCCATGTTGGTGAGAACCAAGTCTAGAATGCTATCTCCCCTTGTGGGGGATGAGACAAGCTGGTCTAGTGTTTTAAAATTGATGAAATCAAGGAATCATTGGATGAGTGCTTTAGGGCAGGAATAGTTCATCCAGTCTATGGTGGGTTAGGTGAAGTCACCAAGAATCAGGGTGTTAGGGGTACCTTGCAAAGCATCAAGGCCTGTCAACCATGTCATCCCAGGCAGACAGATACTGGATCCCCTTTTTCCACATAAACAAGCAAAGAGTACTGTGCAACAGTAATAAATGTAGACTACCTGAAGATGTTTGATGCTATGGAACTCACGCTACTACTTTACCATCTAACAGAGGAGTGACTAGACTAATAATATCAGGTTTGGTTCACAAATGATCTCACCTACTGAAATGAGGCTTTTACATGTTAACAGCATTACGCTGAGCTCAAGCTGATCAATGCCAAGACAGCACAAATGTCTATCCTAAAGCATTTTCTTTTATCAGTGCCCAGACTGGCACCGCCAAATTAAAGTTGAGAGTTAAATAAAAATTTTTCCAAAGTAGGCTCCAAAAAAAAAAAAAAGTCTTCATAGACTCTGAACTATAGCAAACAGGCTACACAAGCTCTACATTACAGTTACTAATGCACGGTACTAACGTTTTTCACATAAGGAGCCACAATGTCAGCCATTAAATCCCAGTACTGCACTCACATCGATCAGTCACTGTGGAATGTGCTCCTTTCTAGCTTTCTCCTGGAGCAATGGCCCCTCTTTACCATTCCTCGCTACAGTACCGCCTCTCATAGGTTCATAGGTAGGTACTAGGCTATTGGATCTAGGGTCTATATAAGCCTAGCCAAAAAGGTACCCTGGCTTTCGCCACCCAAGAAAATTATTTTCCTGTGTCCCTGTTGAGCAGAGCCACAGAGGTGATCCCTGGGGTGAATTTCCTATTTCCCATCCAACCATCAAGATTTTTCTTGAAGAGTGCTAATGAGGGGATTTGTTTGATATAGATAGGTAGTTTGTTCCAGAGTATGAGAAGTCTCTGGGACAGGAATCTATCCCTCCAGCATGTTCTGTTTATTGTGGTGACAAGATTTATATCCCTAGAGCATGTAGCTTGGAGGGATTGGGATTTCTTTAAGTTGAGCATGTCCAACAGCTTTGGGTTTGACATAGCTTTGTATGTTAAGCAGAGATCACCTCTGAGTAGGCGGTATGCGATGGAGTAAAGCTGGAGTTTTTTGAGACGGTCTGCATAGGGCATCTGTTTGAGGCCAGTAATCCTCTTTGTGAGGTATTTTTGTAGCCTTTCCAGTTGTTGTACATGTCTTGTGAGGTACATACCAAAAGAGGCATTGTACTCTATAATGGGTCTAATGAGTGACCAGTAGAGGGGAACAATGACTTCTTTCTTCCTGGAAGAGAAACATTTGTGATGAGGTGTGCCAGGTAGAAGGATCTCCTGACTACTGTGGTGATGTGATTATCACAGGAAAGACTACTGTCCACCTGTGTCCCAAGGTCACTTATCATATTTTCATTGTTGAGTAGACTACCACCTATGTAGTAGCTCATGGGTACAGAGTTTTTATGAAAGGGGATGACAATGCACTTTTTGGCATTGAGCTTGAGGCCATGGCTTTGACACCAGGCATCTGTCTCATTGAGGCCCTTTTGTCGGATGTCCACATCATTAGGAGTTTCGATTATGGCTCCTAGTTTGCAGTCATCTGCAAACTTCGTTAGACAAAGACCTTCTATGTTAGCCTGTACTTCAGAAAAGCAGACACCAAACAAGAGAGGACCCAGGACTGAACCATGTGATACTCCAGTTGTCACTGGTCTGAAGTCGGATTTGGAGTCTGCTACCTTCACAGTGTGGGTTCTGCCAGTGAGCCAGTTGGCAACCCATCTTATGACATAGGGATTTATACCTAGTTTAGTAAGTTTATCTATAATTCCAGAGTGGAGGATGGTGTCAAAAGCCTTGGCAAGATCTAGATAGGCTAAGTGAACCACCTTACCCTTGTCTACGGCTTTGGTGACTGCTTCAAAGAAGTCTATCAAGTTCAGGAGACATGATATGACTTTTACAAACCAGAATTGGATGGAGTCCAGAGTTTGGAGATTACCAATGTCTTTGTTTATAAGTTCCATGGCCTTGCAGACCAGGCTCGTTAGGCTAATGGGGTGGTAGTTCTCAGGGTCCGTGGTGCCTCCCCCTTTGTGGAGTGGTATAAATGTCACTGTGTGCCATTCAGTGAGCACAAAGCCTGAGGTGAGGCTATGATTGAACATGGTGCTTAGGTGGGGTGCCAGTTCATTCTGTAGTTCGTGTAGAATGTAGCCTGTGATGTTGTCAGGTCCCATGGATGCTGTGTTCTTGGCTTTGGAGAGAGTGGTTTTTACCTGTGCAGCCATGATTACAGGAACTTTGCATTCTTCCGGTATAGAGATGGATCCTTTAGGGGGTGAGAGGGGGGTAAAGTTGCACTGAATCTATCTGCCAGGATGTTGGCAATATCAGTTGGTTCTGTATATTTAGTGCCATTGTGCTGTAACTCAGAGCAAATCTGGGTGTTGCCATTGAGATTCTTGACATACCTATAGAATGCTTTACGGTTGTCTTTAAAATCAGTGGCAATTTTGTTTTCATAACTAGCTTTGGAGGATTTTATGAGGGATCTCAGCTTCTTACTGAGGCTGACCTGGAAGTTCCCCCAGTCATAGGATTTTACTATTTTTTTGCAACAGTTTCTTTCTTCTGTTGTAGAGTTTGTTTATGGCAGGGGACCACCAGATTGGCGTCATTTTTTTGGAGGATAGCATCTTGGTTCTGTTAGGGATAGCATGATCCATGCACTCGTGTAAGTGCTTATAAAGTGCATTTTTGTAGGATTCAGCAGTCATACCTCTATTGCCCATCTGCATGGGTGTCGTGACGTTTGCCACTTCTGTCTTAAGAAGCATGACATTAGCTTTGGAGAAATCTTTTACGGTGGTTTCCCTAATGGGGGTGGGGGCGGGATGTGGATGTCTAGTGTGATTAGCTTGCGGTTGGATCTGACCAACGAAGAATTGACCTCTGGTGTGGAACACTGGTCACCCATGTTGGTAATGACTAGGTCTAAGATATTGCTGCCCCTGGTGGGGATGTGGATAAGTTGATCCAAGGCATTGGAATTTATGAATTCCAGAAATCATTGAGCAAAAGAGTTGGTGCATGAGTAGTTTTCCCAGTTAATGGTGGGGTAGTTGAAAATACCCATTATTAGGGTGTTGGGTTGTACCCTATTATTTTCCAGTTTATCAAGAAATGAGGAGTGGGAATCCTGAGGCATGGTGGGGGATCGGTAGCAAGTTACAATTTGGATTGCGGTCTTAGTTGAGCAACTAGCCTGGAGGTGTGGGTATCCTTAATGAATATGGACACACCTCCATCTTTAGTGTTTCGGTCCAGGTTAGGTGGCCGAAAGGTGTGGTATGAATTATAGCCTGGTAATGCAGAGGTGCTCTCTGGAGCCTTGAACCAGGTCTCTGTCACTGTCCAGATGTCAATGTTCTCCATTTTAAGGACTGCCTCGAGTGAATGCATTTTGAGGTTTAGACTTCTGGCATTGAGTAGCATTACCCTCAGATTTTGCTTGCTTGTACCTGTTACGGTTGTGAATTTGTCATTTGAACCTTGCCTAAAAAAGGCTCTATAGGGGTGGCAAGAGCCTTAGCTAGTATCCGGAATCCCAAGGACAACAGGTGTAGGCCATCTCTGACAAAGCATCGTGGTCTGTTGATCATGTCATCCCAGGTAGACAGATACTGGATCCCCTTGGAATAACACCAGAAGCTTAGCCAATTGTTGAAGTCAATCATTTTGTCCTTGTACTGTGGTATTATTCTGGGTGATGGCAGGATGCTTCTCAGGGCTAGGGTCATACCTACCTGGGCTATAAGATTGGAGAGCTCCTCCATGTCTCTCTTCATGTAGTCTAGGGAGGTATGTTTCAGGCCATTCACACCAACATGGACAATGACAGAGTCATATTTGTACTTGTTGTGGAGTGACCTGAGTGCATGCAATATGTGGCAGAACCTGGCACCCAACAGGCAGCTGACAGTAACTTTCTCCTTGTTTAGCCTGGAGAGTGGAACATCAGTGTGCCTGATTATAGAGTCACCTATCTTATTCATTTCCTAACAAAGTATGAGCAAGTAGAAGATGCAATGTTGATCTAGTGCACCAGCGACTTGGCACTTATGTATAAATCAGAAAACCTGAACTGATTTACTCAAAACCTTGAAGTGGGCTTCAATAAATTAACATAATGTCTGAATGAGAGCAGATTAAAATTAAACAAAAAACAAAGTTATTAATTTTGGTAAACAGCTGTCAAATTCTTCTTGGTAGTCAGTCACGTCTCATAAATACATCAGGTGTTTCATTAGAAATGTAAATACATAAGAGCCTCTGTGGACTATAAATTAAGTACTGAAAATATCTAAAGATGCACAACTTAAGATACAGAAATATGCCATGAGTTATCACCAAGCCACTTGCATTTAGAAATATTGCTTACACAGGAACACAGCAACAAAACACAGGTAAAACAATTACACACAAACCTGACCTAACAAATGTAGCCCATTACTAATTAATGAAGATTACCAGCATTTCATTCCAACAGATGCGACTGCGATAGAACCGGAAATGGAAATTCAAAAAGTTAATATTGATTTATAAGTGCATTCAAGAGGGCTACTATATCAGTCGCAATGTGTGTTTGAAAGGGAGGACTGAGAAGAACTTTAGCTTTAATTTTTCAGTTTTTTTTTTACTGTAATTTCATTTGCTACCACAACCAGCCCAGCTGTTCACATGTACGCTATAGTGTACAAGTACATAGCATATGCCTGCCGACATCCATAGGTACATCTCTCAATTGTAATGCGTTGGTGGGATTAAATCAAAGCCTGTTATAAATAAAAAAAAAAATGACCTCAGGGTCTCTGAGCACTGCAGCTGTTGTGAGATTGTTTTTTTTTCTTTTACACACTCATCTCCAGGCAGTCACCAAATGTACCTTCTCTCAACTATAATTGAAAACACAGTCCAGGGCATTAGCAGCCACATTCCAAATGCTTGATGTGCAATGCAGAACATCAAAAGAAATCCAGATGAAAATATAAAGAGAACGCAGCACCAGGCAGTCTAGGGGCTTAATCAGTTGCTTTCAGCTTACAATATTACTACAGGTGCAAGTGGCGGCTTGAAATGGAATAATCCAATTGGCTAGCACCACTTGCACTGCATGGAGAATTGCCTTACTGCGGTCATTTGTATTACGGTCGATTTTCTCTGAAAAGTCTAATTTAAACAGCATGTAGCTCCACACTAAAAAATAAGTTGAGAAAGTACCTGAAATAGTTCAGGTTCTTTTTCAACTTATTTTTTAACAGTGAAACTACAATATGGCTGTAAAGTTAGATGTGCTTGTGGAAGGGACTCAGGTGTAACTGTATACAATTACTACCGTCTCACAGTGCACTTGGATGCAAGCACAGAGGCACTGTGAGACAGTATTCAGGGTTAATGAGTTAAAGTGTTTTTCTATCACTTTTTAGTTTTTATTACTTTTAGTTAAGTTGCATTTTTTTCATTGTGTTATTATATAAACCAACAAATGGCCAGTGAGATGAGTAACTGTTGTGTGTCTCTGCAGGGGTCCTCCAGATGAAATGGGTATGTGATTCTCTGCATGAATACAGCCAGGCTTTGTGCTGGCTCTATGTCTTAGTATATTGAACAGGTGTGAGCTGTGCATGGTAGAGGTAGCAATTCATTGTTGTCATCCCTTCATCCCTGACCATGAGAACTGGCTCTGCCTGGAGTTACACTGGAACATCCACGCCCACAGTGAAATGCACTGTTGCTACCTGAATGTGACTGATGTCTACTGGATGAGTTTCCTTCACTATGACAGCCAGGACCATGCCCCCCTGGCCTGCCATGTCTGGGTGTGGGCATTGCACTCACTGACTGAGCAGTGGAAGTACTGCCACAATGGAAGCGTGATAGGGCATGGCCATGCTGGCTGACAGCAGATGATGTGACTGACCTACACCCACAAGGATACCACTGCCCTCCCAACAGATGTTCCAGCACTCATAGACAATGCTTGTTCCATGACAGACACCCCTTGCTCCATCACAAACACCCCTCATTCCGTATCATGCACCCAATCTATTGAATGGGCAATACAGTGGAGGCAGTCATACATGTCAGCCTGTGTCACATCTACAACTCTGAGCATTTGTCGGAGCACCTATGGAAACATGTCTGTACCTCCATGATGGCCGTAAATATACATTGAGTGGCATGGGAAGAGACACCTGCACCAGGTGGAGGAGGGAGAGCAAGTCTTCCCTCCAAGCACCAATATCAGCCTTCCTGCATGGCACCTCACACACACTTTGGCTGCAGCAAGAGTCAACAGACACTGAAACCACAGTAGCTACACTTCCCTGATAAATGGTCTAACCATCCACCTATCCAATATCTGAGAGATCACTGGAATGGGTAGGAATAGGCCTACTGGTTGAGTCCAATTGAATTACAGGAGATGGCTGCATGTCAACATCAGTGTCAGATTGAACCTCTGCATCCCCCAACCATGCCTTAGTTTGGCCACCATCATCATTAGCGTCCGCTGATACACTGGCATCAGGTGGCAGAGGGCCTACACTTTCACTGTCATGATCACCTGTTAGAAAAAGCAACAAACACAGGAAATAATTAATACCTACACTACTATAGTGCAGTATATACTTACAAAGTAACAGTGCCACCACTATTACACACAGTACAGCAATGCACACAACAGGCCTGACATCAACAGCACACACTAAAATATCTCTTTAAATTGCTCAGCCATAATGACATAAAAATGTTTGGCTTTCCATCTGCACATGAGATACTCCTCTGCAATCCAGGTGGTCCTGGAAGAAGTTAAGCAAGAGGTAAGGGCAACATCATCACAATTAACAATAACACAGGGCGTAAAACTTTTACCCCTTTATAAGTTCATTAACTATACTTACAACAAGAACGTGGCTGTCAACTCCAACCTAAACTAATAACTGTAGCAATCTTCAACCCCCCCTCTGAAAAAATACATGTGAAACAGAAGGAACTTATTCATTTAAACTGTTTTACTACACAACAGTATTCAACTGTTGACATACCAAAGTGTACCTGGAAGCTCCTCCTGGGATGTGCCTGCTGTCTCTGAAACTGTTGCTCCAACATCCAGGACATGCTGTATTGCACTCTATTGGAAGCTGTCTGGATCCATGATAATGGCCAGGGAATCTTCATTGAGTGTTAGTGGTGATTCCCTAGCAGGCCGTGTCCCAGTAACATTCTGATCATGGTCCAATGCAGCTGCTCTCCTCCATGTAGATGTGATCATGTCAGTGGCCCTGTGGCACAGTAGCTTGCATGTCCTGCCATGGCCACCCATGACATTCAGATCATCGACTATACGTTGCCAAATTGCATCCTATATGTCATATCTCCACATCCCCTTTCCAACAGAAAAGCACTATGCTGCCTAAAGGCATCCACTATCACATGATTTTCAGCATCGGTGAAAGGGGGTCTCCGAGGATTGACACACCTGGGTGGCATACTCCTAGGTGTCCTAAAAGACAACAGAAGTATAATACATGTAAGTATCACATGACTACACAATAATTGTTTCCAGATAAAAAAGAAAAGGCAGTCACTCAGTATTACCCATGGGGAAACATACAACAGTCCACAGATGTGAAATATGAACAATGGCAGGATGCAAAACAAGGAGAGTAACAAGAGAAACATATCCTTGTTTGTGCCCTAACAGTAACTCACCTTTGCTTCCCTTCCACAAAAGAGCAGTCTATCCTTGTTTGTGCCATAACAGTAACTTGCCTTTGCCTTCTCTGAAAAAGAACAGGAAAATGACACATTTTGCTACCAAACTATCTTTTAAATGCTAAAGGTGCTATCAAAGTTAACTGTGTCTGACTCATTTATACATATTTATCACACAGCATTCCATATTCATGTATTGGCAATCATGTATACTTCTGAAATGGCTTGATAAACATGCCCATGGCATCAATGCACTTCTAACTAAAGCATACAAATAAAAGTGTAAAAGCCTTTGCTTCAGATTTTTCTTAAATGCATTCCATCATATGCAGTATGCAGATGACAAAATGGAAGCATACTTTCTGAAGTTCAGTACTGCTCTGTACAGATATATCCTAAAGAAATAGGATATGTACAGTCTTCCCAATATAAACAAGTCTCCTCACCATCAGTTTACCTAGCTCCATGACTGCCTTTTTTATGTGGTGTGGATTCAGAGCTTTTAGCACAGTGAAGATGCAAGATGTGAACTCATTAGAATTGCTGAATCCCAAATACTTGGATCTGTATAGGAGATGTAAACATAGTGCAGGCACTCCCTCACTGTTTGGTTTTAATGGATTGCAACCGTAAATGATTAGTGGTTGGGAGAAGGAAAACACAACAGCACTGCAGGCTGCCTTACTTCCACTGGGTGTGTCAGACCTGAGACGTACCTCCTTGGACTACATGAAAAGAGACATTGAGGAGCTCTCTGATTATGTAGCCCAGGCAGGTATGACCCTGACCTTGAGCAGTATCCTACCTTCACCAAGAATGATGCCACAATACAGAGATAAGATGATCAGCTTTAACAATTGGCTTAAACACTGGTGTCATTCAAAGGGGATCCAGTATCTGTCTGCCTGGGATGACATGCTGGACAAGCCACGCTGCTTCGCAAGGGACGGCTTGCACCTGTCACCCCTGGGATTCAGGATATTGGCAAAGGCTCTTGCCACCCCATAGTGCCTTTTTAGGCAAGGCTCAAATTCTAAACCTACCACCCTAGAACACAAAAAAGGAAAAAAACTAAGGGTAATGCTGCTCAATGCCAGAAGTCTAAATCTCAAAATGCACGCACTCGAAGCCCTTCTCAGTATGGAGAACATCGATGTCTGTGCTGTGACAGAAACCTGGTTCAAGGCTCCTGAGAGCACCCCAGCGCTATCAGGTTTTACCTCATATCATGCGTTCCGGCCCCAAAATCTGGACAATACTAAGAAAGGAGGGGGGGTATCCATATTCATCAAGGACACCCACACCTCAAGACTGGTGGCAACGCATGATGCATCGGAGACCATCCAGGTGCAATTAACCGTAGGCAAGACTGCTCTGCAAATTGTAGCATGTTACAGGCCACCCTCACAAACTCAGGAACCTCACATGGCCTTCCTGAAAACACTAGAGGGGATAAATGTATCACCAAACACCATCATACTAGGTGACTTCAATTACCCTAATATAGACTGGGAACACTACTCAAGCCCAAACACCCTAGCCCAAAAGTTCCTGGAATTCATAAACTCAAATGCCATGGAACAACTAGTCACCATCCCACAAGAGGAGATAACATACTTGATCTCATCATCACGAACATGGGAGCACAATGTTCAACACCGGAAGTATACCCCTCACTGGTGAGATCAGATCACAAACTAATCTCGCTGGAGGTCCTCATCCCACCCCACCTGAAATAAAAAAGACCACAGTAAAGAACTTCTCAAAAGCTGACTTCACACTTCTAAAGACTAGTGTGGTCTCCTTTAAGGCCCCTGAACCGGCGGAAAACAGTACTCAAGCCGCTGAATCACTTACAAATGCCTTCTACCAGCACCTGCAGGACTGCATGGATAAGGCAATCCCAAGCAAAACAAAGACTCTTTGTACCAAAGGCAAGCGTCCAGTCTGGTGGACCCCAGCCATAAACAAACTCTACAACAAAAGGAGGAAGCTACTACAAGATAGAGCAAAATCCTTAAAGGTAAGACACCCTTGATCACTATAAGTAAAAACTAAGAGCTCTCATAAAATCATCCAAAGCAAATTTCGAGAGAAAAATAGCTAAAGACTCAAAAGACAATCATAAGGCCTTCTTTAGCTATGTTAGAAACCTAGGAGGAAACTCCCAGATATGCTCAGAACTAGTTCAAAATGATGTGAAGATTACTGATCCTACAGACATTGCCAACATACTGGCTGACAGGTTCAGTGCAAACTCCCCCCCCCAAAGGGAGAGATATCTATACCAAACGATTGCAGCCCCCAAACATCTCCAGCGCCCAAGTGAGAACTGCTCTCTCCAAAGCAAAAAACACAGCATCCATGGGACCTGATGGTGTCCCCGGCTGTGTGCTCCACGAACTCAATGAGGAATTAAACCCACAGCTAGGACAGCTGTTTAATCAAAGTCTTACCTCTGGATACGTACCCAGGGAGTGGCGCACTGCAACTGTGGTCCCACTTCACAAAGGCGGTGCCTCCACCGACCCTGGAAATTACCGGCCCATTAGCTTGACAAGCCTTATCTGCAAAGCCATTGAGAGGATCATAATGGACCTCATAAATAAAGACATAGGGAATTTGCAGACTTTGGATCCAACCCAGTTTGGCTTTGTCAAAGGCAGATCATGCCTTTTAAACTTGGTTGACTGTTTGAAACAGTCACCAAAGCCATTGATGAGGGAAAGGCAGTCCATACAGCCTACCTCGATCTGGCTAAGGCCTTGATACAATACCCCACTCGGGTATCATTGAAAAACTCATCAGCTTAAATGTTAACCCATACATCACAAGATGGGTTGCAAACTGGCTGAGTGACAGAACCCACAGGGTCAGAGTTGCTGGCGCCATGTCAGACTCAAAGCCTGTCACAAGTGGTGTCCCACAGGGCTCAGTCCTGGGCCCACTCTTGTTTGGCATCTACTTTTCCGGAGTACAAGCAAACACAGGAGGGTTATGGCTGACAAAGTTTGCAGATGACTGCAAACTGGGCGCCATAGTAGAAAACACATCTGACACAGATACCCTTCAGAAGGGTCTCACAGAAACGGATAACTGGTGCCAGAGCCACGGCCTAAAGTTAAATGCCAAAAAATGCATAGTCATACCCTTCGGAAAAACAAGGTTACCCCTAGCTACCAAATAGGTGGCAATCCACTGAGCACAGAAGAAGTTATCAGGGACATGGGGACCCAGGTTGATAGTAGTCTGTCATTCGACACCCATGTAGCTAAAGTAGTCAGGAAGACCTTCTACATTGCCCACCTTATCATGAAGGGATTCTCATCTAGATCAAGGGAGGTCATAGTCTCCCTTTACTCATCACTCATCAGACCAATGATTGAGTACAATGCCCCATTCGAATGTATCTGACCCGACACTTGCAGCAGCTGGAGAGGCCACAAAGTTCCTCACCAAAAGGATAAAGGGTCTCAAAAATCTGTCCTATGCTGCCCGACTGAAAGAACTCCAGCTCTATTCAGTCGCTTACGCTGCTCAGAGGTGACCTTTGCCTAACATACAAGGCCATGTCAAACCCAGATTTGATGAATATGCTTCACCTCAAAAATCTAGATCCATCAGAGCCACAAGGGCGGAGACTTAAACCTCGACACGGCTATTAATAGGACGTGCTGGAGGGATAGATTCATCACCCAAAGACTCCCTATGCTGTGGAACAAAATCCCGGTACATGTGAGGCAGAGCACCTCGCTGGCCTTGTTCAAGAGAAATCTTGACCAATGGATGGGAGATCGCAGATATACCCCAGGGATTACCTCAGTGTCACTGCTCGACAGAGGCACAGCAAAATAATGGGTATAGTTCCCCATACTAAAGGGGTGGCGTAAGCCACAAAACAATGGGCTAGGCTTGTAAATGCCCTCGGGCAGATAGCCTAGTATGAACCTATGAACCTATGAACCTAAGATTAGGTCTACAAAGTGTTAGATGTAAGGTTGGAAATGTAAGTAAGCAGCACACAATTCACAGATCGTGTTCCGTAACATCCATCCTGGCCTTTGTTTGTTGGCAACTGTATATGATATTATTTCCATTTAATATCCTCACACATTTTAAGGCCAGTGGTATATAATGGCTTAAACGCTGCATGTCTCAGATTACTGTGCTTATCTCATTTGCATAAAGCATGGCAGTGTGCAACTGGACAATTGGACCCCAAGGAAGCAGACAGGACCCAGACAGCCAAAAATAGAAACTCGATACATTCAATTAATGCTATTGGGAATTGCACAAACCCACTAAGTGGCACTGAGCGGCAGTTAACAGTGAGACCTTAAGAATAATTAGTAAAATATGAAATGTCATGTAACTAGTCAAGTGGCAGCAGGTGTAAGTGTAGGGCTGGAGTACAGATGGTTCTGGGTTCTAGTACAGGGTGTGCAACCATTTTTTCACTGTTGTGACATTGCAGTCTATAGCAATGAACTGAAAGTTAGGCAAGTGTTATTTCAACCTTTTTGTGACAACAGGTTTAAGTGTAGGACTGCCATACACATGTTCCTGAGTTCATATACAGGATATTCCATCCATTTTTACTGTTGTTTCACTTCCCATTATAGTTACTTTCACTTATAACACTTGAGATAGTAGAACTGATATTAATTATATTTATGAGGCCTGAGACAGTAGCATTGTGATATTTATTTATTTATTTATCTATCTATTTATTTATTTATTTATGTATTTATTTATGTATGTATGTATGTACGTATGTATTATCACATTTAGTTTTAGATATATGACTGTGGGCATGCTGTGTACTATATTCCTGTAAGTATAATTCTGCTATCTGGACTGAAATTGTCTGAATGTACATCCAGTAACCTTGGAATTTTAATTGCAATTATGTAAGGCCTCACTGCTGCTCTACGCTTACCATTGTATGAACGCATTGCTCAGGGTTACAGTTTCAAACAGCATGTGCACTTCAGTTAATGTTATAACTGAAACTGGTGGGAAAGCATCAGTCTCCATTGCTTTAGATCCATTGCAGACATGGAAGGCATTTGTGGGGAAGATGCTAGGTTTAGGGCACAGAGGTGGGGTGTACAGGAGTCCTGGAGTTTTACTGGACTTCTAATTAAGAACCACAGCCAAAGGCTTCGGCAAGGGGATTATTCTGGCTCCCAGTATAAGCCTGAGGTTTGGGATAGTATAGCCCAGGCTGTATCCAGTGCCACTGGTATCCCTTGCACTGGAGAGTAATGTAGGTATCATTATAATAACCTACAAAGGAGGAAGAGGGATACACTTTACCATTGCATTAAAGAATTTAGAACTGAGGACATCCCGGACTTGTGTAATTATCATCTACATAGACTACTTTAAGTCTTAGAAAGCTGAATATAGGCAAGACTGTTATCCATGATGGTCTTCTGGTCTGTTCTGTTTTTTTTCACAGATACCAGTGCTTGTGAGTGCAATATCCAAACGCATGAGGCTAGATTGGTGAGAATGAGGGAAGCATGTGGTATGAAAGCAGCAGAAGAGTACTGTTATTGTAGCATTAAAAGTTACAGAAAGCATTTTTGGTATTTTATGGAGTTGTATCAAATTGAGCTTGCATATCTCAACTGTAAAAGCAAGTATGCATGGATTAGTTTGTAACACAAACCAAGAGTACAATACTATATTTTATTCAGAGGTTGTTCAAATAACATGCTTCCCAACTATACATTGCTGTTAATTCTTCAATAATATTTAAATTAAATTAAAACTTCTATACCAGTGGCACAAATGCCCTGCTGTAAACTGTAATCTGTATAATTGGAACATGCATATGTGCAATTTACGCACATGTCAAGTATTACTTGCTGCAATCTGTAGCATAGTGTGCATCTGTTAGGAGGTGATAGCCTTAAATGTAAAAGTTAAGATAACAGTGTCAAATAATTGTATTAATGCTATGTATGTCACATATGATGGTACTAATCTTTTTTTTTTCCTCTCACCCTAACCCTTATCTATCTTTCTTATTTTATTTTTATTTTATTTCATATTATTTATAAAAAAAGTTTCATTTTTTATTCTATGAATATTTTTATTTTATTTTTATTTTATTGTAAATATTAATTTTTATATCATTTTCTTTTTTCTTTTTTTAAATTTTATTATGCGTTGTCAAAATGTGTCCATTTCATACATGTGTACCACATCACTAAATGCTCCACAGCACAGTGGGATAGGCCTGTCCCACACAATCCCCCCTTCAAGGGCTCCACCAATGATGCTCAACACATCTGCGAGCCAACCTGGCAGCACTATCTCTGCTGCCCATGCACTACCTGCACCCTCAGGTAGTCCTGCCCCAGAGGCTTGTCCACTGTTACCTTCTGACAGCAGTGGCAGAGGTGGTGATTTTATCACCTGTATAGAGTTGCCAAGGATGGAGAGTAGGGTTGTGCACAGCACCATTGGTGCACTCCTACACTGGCTGGAGAAGCTGCTCTCCCTCATTTTATATATCACTAGGATGAGGAGGACAAGGAGACATCAAGCATTCCAGCCAGCGGCGGAATGAGGTGGCAGGGTGACAGGGACAACAGCCCATTTGGTGAGGACTCAATTGTCACTGTCACCCAGCTTGATGATCGTGGGTTTGGGATGTCCCCACAATCACCCGAATCATGGTGTCCCCCATACTTTTGTGTCCATCATCATCCCTGTCTCTTGTCTTATTTGTCTTGTCTGTCTGCAATTGCTTCCTCACCTTCTCAACTTACCTGACCTAGACATACCTACTTTCCTTCCCCAACATTTCTCTGCCTCTCAAATAAAAAATAATTGGGCACATATCCCACAAAAATAAAAAAAAATGTCCCATACAAAGCTCTCCATTTTGCACACGTCTTTTTGCCACACTTAATTTGGTCCATTTGGCCATACAACATGATTGTGTTGTGCTCACTCCTCTCTCTGGAAGTGACATTCCAAATCCAATTAATATTTTGCACATATGTTCAGTTTACACTGTTAAATAAATGGATAGCTATGGTTCTTTCTGGGCCTATATTACGTTATCGAAAATTGTGTTCATCGAACACATTTTCATTGACCAATAAACAGCAAAAACACTAATCTCCAAATGGCCACTTCAGAGAATTATTTTCCCCAAGGGGAAAACACTAGACTGTCATTGGGGATTTGCCCTTTTTCCCACTGTAGTGTGATCTCAGAGTTGGTATAGTTGGTTAGGGAGGATGTGGGGGCACAGCCCCCCACATTGGGGGGGGGTAGGGTTTGAAAGTTTATTTGTGTTTGGCCAAGAGATTTTTTCCCCTGGGAAAAAGTTGCTGAAGTGGCCATTCGGTGATTAGTGTTTTCGCTGTTTATTGGTCTACGAATACATGTTTGATGAACACATTTTTCTATAATGTAATATAGACCCATCATTCCTAACTCCCTCCTGCACATTCCTGTCCTGATTTCCCTTTGTTCTTCCCCCAGTTGCTCTCCATTTCACCACTTTTCTAGCTACCTCATTTTTATACTTTTAATCTGGACAAAAAATAGAATCACACACACCACTCATAAGTTGCTGGGAAGCAATGGATCCCTTCACTTTTTGGGTCCATGTTTGTGTGGAGGTGTGCAGTTACCCCCATGCAATGCCACTTAACACCACTGCACTGTGCCAACACACAGCAACACATCCCATATATTATCACTCTATAATGAAAAGTATTTTAAAGTATTACATACACCTGCATTCAAACCCAGTATCATCTAGCCCCCAAAAAAGGAATGCATCAATGCATTAACATGTGCTGCCACAGAGTTAGTTAAGAAGCAGGTGTATTTGATAGACTCAGTACTAACTGTCAGACTTTAGCAATGCGGTTTGTGTTTGCGCACTGCTTAGCTACACACAAACATGTGCCTCTCGCATGCATATGCACTTTGCTAACCACTGCGCAAACCTGCTGCTCGCCATGCTATGGAAATGTACATATTATGCTGAATAACTGCTGTCTTCTGTTCATTTCTTGTGTATCACATGAAATTGCATGTGGAAACATTGCAAACTGAGGGCCCTGTCTATCAGTATGTCACATATTTGCAAACATCCATGTGTTGGCACACCCACCCCAAGCACTGTAACCCTGGGGTCTCAGTAATTTTTCTATACATATGCCAACCACACTACAAAATGTAATATCAAATGTTGTATGCTATGCAATGCACATCAAACTGATAACATGCAGAACTACAACTATTGGCCCATATGCCTAAAAAGCCTTATCTGCAAGGCTTGGGAAGGAACCAGAATGGACCATATCCACAGGGACAGAGGTGACCTTTAACAAACTTGACACCACACATTTTGTATTTGTAGATTGGTAGCTCTTGCTTATTGAACCTTGTGGACTTCTTGGATACTGACCCCAAAGAACTTTATGAGGGATAATAGAACATACTGCCTATGCTGAATAATGCAAGTCGTTTGACACTATCCCCATTTATGTGTCATAATGAAGATCTCCCATGTGGGAATTAAGCCATACAGTAGTAGAGGGATAAGCAATTGGCTCACTGACATAACACACACTCTCAAAGTTGGGCCTGCACCTCACTAGCCACTTTCCATTAGGCCCTCAACTGTTTGCAAATTTCTTCCCTGAAATGCAGACTACGGTAGACAGCCTGTGGTTTACCATGTTTCCAGGTGACTGGTAAGTGGATGCACTAATATTGAGTCCTCCAATGATGGCAGCATATTATGGAAGGGACTGCCACACACAAATGACTGGTGCCAAACTCATGGACTGAACATTAAAGTATACAATAGTGCATTGTCCTCTTTGGCAATGAAGTACCCCTGCTAAATATGTTATGCATGGCACCCCTCTAAGCTCAAACACAGTTTTGTGAGACTTGGGAACACATGTTAATAGCAATCTATATGTTCACCACTATGTGTCCATAGTAATGGCACATACATTCTACCTTATGCACATCATACATTTGGATATCCCATCCAAGACCAGGGTGGTCATACCTCTGCTGTAGTCTACGCTTATCATATCACTAATTAAGTACAATGCTCCCTTCTGCCTGTACTTCACCAAACACCTACATTGATTGGAGAAAACACAGGTTTCTGCCTGGAAGACTGCAGGGCCACCAAACATGACATATATAGAAAGACTGAAAGACCGATCACTGTACTCAGTATCATGAAGGCTGCTGAGGGTGACATATGCTGCCTTACAAAGCAGTCATAGACCCTGCACTACTGGAAATGCTGGCCATCTGCAAATCAAATGGGATAAGAATAACTTGTCCCAGTCTTCTCAACCTTGCCTGTGACATAAACAGAACATGCTGGGGATGCAGATATATCCCCCAACAACTCACACTCCTCTGTAATAGGTTCCCACTGCATGTAAAGTAGTGCTACTCAATGACCCTGTTCAAGCACAACTTTGACTACTGGTTAGGTGACTTATGTCCATCATGGCAGGGCCATTTGTTGCTGCTCAAAAAAAATCACTCTGCTAAAAACAACCATCCAGCTATGCTCAATAAGGGTACTTATGTTTTTATACAGCTAGGCTTCTAAACACCATAATGCCATTACGCTCGTAGCCTCCTATGGACATATGAAGCTATGAGCCTATGCAGGCCTCCCAACATTTTGTCTCCCACATGATATGCTGAGGTCATCTACTATAAGTTCACCTGCACTCTTAGAAAAGTCAGACTTATGCTGTTGTGCTGTGTTCTGTAGTCTGTGTGCTTAGGTAGGGGTTCTATTCGCACTGTAATCAACTGGGTGTGTCTGTGTGTGTCTCTGTAGACAGAAAAGCAGAAGTGCATATCCCACATTTATATCCCACATTTATTGCTCCAATACAATAGATTGACAGTATTTTGATTCTTGCAGATGTCTACACATCCATTTCATGCAGCCCACCCAACATCATGTCCCCCACATGGTCTGTTGATGTCATTTACTATGTGTTCACCTGCAGTTTTGTAAAAGTCAGACTAGTGCCTTTGCACTTGCGTAAAATACTGTGTTCTGTAGTCTGTGTACTTAGAGAGGTAGGGGTTCTGTTCTCATTGCAGTCAACTGGGTGTTTGTATGTGTTTGTCTCTAAACAGAAGAGCAGAAGTATGTATATCAAAGTTACTGCTCCAATAACATGGATTGACAGAATTTTGATTCTTGCAAATGCTTACAGATCTATTTCATGCAACCCACCCAACATCTTGTCCTCCATATGGCCTGCTGATGTAATCTACTATACAGTAAGTTCACCTTCAGTTGTGTAAAAATCAGACTTGTACCGTCACACTTGAGTAAAGTACTGTGTTCTGTAGTCTGTGCGCTTTGAGAGGTAGGGATTCTATCCTCACTGCAGTTGACTCTGTGTGTGTGTGCGTGTGTGTGTGTGTGTGTGTGTGTGTGTGTGTGTGTGTGTGTGCTCTTGTCTGACATTACTGAGAGCCTTTTACACCAGTATGTGGGACACTGTTATTACCATATTCCCAACAACAAACATGCTGATGTCATTAACTATATCAGAAGTTTGGATATGCAGTACCCCCACCAGGGTAGGATCATAGACCTCATCCTACGCCAGACAGAGTACAGTGAAATGGCTTTACGTCTATCCACATATATCATGGCATGATTTGTAGGCTCTGTATTATCTTGCTGAGAATGTCCTGTGGTCTCTCTAGCTGCTGCTGCATTTGTCTGGTGAGGTACATGCTAAACAGAGCATTATTATTCTGATGAGGTTTGACTACAGCGCTGTCATACAATCCTAAGGTCCGCATATGGTGGTAGAATGTATGATGTGCACAACATAGGCTTTCAATACCAGTGCAGACACTTGGTTATAGAAGTTCAGACTGCTATCTGCATGTGTTCCCAGTGCTAGAATCACTAGATGTTAGCATACCAGGACTGTTGTCAATGCTGTGATTAACAAAAAGGAAAACATAAAAAAGACATATTTCTGTATTTAGTTTTTAGATTGTGTGCCTTTGTCCCATTCATTTGTCTGTGTTAGCTCCTTCTGTACTATATTATCATCATTGGTCTACTCAATAGTTGTACTCAATATGCAAGGATCAGCAAATTTGGTAAGGCAAAGTCCATATACTTTTGCCTGAACTGTTGAAAAATAGAGTCCAAACAGTGAAAGGCCAAGCACAGATCCCCGGGATTTGCCAGTAGTTGACAGCTCTACTGGTACAGGTTGATTTACCAGCTTTTACAGTATATGTTCTGTTGGTGATCCAATTGGTTATCCATCTACTGATGTAAGGGTTACTCCCCAGGTGGGTGGGTTTATAAATGATACCTGCATGGTGGATTGTGTCAAAACCCTAGGCCAGATCAACACAGGCAATATGCACTGTCTTACCTTTATACAGGCCTATAAAATGAAAGCAATGGCTGTGACAACATCACAGATCACCTGTGGCATGACTCAGCACATACACCTTCCTGATACAGTTGAGTACACACTTCAACACACCCTCCACATGGGCTATATTATCATAGAAAGGAATATATCAACATGCATCCATCTGAGTAGAGAGGACAGCACCTGATGTATGCATGGATCGACACATCCTGACTCTCCTCAACTGTGAGGTGGACCATCGTGATCATTGATCTCTTCTACATGTACAATAGTCATATGCTGACTGTGTGCAACAGACCTGTGTGAGGTGTTATTGATACATCATGTTTATTACATCTGATAGATGTCCTCAAAGAGGTCATCGAGGGTGTGCATAATGACTACAGTATCATCTTATGGAACTTGACCAGTTCAAGGCATTTGACACAAATCCACACTGAGCTATTCACTCAACAGTGTCATATGTGGCAATAAACAGCTGTATCAACAAATGGGTAGACCAGTGTATTACATACCTGGCATCTCTCTATGTTGAAATGTGTGACATGACCTATATCACAGGTCCAGTGATCAAGGCCATACAGCAGGGCTGTCTGCTAGGCCCTTTCCTGTCCATTTGTAAAGCAATCACAATATGAAGTCATAGCCTTTCTAATACCTACTAGTATAATATTGTCTAATGACTTCCTGTCCAATTGTAATTTGTGTTATTAATATTTTAATTATTACTGTATGTGCATTAGTACCGCAGATCTGGTGCTGCGGTAGCGTTGTCGCCTCACAGTAAGACGCTGTCCGGTTCGACTCTCAGCTAGAGCGTCTTCTGCGTGGAGACATGCGTGAATGGGCGTACCTTTGTTGAAGGTTGTGCATTAGGGCTGGCAACTCAGCACGTAAAAATCAACTGCCAATCATTAGCGGACCGGAGTTCCGCTGTGGCGACCCCTAACCGGGAAAAGGTGAAAGACACAACAACAACTGTATGTGCATTAGTCTGTCACTCAAACTATGTGCTCATTGTTATGTCTTGCACAGGGATTAAATCAACATGATTTTGTTCAGCTTGCACAATGAAGTTTACTTTGACTTTGACATAGGTGTTTGACAACATTAATGGCATGTATACCATTCATGACAATGTGAATATGCCATGCACATGGGTGAACTAGCTTGTATTGCCAGTACTGTTGCATACAGCCAGCAGATGCTACAGTGCCAGGACAGTGTATGTGGTTACCCTCATAGAGTGTGGATTTATCATAATAGTTGTTCAGGTGTGTGTGTGTGTGTGTGTGTGTGTGTGTGTGTGTGTGTGTGTGTGTGTGTGTGTGTGTGTGTGTGTGTTTGTGTGCAGACTTATCTCTTATCACTGTAAATCACATATGTTATGTCAGAAGCATGGAATTACTGGTGGTATTATTCTATTGTCCATGATTGTGGCAGGTTCTTGTAATGATTTCCATGAGCCTTTACCTGTACCTACTTTGCTGGAGACATTTGCTGAAAGTGCACTCATATTCAGGCATATCTGTTTGCACAGCTTCACAATATGTACCCTACCTCAATTTATGTCAGATCCCTGACAAATGTAAGCTGCATTATTCATGTAAGGATGCTTATCTCACACAGACATCATCCCCATTGTTATGTCACCTTGTGTGACAGTCACATACAACACATTTTCACTATACAGTCCCCACTGTACCATATAGATATGTGACTGGTGCTGCTGCTACAACCATCTTTCATTGAAATGCCCTCCTCTGCTGCACATTAGGCAGTTTCACCTGTCTTCTTTCCCTGCGTTCATTCCTACAATTCATGTGTGACCCTATTTAATGCATTAACTTCCCCTGAGTGTTCATTTTACATAGCAGTCCATCTCCCTTTACAGATCATTTACACAACTTCAGTACACAATGACATGGAAGGGATATCACAGTACTCTGCACTGTAGGTACACGGTCCTGTACTGTGTTTGGAGCATATACTTCACATTCATACCTCTCGAATGTCCAGATATTTCAAGGATGTCCAGATGTTTTCATTATCAAATTTGTGGTTTTCTGCCATATCACTGGGATGTTCTCAGGTCTGATGTGAGCCGATATTACATACATTTGAGTCATACCTCTCAACTGTCCTGATTTGTGCAGAATGTACACTTTTAATCTCATATTTTTGATCTTTTCCTCATAACATATTGGTTTTCTGGCAAATCTTTGGCATGTTATTACAGAAAGAAGTCACAAACTGATGACAGACATTTGAGTTTCAAACTTCATGCTCTTCAGAAAGTCCATGGTACTTTACAACCTATTATTCCCTCAACTTTCTAAGTTTGGAAGACCAATACTAAAAATCTGTTCAGTATTATTCATGGCTTTGTGCAGATTTCTTTCTCTAAGAGATTGACAGAGTTTCATTCTAATATATTTCTATGCAACATGAATGTCAAATATGTACCTATTTCTGGTTATTTATCCCCTCATTATGCTTGCCTTTGTGCAGATGTGTTGCACTAACAGATTGACACCTATCTGTGAAGTCCTAGTGATCACTGTGGCATTCCACACAAATCCATGGACCATAGGTGCTTTGCTTTACACAGAATTGATATCCATGTTTGCTTACACAGTTTCCTCCTGGCCAGCAACACTGTTGCCGGGAATGAAACCTAGCTTAGATGTGCCATGCACAATTAATATGCACCGCGCACTACCGCTCACCACACACAGCCGTGCAAACCTGTAAACTCTGTGTAGGCTTTGTGCGGAGCCTAGACAGATTTTCTTTAATCCCAGGGCTCATTTCAAAGTTATTAGACATCCCAAAAATTAACAAACACAATATAAGCTTTTGTAAACTATTATGGACTGAATTTACTTCCAGAAATAAAATATCCATTGTATATAAATTAGTGTTATCTATTAAATATCATAACTCAGTTATTTATTCTAAATATTGAACCAGCTTAAATCCCTCAGTTACACATAATCAAAAATATCAGCCATCTTTAAAATTTCTAGCTTTCAAAAAAACTTTTATAGACTCAGTTAATGTTAACAAATAATGATTATATGATTCCTGATTAAATACATTCTTCTTTACATTACCTTCTAACAGCTCTGTATGTAATTATGAAACAAGTGATATACTTCATATTTTTTGGAGTTGCAAATGCTCTTATAAGCTTTGTTGCTCCTTTCATAGGTGCTGGAACCATAAGGCTAGGGGGAGGGAGTGCCCCCCCACACACACTTTTGCAGCTGCAAGACCTGTAACAACATGGAGTTTTTCTTTAAGAAGGACCCCAACAGAGGGAGTTTTTCTTTAACAAGACCCAGTGGAGGACTCCTGTGTGCACCACACGCTAACGTAGTTTAAACACAAAAGTGCATGGAATTCACAACTGCTGCCAGAGTCAACACCCACGGTAAGTTGGTATTTTAAGTGGTGAATGCAGTAAGGAAGCTCTGTTTGTATTTTAAGTGTGTGTACACCAATGGTAATCTGGTATTTTAAGTGGTGAATGCAGTAAGGAAACTCTGTTTGTATTTTAAGTGTGTGTGTGGTTAGAATTACCCAGATTCAAACTCTGAACCTTAGGTACAAGGGCCTGTATTCTCTACCCACACCACCACTTGTGATTCAGGGAGTTGACATTTGTGGTTTTGTGGCAAATCAGTGAGAACAGAATTCACTAAATAATGATAGCCTTTGGAAACACATGGTAACACAAAACACTATTTCAGAAACTTTCTAAGATTATACAAGCAATATTTAAAATGTGTTCCTGGCTTTGGCCCTTTGCCCCCCCCCCCCAATACAGTTTGTCTTTTTCCACATTTCTTCTGCTGTGAAATTGAGAGATTTAGTTGTGTTAAGTGTATGGTGCAGTAGTAGTGTTGTTGCTTCACAGCAAGAGGTTGTCTGGTTTGATTGTTGGCTAGGGTGCCTTCTGTGCTGAGCCTGTATGTCCTCCCTGTGTTTGTGTGGGAGTTCTCTGGTTTCCTCCCATGTTACAAATACATGTATATGGAACATTTCTCCACAGGCATCTGCTGAAAGTTGTCTTTGTTCCAAGTCGGACTTTCCCAGTAAACCAATGTTAAATAAATAAAAAAAATTACAAGGAGCTGAGAACTTCAAGGGAAGAGAAGTTTAGTGCTGCTTATTCCAAGTCTGTTTGTATTGTTAGTAGCACAACAGGTAGTAGCCTTACTTTTGATGCAGAAGGCTGTTGGTTCTACTCCCACAGTATGCAGATGGATCACTGATACTGTACTGTGTTGTACTTTAAAGGGAGTGGATGCTGCAGTCCTGTGAATGTCCTCCTTTGGAGAAGTTACTCAGTAACTATGAACCTGTTATCAGTTTGCCATCCATTCCCTATTGCAATATTACTAGCTTATCATTTTTAATGTAACATAGGAAATTTATTCTTCAAGGGCAGCACCCACTTTATTTGTAGATGAAACAATGAAATATAAAGTTGTTTCCTAGAAGCAACTTCTTCATTAGTTAGAGATCACTTAAATGTGGAATTATTTAGATGACTTACTTCTGCAGAGATTTTGCATATTTACTGAAATTGGTGGATTGTAATGACAGACGTTTGAGTGGCCTTTTCTGGTTGAAATTTTCTGAAATGGGTATATTTGTCATTATTGGTTCATATATTTTGTTTCATTGCTTACTAGAAGACTGTTCAAAACTACAAATTTAAAACACATTCTAACAGCTGGTGCTGTATTATACAAGGAATATAATTCAATACAATCAGGAAAGTGAATCAAAGAATGCATACATGTATGCATGGCCCTAAAAATGTGTTTGAAAACAGCCCAGAGAAAAGTGTGAAAGGCTCAAAATCAAGGGAAATTTTTAAGCTTTACTCTTGTTACCAAAGCGATGTATGAAGGTAAAACAGTTCACACCACATTACCTTGACCTGGCCAAGCCTTTTGACACAATCCCCTACTCAGGTGGAGTACAAAAGATGAATAATGTAGGAGCAAACACTTACATCACTAGATGGATTGCCAAGTTGCTCACAGGATGCAGGAGATCAAAATAGGAGAAGAGATCAGTCACCAGAGGAGTCTCCCAGGGTTCAGTGCTGAGACTTTCTCTGTTTGGCGTATACATATCAAAAGTAAAAGAAAATACCAAATGGTTTTTGCTGGCTACGTTTGAAATGACTGCAAGCTAGGAGCAGTTATTGAATCCCCAAATGACTTAACCATCATGCAGGAAGGTTTGTCCCAAACAATAACTGGTATCAAAATCATGACAATATCCTTTGAGAACTGACACAGTTGTTTGGCATTTGGGATCTTGTGTGTACAGTGACCTAACCTTTGACCAACATGTGCCCAGAGTTATAAGACAGCCTTTCTATATTGCACAGCTTATAAACAAATTGATTGTGACTAGATCTTGAGATGTTGTTGTCACCCGGACTTCCCAGTGTCCCAGGCTGCATCCTACACAAGCTCAAACATGAACTAACCCCTCACCTAAACAAACTGTTCAAACTCAGCCTCTCCACAGGTTACATGCCTATAGAGTGGCACACAGCAACAGTTATTCCTCTTCACAAAGGTGGAGCCACAACAGGCACAACAGGAACTACTGCCCTATAAGCCTGACTAGCTTGGTCTGCAAGGCTATGGAGTGCATCATCATGGATCTCCTTAACAGAGACATTGGGAACCTCCAAACACTGGCCCCTACCACATTCAGCTTTGTTAAGGGAAGATCATGCCTCCTAAACCTGGTGGACTTCTTTGAGACAGTTACCAATGCTATAGACGAGGGAAAGGTTGTCAGCACAGCCTACCTAGACCTCACAAAGGCCTTCAACACCATTCTTCATTCTGGTATTAAAGACAAGCTCACCAGCCTGAACATAACCCCCTATGTCACGAGATGGGTTGTCAACTGGCTCACAGACAGAACTCACATGGTAAGAGTTGCGGGAGCTAGGTCCGACTCTAAACCGGTTACAAGTGGCATTCCCCAGGGCTCAGTCCTAGGACCCCTCCTGTTCGGCATATACTTCTCAGAGGTACAGACAAGCACAGGAGGTCTATGGCTGACCAAGTTCGCAGATGACTGCAAACTAGGGGCTATAATTGACTCTCCGGCAGACACAGACATCCTTCAAAAGGGTCTCACTAAGACAGATACCTGGTGTCAAAACCATGGCCTCAAGCTAAATGCCAAAAAGTGCATAGTCATCCCCTTTGGGAAAAACAAAGTACCCACAAACTACCACATAGGTGGTAGCCCCCCTAAATACGGAAGACGTAATAAGGGATCTGTGGACCCAAGTAGATAGTAATCTCTCCTTTGATAATGGTTAGAAAATCCTTCCATGTGTCCCACCTAATCACAAAAGGGTTTGCATCCAGATCAAAAGAGGTCATTGTGCCCCTCTACGCATCACTCATCAGACCCATCATAGAGTACAATGCCCCATTTGGGATGTACCTTACAAGACACCTGCAACAGCTGGAAATACCACAGAAGTACCTCACCAAGAGGATCACTGGCCTCAAATAGATGCCCTATGCAGCTCGACTGAAGAAACTTCAGCTGTACTTGGTTGCATACCGCCTACTCAAAGGTGCTCTATGCCTGACCTACAAGGCCATGTCTAACCCAGAATTGATGGACATGCTCCACCTAAAGAAAACCATATCCCCTTGAGCAACACACTCTAGGGATCTAAACCTCACCACAACATTAAATAGGACATGCTGGAGGGATAGATTCCTGTCCCAGAGACTTCCCATGCTCTGGAACAAGATTCTAATCTACATTAGGCAGAGCTCCTTGCTAACACTCTTCAAGAGAAACCTCGACGAGTGGATGGGAAATAGAAAGTTTATCCCTGGAATCACTTCAAAGGCTCTGCTGGACAGAGGCACAGGGAACTAATCTAAGGGGGCGGCGAAAGCCAACACAGTTCCGGCTAGGCTTATAAATGCTTTCGGGCCGATAGCCTACTACCTACCTATGAATCTATGAACCCTTTACAAAGCTCTCATTAGGTCAATCATTTTGTATAATGCCCACTTTGGCATGTATCTGTCCAGCCCCATGCAACAGTTTTAATACCCTCAGAGATACCTTGCTAAAAGGATACAAGTCCTAAACAATAGGTCTTGCATGGACCGCCTCAAAGATTTATTACTATACTCAGTATCCTACAGAGTGCTTAGAGGTGACATGTCTGGCATACAAGGCATCCTCCGACCTAATACAGATGGTCCTACTGAACATCAGCAAGTCAAATGGCATCAGAAATACTCAGTCCAGGTATCTAAACTGAATGTTGTGGAGAGATGGATATAAATAACAGAGACTACTACTGTTCCAGAACAGACTATCCATAAAAATAAATCAAAGCTCATCTGTCCATATTCATATGCAACTTAGATCTGAGGATGGTTAATAGAAAATGTACTCCAGGATTGCCCCCTCATTTAACTAATGGCTAGAGGCAGTTCCTAAATGCTGCATCCCTTACATGGGTCCCCTCAAATTATCTATGGTATGATCACAGTTATTCTCACTAGGGCTAATATACAATTATCAGCCATGGGATAGGTAAGACCAATCAGACAATGTTAATTCAAGCACCAAATAGGAATTGGTAAGCTTAATGTCCTCTAGGTGAACCTATGTTGCGGTAGTAAATAGTTATAAAAAATTGACCTTTTTAGATCACTAAGTGCTCCTCTCACCCTCTACCCCCCCCCCCCTCCAGTCTTCAACAGCTTCTGGTGCCTATGGTTCCCTTAAAGTCAAGTTAGAGAAAATGGGTTATGAGAGATCTGCCTAATCTTGGGAATTTGCGCTACTGCATATACCCGCTTCTGGCTTACTACAACTTGATATACATGTATTAATTACCACTTTCTCACCGATTAAATTTTATATTACCAAAACTGGCTTGATAGATCAAAAATGACATGGGATGGATTTAAGCAAACAGTAATAACATATATATTAGCACATTAATTAATAATACCCAATCAAAATAAATTGGCTTACTAAAAATATTGGGAAAACCTTTATGATGTTATTGCATAATTAATTTCATATATTTTTACTTGTATGTACATGTTTAAAACTAGCTTTGAGAGCTAACATTACTAAATATCATAAGATTACCCTGTATCTTACTTGATTGTTTTTACTGCTTTAAATTCCCTGTTATGTATTTTGCTGGCTTGAAAATATATACAGGCATTCAGCATTTTTTGTATATAGTTAGTGTTATGGAAATATGTTTTCTAATTGTTGTATATCTAATTGATACTCTTTATAAGTATGTTTTTCTGATAATGTCTTAAATAAATATATTGAAAAAAAAAACACAAGCACATGTGGCAAAAACAAAAAACAAATAAAGGGGGGCCTATTCCCACCCAAAAGACATTGCTCATGCCACTCTGACTTTCCGTCTAATTTTCCTATCCCAACATACATCTTGTGTGTCCTTCATCTACACCCATACTCCACATCTTCTTTTCTATCTCCCAATTTCCTTGGGTGCATCCGTTACTTGTGTTCCCCAGACAAGTCCTGCACCCACTGTTAGTTAATGTTAGCTGTGACAAATGAGGTTTGGCAACAAACCAAGTTGTCCTGGGACATCTTCAGAAAGGGGTTTAGATAAATATACTAGTTGGAATTAGAGGGTTGGGGAATGGAAAGGGTTAAATGGAAGGAGGGATGTTTGGGAGGAAATGAGGTAAGTGTTGGGAGGGGCTTAAGGGGTTTAGGGAAGTGTAGATAAGTAAGTAATCACATTTGGCATGAACTAACTGCACACTCTGTCCACAAACTCTCCAAGAAGCAGCCAGCATCCAAGCCTCCCATCTCCTCAGGCACACCCAACCAACGGCAACCACCCTCGGGCATCCCACCAGCCAGGAAAGCAACACCCAACCAAAACCAACACAAGCAGAGACCAACAGTGCTTTAAAATGTCATCAAGCAAAGCACCAGCAAAATCCACACCCCCCACATGGGTAGGTTGGGGTGAGGTTCAGAGTCCCTTGCTAAGGCAGTGCACCCTGTACAAATCACAGCCTACAGCAAGACAGCTTGGCAATCTTCCACAAAACTAACCCAACTATATCCAGTGATGTGAGGGAGTAGAATATCAGCGTGGCTCTAAGGCTTACCAAGACTGAAACTATTAATGGAGAACAGCTAACGGGTATGCTGAGGGCCTATAGAACTTCTGTACATCACAGTCTTGGACATGCTCAGGCATAATTTTTGGAAGAAGATAGTCTGTGTGACTGAATCCTTACTGATAGCAGATGAAGAATTTAGAAGACGAGACTGCAGTCAGAAAGAAAGAAAGACTAAAAGGCTAGGTAGATACCAGGAGCTCAGTTTATAATTTTTATCAACATTAATACGATTAACTTAAATGGGTACATTTTCAGGTCTTTTTGAAACTAAATGCAACAAAACAACTCAGTAAAATGAGGTACTAAATTACCACAATGCATTCTGTTCAAGCTATGTAAAATATAAACAACTGAACTGAGGGCCCATAAGTTAGACAAATATGATTGCACCGTAACAATAATATCATGCTGGCATTACTCAATGGAGTTTGAACTGAAAAGATGCCAGGACTTCAACCTCTATTTTAGATCATTAATATGTTTTCTGACTCTGGGAGCTTCTGTGCTCTCCACCAATTCGAGTTAACATCCTCCACTGCAATTACCGTTTCCCCATACAACCTCATTAATGAGCCCTCCCACAGTAAGAGCTCTGTAGAAAGTGTACCTACAAAGGAAACAAACCCAAACGCCAGGGTAATCTTTCTTCCTCCTGCATTTGACAGGACAGGGACCAATGATGTGTGGAATAAAATGGGTACATACCGTGAAACTCTGGGCAGCCAAGACACCCACTCCCTCCAACCTGTCTTTTTTATTTTTTTAAATTTCCCCAAGTCTTTTGGGTGTCCAATACCATGATGGGAATGGACCCCATTCCTAAGTCAAAGTATGGTTAAGGTTCATGAAATTAGCACTGTTTCATTCCTTGATGTTCGCCAAAGTGCTCTTCACAGCACCTGCAATGTGCCCAGTAATGACTCCTTCTGCGATTCATATGGTTTTACATGAATTGTAATGTCTTCCCTTTGAGTGAAAAGCTCTACCATCAAGGCAAGACCCCACTCCAGTGACAAACCACGCATGCGTTGGGGAACCACCACTATCCCTTACTCAGAACCTATGAAAAATCCTCACAGCCTGACAAAGAACTGTGAATCACCATCCCGCCACCACCAATGCACCTTACCACAAACTACTTACTCAAAACTCTTCCCCCAGCAACACCCTCTCAACTATATGCCACCAACACTTATATCTAGGTAAAAAAAAAAAAAAAAAAACAGCTTTTCAAATCAACTGATAAGGTAGCAAAATAAATTAAAAACTGCAATTTAACTGTAACCTTCCCAAGCAACGAATAGAGCAATGGAAATACGGCACCTGCCTATTAACAATCCAAACTCCCAAAGCACAACTCCTGTAGCAGCCAGCAAAGTGTAATCATTGCTGTTTTATAAATTAGGGTAACCGGCACTAAACCACCCTAGTCTTCCCTAGCTACCACCCTTACCCCTTTTCTCCTTGCTCAATGTTATTAGCCCAAAGCCTACCTGTCCTGCAAGGTACCTATGGTCATCAAGGACATAAACCTGCCAGTAGCAAGTTCACGCCAAAATGTGATTACTTACCCATCTACACTTGCCTAAATATATTAAGCCCCTCCCAACACTTACCTCATTTCCTCCCAAACATCCCTCGTTCCATTTAACCTTTTCCATTCCCCAACCCTCTAATTCCAACTAGTACATTTATCTAAACCCCTTTCTGAAGATTTCCCAGGACAACTTGGTTTGTTGCCAAACCTCATTTGTCTTTAAGCTTACTGCAGAGATTTTTTTATAAGTTCATAGGTTCATAGAAGATTACTAGTCTAACAGCTCCAGAGCTCTTACAAGCCTTATTTTACACAATTTTCTATCCTTAGGGGAAAGTTAACAAGGTCAACAAGTGGGATTTTGATTATTATTATTAGACAGCTTCTGTCCGTAAGGGACATGGGAGCCACCGGGAGTGAATTTGTGATTTCTCATCCATTTGTCCAGATTGCTCTTGAAGATGGTCAGGGGAAGGGCTCTGCTTCATGTGAACAGGAAGTCTATTCCAGAGGAATGACAATCTCTGGGACTTGCATCTGTCTCCCAGCATGATCTATTCATGCCAGAGATCAGGTTTAGATCTTTGGAGCTGGTAACTCTCATGCAGTTAGTTTTGCAAATATGCAGCTTTTCCATCAGGGTTGGGTCAGAGGCTGCCTTATAGATCAGACATAGATAATACCTCAGTAATCAGTAGGAAACTGAATCCAGTGATAGGGCTTTTAATCGGTCTACTTATGACATGCTGGTTATATCCTGTATTTTGTTATTGAGAAACCTCTGAGGATGCTCCAACTAATGCAGGTACCTGGCAAGGTACATGCCAAAGGCTGCATTGTACTCATTTGTTGGTCTGATGAGGGCTGAGTACAGTGGTACTATGACATGCATAGATCTGGATGCCATAGATATTTATTTATGGCTGTCAGATTGTTTAGATTGTGAGATTCTTTTAGTAAATGTGTTAACGTACATCACACTTTGACAGAGATTTTTAATTACTTACTGATTACTTGCGAGTAATATTAAGTGCACTATTAATACTGAGATACTCCATTGTGTGCTGAGATATTTAGAGTTCACTGTGACACAGTTACATATTACATTATCCATAAAGCTGCCACTGATATTGGTGCAACACACCAGATTCTGTAAATGTTATGGAATTTGACCTGATGTCTCAAGAAAAGTTTTTTCAGGATATTAGTAACAATATGACAATCTTTTTCTTTCAGCTATATGAAGTCACATTAGTTAAAATAATGGTCTGTATGCACTAGAAATGGATTATCATTGTACTGAAACAAGTAATTTCCTACTTTATGCTATGGGAGACCTGGAATATTTATGAGAATTCATATCCTTTCAGCCTTGATTATGAACTGAAGTGCAAATAGCACAGGGAATACATTTTCACATTTGCTCTTATATTTTAGGCCAATATAACATTTTCTTCAATCATTATTCACACTTGTCTTTGCCAAGATATGCCTGCTGACTCGTTACAAGCACTGATTTTTTCACAACACCTTCTTCCCTCCTGGTTAAACTATGCCAACCATGGGTTAATCCTGTGATACCCACCCACAGTCATGAGTTATTGCATAAGTTTGCAGTTGAGGACAGTTGTATATTCTGTTCTTTTGTTTCCATGGGGACAAGTTGATTACAGGTGCAGGCAATAAATCTTGAGAGTCCTGAATATTGTTTGCTGAAAGAAATGTAAAATTAAAAGATATATAAACAAACTGCTCAGTAAGAAATAAATTACTGGAAGTGAATAGGAAATAACTTCTCAGGAAGGTTAATTCTTCATTGTATTTACTAGAGCAGTGTATAATTTAGCTTTATTTAAAGATAGCTTAAGGTTAAAATTTAATATTTTTGAAGGCTTACAATCAGTTTTTCACAACTAGTAGAGGAATAGAGGTAAGAAAAGAATAAATAGCAAATAGTATAAGTGGGAGCACAGGTTGTAACATATGCTTTAAAATGAATAACTTTAATTTTAGATTAGGTAATGCCTGTGGGTGCAGCTTTTGATTCAGTACAATTGTTCCAAGAGGTTAAAACTTCATCAGTTGAAGATGTACATAGTGTTTTTTTGTGTTTGTCTGTTTTAAGTTGATATGCTATGGGGGTGTTCTGGGGTGTGTGTTTTCATTTTTTGAGAATTTCCATTAAAACAAAAATAATTGAAAATGTGACATTGGCTCAAATGGAGATGGTAAGAAACTAAAGTATAAAAGATTAACCACCAAACATTAGTGGATGCATGTAACACAAAAGTTGGAAATACATATTAAAAAATCTTTCATATATATAAATGGGAATAATACCTTCTTTTTTTCCAATAAGATTTTTATTTATATTAACTCTGATGTCCAAGAGTAACGTGACACTACAAAGTTTTGCATAAACATAACATATGGTCAGGAAATTACAAAACATTACAGATTCAGAAATTGACACTAGAGGTTAAGCAAATGGCACAAACTAAGACATATTGAATATATGATCACGAAGAACTAAACAAACCATAACTTTATATACAGTATATACATAAGGTGCCATGAAAGTTTTAATTAATAGTTATAATATACCAATGAGTGTTGATTTTCAGTCTCATTTTGACAAAACTTGTCAAAAACATATTTACATTGTGTATGCTTAGCTGGATAATGTTTTACTCGAGAGCAGATAAGCAGCCTCAATACTGTATGTCCTAATCTCCCAGAATGTGTTCAAGAAGGAGACTCCAATAATTTAGATAATATAACCTTTTTCATAGTTGGTTGTGATTAATTTATGTGAAGAGATGTATTTAGTTGCCATATTTTTAAATCCAGTCCAAGATATTTGTGTATGGTCTAGCCAGTTTTGTGTGATATATAATCTGACTAGGGCAGAAAGTGTGACTAGTATATGTCATTTTTGCTTTGGGAGTGTACTTCTGTTAATGTTAAGTATTGCAAATTCCCAAGAGAGAGTTGTTTTCTTGTAGCTTATTTTTTCTAATCTCACTCTAAGGACACACAACAATTTGTATCCACATTTACAACTCCAAAAATATGAAGTATGGCAGCATTTGGAGCAAAACAGGATGAACAATTCAAGAGAATCTCAGGTTTGACATGATTTAACTTGCTTGGGGTTAAATAAGCATTGTTATTTATCATTATATGAGTATAAATTAGTTTCTTATCAGCTGTAAGTCTGATAGTATTTTTAACAACTTGAAGTTTTTGCTTCATAGAAAATTTTTCAGTTCTGAGAGACCAGTATTTTGAGTATACCAAGGAAGACTGATACTTTATATTAGTTATCAATTTACATAAATTTGACAGCATCTTCTTTAATGGTAGTAGTTTCCATAACATATCAGATAGACTAGCTTCACCTTTGCTAATATCCAGGTTTACAGCTAAGGATGATAAAAGTTCTCTTAATTGTTGTATTATTATTATTATTACTTTTATTATTATTATTATTATTATTATTATTATTATTATTGTATGGTTTTTATTAAGGTTATTTAGAGTTATAATTTCTCCAATGGACTTCCCTGTATATTTGAATATATCCCACAGCTTCCAGTTCTTGGTCATAGGATAGTTATCTAAATTTATTATGTCCTTATTCAAAGTAATGTTTGGATTGATGTCTAAAGGTTAGAAAAGTATTAGAGAGTCAGAAAGTTTTAATGAACTCAAAGGTTTTAGGAATATAATTATTCTGCTTTTCAGTCAGCAAAGCATGCATTTTCATGTGTTTGAGATTTGCTTGTTTAATGAAAGGGAGTGCTTTATGATTTATCTTAAATTGCTGAGTATAGTCACACCATAGATAATCCAAATTGGGGGGCATCCGTTCCTACTAGGGTCAAATTCAGCAATTTGCAAAATCTTGTTAGAGCAAATAATACTATAATATAGCTCAAAGTCAGGAAGCCCCATTCCTCCATTATTTTAGGACACATTACTTTGTGATAGTTAATTCTGATAGTCTTAGGGATCCAAAGATTGTTTAATAGAGTTGCTGTGATAGATTTAAAATTATTTTTAGGAAGTATTACATTTGATGCATTAAACTGATATAACAATTTGGGAAGTACATTCATTTCTATAATTGCAACCTTCGAGAGACAGGGTAAATTGATTTTACTCCATCTTTGTATGTCTTTTTTGTATATTTGCCCATGCTTTAAACAAGCTCACTTGTGTTAATGAGTTATAACTGTTATCAAAGTTTATGCCTAGATATTTTAAGCTATAGCTTATTTTTATATCCAATTGTGGGAAGTAATTTCCATGTGATTAAGTGGGTTTATTGGGAAGGTAAGAGATTCAGCCATGTGTATTTGGTAATTGGATATTGACGAGAATTTATTTAATTTTGAAAACTTTTATTTAGGTCTGTATTTGGAAGTTGTAGATATATATTCAGATCATCTGCAAATGCAGATAAGGATAAATTTGTATTCATTATTTTTGGTATATGATGGTAAGTTTTTTGATTTAAGTATAAGAAAAAGGGTTCTTTATAGAAATTAAATAGGTATAGGGATGAGGGCATCCTTGTTGGATTCCCTTTAAAATTTTACTGGTTTTGAATTTGTCTTATTTATATTTAAAGTTGTATAAGAGCTTTTATATAGTAAACACATCATTTTAACATATTCTTGTGGTATGTTATAATGGGATAACACCCTAAATAAAATAATAAGTTCACCCTGTCAAATGCTTTATTCACATCAAGTACTACAGCATATATACGTTTTTTACTTGCTTGGAAAGATGAAATGCAATGTCAAGTATAAGGGTGTTGTCTCATGTTTGTCTGTTAGTCATAAATCCTAATTGTTCAGGTGATATTAAATAGGGTAAAATCTTTTTCAATCTTTCCATGAGTAATGATGTGTATATTTTAATATCTAGGTTGATCAGGGTTATTGGTCTGTAATTTAGCGTATTTTTCTTATCCGAGTCATTTCTTAAAATAAAAATTGTTTTCGAGTTAAGTATAAATCAGTAATACTGTGTTCTCTTATATAAGTATAAACTTCCAGTAGGATTTTGACTAATGTTTGATGAAATAATTTGTAAATATCAGAAATTAAACTGGACCTGGAGATTTACTGTTCTTTAATGTGTTTATTACCATCAATATTGTTCATAGGTAGGTACTAGGCTATTGACCCTAGGGCCTATATAAGCCTAGCCAAAGGTACCCTGGCTTTTACCACCCAAGAAAATTATTTTCCTTTGTCACTGTTGAGCAGAGCCACAGAAGTGATCCCCGGGGTAAATTTCCTATCTCCCATCCAATCATCAAGATTTTTCTTGAAGAGTGCTAATGAGGAGCTTTGTTTGATATGGATTGGTAGTTTGTTCCAGAGTATGGGAAGTCTCTGGGACAGGAATCTATCCCTCCAGCATGTTCTGTTTATTGTGGTGATGCGGTTTAGGTCCCTAGAGCATGTAGCTCATAGGGATTGGGATTTCTTTAAGTGGAGCATGTCTAAACACTCTGGGTTTGACATAGCTTTGTGTGTTAGGCAGAGATCGCCTCCGAGTAGGCGATATGCAATGGAGTAAAGCTGTAGTTTTTTGAGACGGTCTGCATAGGGCATCTCTTTGAGGCCAGTAATCCTCTTTGTGAGGTATTTCTGTGGCCTTTCCAGTTGTTGTAGATGTCTTGTGAGGTACATACCAAAAGGGGCATTGTACTCTATAATGGGTCTAATGAGTGATGAGTAGAGGGGAACAATGACCTCTTTTTTCCTGGATGAGAAACCTTTTGTGATGAGGTGTCCCACATAGAAGGATTTCCTGACTACTGTGGCGATGTGATTATCAAAGGTGAGACTACTGTCCACCTGTGTCCCAAGGTCTCTTATCACACTTTCGGTGTTAAGTAGACTACCACCTATGTGGTAGTTCATGGGTACTGAGTTTTTACCAAAAGGAATGACAATGCACTTTTTGGCATTGAGCTTGAGGCCATGGCTTTGACACCAGGCATCTGTCTCAGCAAGGCCCTTTTGTAGGATGTCCAAATCTTTTGGAGTTTTGATTATAGCTCCTAGTTTGCAGTCATCTGCGAACTTCATTAGCCAAAGACCATCTGTGTGTGCCTGTACTTCAGAGAAGTAGATACCAAACAGGATAGGACCCAGGACTGAACCCTGTGGTACTCCACTTGTCACTGGTCTGAAGCTGGATTTGGAGTCTGCTACTTTCACAGTGTGGGTTCTTCGAGTGAGCCAGTTGGCAACCCATCTTGTGACATAGGGATTTATACCTAGTTTAGTGAGTTTATCTATAATTCCAGAGTGGGGGATGGTGTCAAAAGCCTTGGCGAGATCTAGATAGGCTGTGTGAACCACTTTACCCTCATCTACGGCTTTTGTGACTGCTTCAAAGAAGTCTATCAGGTTTAGGAGACATGATCTGCCTTTTACAAACCTGAACTGGGTGGGGTCCTGAGTTTGGAGATTACCAATGTCATTGTTTACAAGTTCCATGATGATATGCTCCATAGCCTTGCAGACCAGGCTCGTTAGGCTAATGGTGCGGTAGTTTCCAGGGTCTGTGGTGGCTCCCCCTTTGTAGAGTGGGATAACTGTCACTGTGTGCCATTCAGTGGGCACATAGCCTGAGGTGAGGCTATGATTGAACATGGTACTTAGGTGGGGTGCCAGTTCGTTCTGTTGTTCATGTAGAACACAGCCTGGGATGTTGTCAGGTCCCATGGATGCTGTGTTCTTAACTTTGGATAGTGTGTTTTTTACCTCTGCAGCCGTGAGTACAGGAACTTTGCATTCTTCTGGTATAGAGATGGGCCCTTTAGGGGATGACAGAGGGGTAAAGTTAGCACTGAACCTATCTGCCAGGATGTTGACAATATCCATTGGTTCTGTATATTTAGTGCCATTGTGCTGTAACTCAGAGCAGATCTGAGTGTTGCCATTGAGATTCTTGACATAGCTATAGAATGCTTTGTGGTTGTCTTTAGAGTCAGTGGCGATTTTGTTTTCATAACTAGCTTTGGAGGATTTTATGAGGGATCTCAACTTCATAATGAAGCTGACCAGGGAGTTTCTCCAATCATGGGATTTTACTCTTTTTTGCAACAGTTTCTTTCTTCTGTTGTAGAGTTTGTTTATGGCAGGGGACCACCAGATTGGCTTCCTTTTTTTGGAGGATAGAATCTTGGTTCTGTTAGGGATTGCACGATCCATGCACTCATGTAAGTGCTTATAAAGTGCATTTGTGTAGGATTCAGCAGTCATATCTCTATTGTCCGTCAGCATGGGTGTCGTGAAGTTTGCCACTTCTGTCTTAAGAAGCGTGAAGTTGGTTTTGGAGAATTTTTTTACTGTGGTTTCACTAATGGGGGTGGAGGAGGGATGTGGATGTCTAGGGTGATTAGCTTATGGTCAGATCTGACCAAAGAGGAATTGACCTCTGGTGTGGAGCACCCGTTGCCCATGTTGGTAATAACCAGGTCTAGGATATTGCTGCCCCTGGTGGGGGTGTGGATAAGTTGATCCATGGCATTGGAATTTATGAATTCCAGAAAACGTTGAGCACAAGAGTTGGTATATGAGTCGTTTTCCCAGTTAATGGTAGGGTAGTTGAAATCGCCCATTATTAGGGTGTTAGGTTGTACCCTAATATTTTCCAGTGTATTAAGAAATTAGGAGTGGGAATCCTGGGACATGGTGGGGGATCTGTAGAAAGCTACAGTTTGGATTGTGGTCTTGCCCAGAGTTAGTTGCACTTGGATAATCTCGGATGCATTATGCTGAGCAACTAGCCTGGAGGTGTGGATATCCTTAATGAATATGGACACGCCTCTACCTTTAGTGTTTCGGTCCAGGTTAGGTGGCCGAAAGATGTGGTATGAATTATAGCCTGGTAATGCAGGGGTACTCTCTGGAGCCTTGAACCAGGTCCCTGTCACTGCACAGATGTCGATGTTCTCCATTTTAAGGAGTGCCTCGAGATAGTGCATTTTGAGGTTTAGACTTCTAGCATTGAGTAGCAATACCCTCAGATTCTTCTTGCCTGTACCTGTTAGGGTGGTGAATTTTTCATTTGAACCTTGCCTAAAAAAGGCACTATAGGGGTGGCTAGAGCCTTAACCAGTATCCAGAATCCCAGGGGCAACAGGTGCAGGCCATCTCTGGCAAAGCATCGTGGTTTGTCGATCATGTCATCCCAGGCAGACAGATACTGGATCCCCTTAGAATGATACGAGAAGCTTAGCCAATTGTTGAAGTCAATCATTTTGTCCTTGTACTGTGGTATCATTCTGGGTGATGGCAGGATGCTACTCAGGGCTAGGGTCATACCTGCCTGGACTACAAGATCGGACAGTTGAGCTGTAAACAGCACTTCCAGTGTTTCCTGTTGTTCATCACTGATTTTAGGAAAGGTAATGTCATTTAGAATTGTTCCATATTCTGATTGTGAGGCTGTTAAATCTTGTGGGCCATATATTTGGGTGTAAATATTTTCAAATATCTCAATTATGTTTGTTGTCCCAATATATGATTTATCTAGATAGATTATTTCAGGGATCATAGGAATTTTCTGAGTGACGTTTATTATCTTTGCTCACATTTTGCATGGTGTCTGTGCCCATTCTGAATATCTAGCTAACATCTTCCTTTCATCCAGTGAATTCTGATGTGCATGTAAATGGTATAGCTCTTTTTTGTAGAATGTTTAGGAGTGTTTCAAGACCTGGGCTATTTGGGTTTTGGGTTTGAATTTGCTTTTCTACCTTTTAAATTCTATCCATTAATTTCCTTTCATTTTCTTTTTACTTTTTTATAAAATGATGCTTTCTGAATCAAAATTCCCCTAATTCTAGCTTTACTAGGCTTCCATTGAATATCATAGGGTATATTTGTTTTGTGCAAATTTACATTTAATTCTTCCAAGATATTTTTTATTTCTTGTTGTAGATCTTTTTTTTAAGTAAGTTTGGATTTAGGGACCAATTAGTTCTCCTTAAGTCAGAATTTACCAACTTTGAACAGTTGATTTTAATATTAATGTTTGTGGTCTGAAAAAATCTTGGTTCTATGGGATATTTAACTTCCAAATTTATGAAAGATTCTGCTATTAAGAAAAAGTCATTTCTTGGCCAAGACTTTTAACACTGTGAGTAGTATGCATATTTATTTTTATAACCATTAACATCTCTAAAACAGTGAGGGTCAAAGAGGTTAACATTTGAAATCAGGTCTCTTAAGGCTAAAGATGCTTGAATGTTATTTACTTTAGCTTTACCCGTACTATCTGATTTTGAGTTTGACACTAAATTCTAATCTCCTCCTATTATAAATAAGTGACCTGAAAATTTGAGCAAAATGTTACACATTTCTAGTATAAAGTCCTGGTGATTTATGGTTGGGCCGTAAATATTTAAAAACAATATTGGTTTTGACAACCCAGATTTTGGAGTTGAAAGTAGCACCATCTACCTTTAATATCAGATTCACTACTAAGTTATGTGCCCATTAAATGATTCATTGACTATAATTGCCACACCTTTGCTGTTTGTTTCTCTGTCAGGTGCTATTATTGTTTTTATCCATTTTTTGTTTCTTTCTTTTACCCACTGATCTGGTGGTATGTGTGTTTCTTGAATACATTCTAAATCTGTCTTGGATTTGAATACTATATGCATAAAAAGTTTTCTTTTCTGTTTGTGTTGGAGTCCCTTTACATTCCATGAGTCTATAGACCACAAAACTTAAAAATTGTTAGGTATATGATAATGGTTAACTTATTTGAGTGACTATTTCTTGTCTTTATGAAAGATTTATGCCATAGATGTGCTTTGCTTATTGTAATCGTAGCACCAAGCCCTTTCAGTACTAACCCCATGCCTATCCATTGTACCTTCTCAACTGAAAGAGAATAGAAATCTAGCTCAGAGAAGAAATATTTTCCCATTATATCCTTAATTTTACTTATCATTTTATCTCTGAATTGACAGATTGTAATATGAAAATACATACAAAACACTATAAAATTCGACCTTATTAATTCTAAGACTCAAGAGTGCTATCACCCTGTCAACATTTCCTGCTCCTATAAAGGAAGTTTAAATATCGCCGGTTATTTGTTAGACTTTATGCCCCAATTTACATTTAAATTAACCAAAGATAAATTTATAGCAGTGGTGTTGTTAAGTTATATACCAAAGTATTACACATGATAAGAAAATAACATGGAGCTCATTTTATACTTTATGCCATATTAATCCACCTGAAACAATATAAAACTGTGCTTCTCTTTATGCCAGCAGAGCTGTATGTGTAGTACATTGTTATATATTTAAAATTATTCAAAATGGGTGTTATTGAAAGTTTTAAATATAATGTTTTGTAACATCAAATACAGTGCTCATAACATAACATCTAGTTGATAATGTAAGGGTAGTTTTATCCAGTGTTTGAGGAAAGGGAATTTACCTTTACAATCTCTTCAGCATCTTCTTACAGACTGCACTACTTCTGTTCAACAAGAACATCACATAGAAACACTCAAATATAGAAGATATTGCAAACTACAACTGATGCCAGGGATATTTGACAAACAATAAGCAAAGCTTGCAGATTCAAGTTAACCATGAGGCAGCAAACTGAATGTTGGAGTTCAGACAAGTAAAGTTATTCTAAATGATAAGCTTAATATAAAATAACTAACTTATTTACATCTACTATCCTTGCCCATAAAAGTTTTCACATTACTTTTCACTTAGCTTTCTCTCATGCTAACTTAATAAAATGACAAAATTGCAGCATATCACATTACAAATACATAGCTCTGTAGACTGAGCTTAACATAATATCCTTGCACAGTTTTAATTGCCTTTTAGAATTTCATTTTTCACTGGATTCTTGCCTTACTTCCTTTTTCCAGCATGAATTCACAATTGTCATTCCAAGTATGCAAAAAGGATTTAAACATTAAAACTTTGAAGTCAGTTTTGGTAGTAAAGTTATTTCTATAAGCATGTTAGTTTTATTTATTTTCAACATTTAAACTGTTTGTATAATTTATGCCATGAAAGGATGACATGTAAAATACCATATAGATATTAGCACTGGCACCAACATATAATAGATAATACACTAGTCTTTATATACAACCAGGTCGAGTGAAAATTATACCATTAGCTAGGACCGAGATCACTTAGTAGTCCTCCATTCAATGTAGCATAGACGAGCTATATAAGACAGGTTCAGCAATCAGTGCATTAATTGACTTATAATATCTCTGCGAAAATACAACTATAGTTCCCATTTCATTTTTATTTTGGTTTTAAATACACACATAGCTAGGTTAATTTATGTAGCTAATGGATCTCTTTTGCAAGCTCCCATGCAGTTCAACAGTTTGTTATAGACTTCCTATAAATTGACTCATCAATCCATTCACTCAGGGATCAGTTTAAAGGGTCTGAATAGCAACCAGAATGTTGATGTGCTGCAAACCAGAAGGTTTTGCTAGTTTCTTAAGGTCACAGAGGAACATCCTCTAGAGAGAATGTTGGAACGTAAGATATATTTCCAACTGATTTTTTAAATTTTTTTAAAGACATATTTATTTATTTAACATCAGAATCCTCTAAGTGTATTTTGTTTGATTTACTGACCATACTCTGGTATTTCAGTGAAGTCATGGAGAAAATTTGTTTTGATTCCTTGGTCGAGGATGCTTGGTATTTGCAATCATTGTAGTGTAAAATGAGTGTATTTGGGTACTTCATTTAGAATTTGATTTTCCTCTGCATTAGGTATGCACAAAAAGGAGAAAGCTATTGTCTCTTGAGTTTAATTTGCAAAGATAGATCTTGTGCAAATAAAATAATTTTCTGCCCATTCCAGAGAATGTATTTTTTTGTTTGTTTAGCTTGCTATAGCATGTTTCACTCATCTTGGAAATTTAGCAGTTTCACTTAGACTTGTCTAGGTTTGTCTATTCTTTGCGACTTATGTAAAGCTCTGTGTGCTCTTTCTATTTCTATTATTTTATTATGGTTGATTCTAGTAGCATTTTTAAAATCTGTCATATTGTATTCATTAGCTGGCCTTGTTCGCATTTTTCAAGTATGCCTCTGATTAGTAGATTATTCCTATGGCTTCTTGCTTCCAGGTCAGTGACTTTTTCCTATAAATCCTTAATAACGTTATCTTTTTCAAGCAGAGCTTCCTGACATTGCTTAATGCTAAGATCATTATTTAGCAATCTGGTATCTATCTCATTTAGTCGTGAAGCAATATGCTCAATCTTGGATCCAAAGTTCGTTAATTGCTCTGAGAAGTTTTGGATGGATGTTTGTAATGGCAGTAGAGCTGCTTTCAGATTGTCTATATCAAAAGTCTGTTCTGTTTTTGATTTTGTAGATTGTTTATGACTTTCTTGTTGTTTTAAGGTTTTCTGTCTTAACAGTTGTTTCTGTTTCAGGAGAGGAATAATTGAGATAATTTAGTCTTATTCATTTGTAGGTCAATATTTTCTGATTCTTTTGACTTTTTGTTGAATTTAGCCTGGTCTCTTCCATTATTCTGGCAGTAGTTTTATAGCCCCCCCCCCATAAATGTGGATTTATAGATTTACTCACTTAGACATTTGTAGAGTAATAACTGAACAGAACTCTTTTATCTCACAATCATTAAGAATTGATTTGATTCACAGATCTTGATATTGATGAAATAGAAGTCATTGACAAGTTTTGGTATGTCAATTTTTATAAATTTAACTTGAAAGGAGAGGTGCAGTCCGAGTAGAGTGTTTGCCAGACTTCCACCATCTTGGATCTGGGAATAATAACTTCTTATCATAATGACTACACTATCCATGATATTTTGGAATGCAAATGGCCTCACAGGTATAGACAAAAAGCCAAGAGTATTTAATTATATTAAGAAATGCTGAATGCAAATAGCAATGCTGCAGGAGACAAATATGTAAAGAAATGAGTTTGTGAATTTGATAAAAAAAGATTTTAGGATTAGATAGTAGAGTATCAGGGACAAAAGAAAAGGGGAGTAATTATACTAATTGCCAGAAGAGCTCCAAATAGTGATAGAAGAGGGAAAAAAAGAAAATAATGGTAGATTTGTGTCAGTAAGGAGCTACTGTCAAGGGGGAGTATTATGCTGGCATGTATTTTATTTTTATTTATTTATTTATTTATTTAAATTTGATGACCGGGAGTGTCCGACTGGACGTGGGTCCATTTTCAGCGGAGGCCCGGGGAGAAAAGCTCCACAGTAAAATAAACAGACAGTAGTTACATTGGATTACATAGCGATTAACAATTTAACATATAAATTACTTACAACATATTTACAGATGAAGAACATAGTACATCAGTAGACAACTAGAATCTTTATCTGTGAAGTACATAACAGGCATTAACAAATGTAACAATGAGAAGTTCCTGCTGTATAATAAGTACTAGGCTTATGAGCATCTGAGCTTGTTATCATCAAGGTAGTTAGTGGAGGTGAAAGAAAGGTAGTAGTTGGATGGGGTGGATGATATTAGAGTGGGAGTTGCAAGGGCATAGCCAGCATGTTTTTAGGTGCGCTTTTAATAAAGTTTTGACGTTGATGCATAATGGTATGGAGGTAATTGTGGGTGGAAGTGAGTTCCATAATTTGGCTATGGCGCAAGAGAATAGTGCTTCACCAGCAGAGTTATTGGCTTTAGTGATCTGCAAGTGATTTTTGTTGCTGGATCTTAGTGGTCTGGTGGTGCGATAGGGTTGGAGTAGATTCTGGAGGGATGGGACATTTAGTGGATGGTTTACTAGTTTGTGGGCAAGTGAGAGTTGATACCACTGAAGGAGGTGAGGGAGTTCAAGCCAGCCCAGTTCAGCAAGTGAGAGACAGTGGTGACTACGGTAGGATGCCCCTGTGGCGAATTTGGCGATTTTGTTGTAGCAGGTCTCTAGCTTGTTTAGATCACATTGCCTTAGGTTGGTATATACTGGAGAGGCATATAGTAGGGTGGAGATAAGGTGGGAATTTGCTATTGAAATCTTTGCTGCTTTGGTGAGAAATTGTTTATTTCTGTATAATGCTCCTAGTTTTTTGTGGACTTTTGTTATGGTCATGGATACGTGAATATCAAATTTTAGTTTGTCTATTTCCACTCATAGCAATTTGGTGTGTTCAGTTGGGTATATAGTGGTGTTGTCTTTTGCTGTGATGTTAAAGTGAGAGTTGTTTTGAGTATGTTTGGTGGGTTGGAAGATGAGTAGTTTAGTTTTGTTTGGGTTGAGTATTAATTGGGCATCGGATAACCATGTTTCAACAGAGGAAAAGGCTTCCTGTGTGACTTTTTGCAGTTTGGGTAGGGACTGGGCTGAGCAGATGATGGTTGAGTCATCTGCATATTGGATGAGTGTGCCATGTTTGGTGGCAGAGGCTAGATTATTGGTGTAAACAGAGGAAAGTAGGGGTCCAAGGATGGATCCTTGGGGAACCCCTATGGAGACAGGTAGTTGGGGAGATATGTCATTCTGCCATACAACGGATTGTTGGCGGTCAGACAGGTAACTCTGAAACCAGTTGGTGACTGATTGTGAGAAGGATAGGTTATTGAGGACAGAGATAAGTTGTTTGTGTGGGACCATGTCAAATGCTTTAGATAGGTCTAGGAAAGTAGCAGAGGAGAGATAGCCATTGTTTTTATGCTGAAGGATAGTGTTAGTAAAGGAGAGTAAGGCAGTGGTGGTGCTATGGTTTCATCAGAAACCATGCTGAGTACTGGAAAGGAGGTTGTTAGTAAAGAGGTAGTCTGAGACCTGAGAGTGTATGCATCTCTCTAGTATTTTGGAGAGTGGAGAGAGAATAGCTATGGGGTGGTTAGTTCTGCAGAGGGTCTGCCTTTGTGGAGGGGAATTATATGTGAGACTTTCCACAATGTGGGAATGTAACTTTCTGACAAAGATCGGTTAATCAAGATGGATACTGGGTAGGCCAGAGAATCAGCTGCGATTTGTAGGTATTCACTTGGGAGGTTGTCTGCTGCTAATTTGGTGGGTTTAAGTTTAGTTAAGAGTTTTTTTATGTTGGAGGTAGGTACAGGAGAAAAAGAGAAGGCAGTGGGGAGATTACTAGTTGAAGGTGTGGGTTGGAGGGAGGGGTGCTTGTGTTGTTTAGCTAGTGATAGTATGGTTTGGGTGAAGTGTGTGTTGAATGAGGTAGCAATATTTTCTGAGGAGTGAGGGATGTTAGGAGGAGGGTACTGACTTTACCTGGGTGGAGGATGGAGTTTATGAAGGACCAGAATTGTTTGGGGCTGTGTTGTGAGGAGTCTAGGGCAGACTGGTAGTATTGGAATTTGTCCTGTTTTATTAGCTTTTTGACTCTATTGCGTAGTTCTAGGAATGTTTGTCTAGCTGCGGGGTTTTGGTTTTGCCAGTGCTCCCAGGCTTTATCCCTGTTTTCATTTCTGACTTAGTGGTTTTCTGTAGCCATGGGGAGGGTTGTGCTTTGGTTCTGGAAAATCTTATGGGGGCATGGTAATTAAGGATGTTCAGGAAGGTAGTAATAAAAAATTCAACTGCGTCATCTAGACTGAGGTACTTTAGAGCATGCCAGTTACATTCTTTGAGGGATGAAATGAATGTGAGTGGGTTAAAGTTTATTTTTTTACGTATTTGACGATAGATGACAGGTTTAGCTTGGTATAGGTATTTTTTGAGTAGGAATGTTGGGGAGTGATCACTGAGACTATCTGATAAGCAGCCTGTTATATATGACTGGGGGTTCTTACTGACTAGTATCCAATCCAGGGTAGTGTGCTTGCTGGAGTTTTTATTTATCCTTGTTGGTGACTGGACTAGTTGGGTGAAGCCATGAAGGTGTACATGATGGGTTGGATTGTTGCCAGAACAGGATTGCCAGTCAATATTAAAATCACCTAAGATGATAGTTTCTTGGGGGAGATGGTGGGAAGACCAGCTGACGAGGTTTTCTATGATTGATTCACTGATCTTGATAAGAGATCATTATCATGATTTATTTCACCTAAAACTGCTATTATGGAGCTTAAGAAATTTTTGAGAGATAAAAATCAGCTTTCAGTAGGGGATACTACTTATAGATGGGAAGTGGAACTTGATTTTCAACAGTGAAAATTTATCTAGGGGGCCTAGAATGGAAATATAACAAAGGAGGGTAGATTTCTAAAGACATTTATTAAATAATTTGATATGGAAGACATGAATTCAGTAGTAGGTATTCTGAGGGAATTTATATAATATTCCTCAAGGTACAATAATTAAGCTAGTCTACACATAAATTATATTACATGTGAACATGTGCATTTAATTGAATGCTTTGACATGCACCCAATAACTATTTCAGATCATGCACTGATAAACACTAACATAAAATTCAGGATAATGAAGAAAAATGAGACACTGGTGCTTGTCAACCTACCTGTTAAAAAGAGAGGAATTAAAGGAAGTGATAGTGGAAATTATTTGAGAGTTATTAGGGAAGATAGATATGTCTTCTGAAGATATAGCTAGTGAGTGGAATAAAAGGAAAGTGGAGTTTAAAATAGGGTCTATATAAAAGAAAAAGAAATATGGTTAAGAAACATTTGACAGAGATAGATGGGGTTGTATGTGTAGGGCAATGGAAACATGTAGATTCTTTGATATAATAATAGTAAGCTTAATCCGGAGGATATATGAAGAATCTGAGGCAAGAATTAAAGTCGGAGGGCTCCTCTTTGATAAGTTACATCTGAACAGAGGAAAAAGCCAGGGGTATCATTTTTCCCCTTTTTTATTTGCTTTATATTTAGAGCCATTGGCAAATAAAATAAGAGACTCCGAAATTCAAGTTTATAATTGGTATGGTAATCAAGAAAAGCTGACTTTATATGCAGACAATATTATTTTGTACCTGATACCAGGAAAGGACACCTCAGTGTTGTAGGATATTTTGAGACAGTTTCAAGTCTTTTCAGGATATAAAAGCAATGAAGACAAAACAAAGGCTATAGCTGTAAATTATGTACTCACACTTGAATTGGTTTAGCAATACCCATATTTATGGGGGCAGAATAAAATTAAGTATTTTAGGGGTATGAATTAAAAAGGCTTCTGCTATGACAGCTAAGGATATGTGTGAATAGACTAAATATAAGATAATGCACAAATCCAAAACTCAGAGCTGCTGTTAGTTGAGGTAGGATACTCACGCTAAAACACTAGTAAAACTCAGTCCAAAAAGATGCGTGACTTTCCAATGAGCAATAAAATGAAAGTAGAAATTCAAACAAATAAATCCATGTAAGTTAGCAAATTGTTTATTCCAAACGAGTAAGCGCTTTCGCCAAAGGCTTCTTCAGACTCTTTACACAAACTAAAACTTTGAACATCACTTTTAAAACCAACAAAAGCTTGTGATAGGATCTCTATAATCACATGTTTCCTTCATTTAAAAATACAGTAACCCATTAAACTCAGTTCCATGAATGTTACCTTGTTCAGCTAAGAAAAATACTGGTATATTAAAAGTAAGAACTGAATAGTTCAAAATAAACATACATAAAAACATACATAAAAACATACATAAAAATGCATTGGTGCCCAAGCATACATTATATTATATTAAACAATTGAGTATATCTCAGAGCCTTGTCATATTTACTTATCATCTCATGGTGCTTTAGAAACATCTCGTACTGAACTTTCAGGCAGTATATATCAAAAAGCCATTTCAGACTTGGTTAGTATAACCCAAACTGCTTGTAATGCACATATTTACAAAGTGTGACATTAGATATTTCCGTGTTTTACTGGAAGTTCATATTATCCAGAGTAGACTCGTAAAACAGTCAACAATTACAGGTGGTTAAAAACTTGTATCACATTAGTTAGGCTATTCTCGTATAAATCAAAAGTTAAAAACAGTTTTCAAAATTACTTATTTTCTGTAGACTCTGAAACGCTTTTAAAATTCACAGCACAACAAAGTATTCCTTGCGTATGTGCCTGGTTAATTCTTGAATGCAAAACAAAGAACGCTACTGTGCTTACGTACCATAGCGTTCATAAAATAAACATTGTGTCTATTTAAAAAGCCGATTAGGCTTACAACAGGCATAAGTACATGACGAGCTTTTCAATAGCTGTCCATTAGTTCATGCCTTAGTCTCTTCAATCTCCGTTATTAAACAGGGACATTTGACATTTCAGGATGTGAGCGTAACTTACAAAAATGTGGGTGGAAGAATGCTTCAACAATAAGCGAAGCAACAAAGCGTCTATATGGAAACAGAGCAATATCTTAATAATTAACTTGACTCTCGTACAGATCCACAATGGTGGAAATAAGCACACTGACTTAAGCAACCATTAATTGCACTTTATAATTGTTACATCCTTGATACCCAAGTTTAAAATATAGACATTGTGAAATGTTAAAACTCTTATGTGGTGAAGCGGAAAATATAGGGAAGGAATACATGAGGGAAAGGGGAAAATGGGAAGTATTTTGGCACATATAATCTGTTAATCCCGAATGGCATCCTGAGGTGTCTTACATTAGTTTTTATAAACAGTACTTTTCAATACTAAATATATGTGTGCAAAGATTCATTTCTTATGACAAATGTTGAAAGTGTATGAAATGCCTACAATATGTCTGAGTATATAGATGGGTCATCTACACCATGGTCATAATGTTGTGAGGAAAATGTACCTAACTAATGTGGAATTTAGAACAGTTAGTGGGAGATCTCTTTACCTCGTAATCTTCTACTTTTCAAAAATGGCTTTATTTGGATTTTATCGTTAAGGCCTGGTGGTTTATCGGACCTTAATCTTATGATCCATCTTGTTTCTTGTTCTAAAGTTCTGTTAATTAGATCACCACCTCTGAATCCTTCATACACACATTGAATGGCACAGAACTTAAAGGAATGACTGGTACCAGTTGAACTTTTATGTCTAGCCAATGCATTGGTTTCTGTACCTACTCTAAGGTGGTGCGTGTGTTCCCTAATCCTCTCCTTAAATGATCTATTTGTTTTCCCTATGTAGTAACTATTACATCCTAAACATTTAGCCATATATATGACATTTTTACTTTCACAGTTGGTGTTAGTGTTAAAATTGTAAATGCGTCCTGTAGTAGGGTGCTCAAAACTAGTTTCTTTATTAATATAAATACATTGATTGCAATGACCACAGGGTACTGTGTTTCTATTCACTGTCAACCTGTTAACTAGTGGATGTCTTGGTCTACATAGGATACTCTTCAGATTGGGAAGGTTTTTATAAGCTATCACGAGGTGTGGGGCCAGCAATCTCACTAACTTCTATATCTGAATTCAAAATACCCCAGTGTTTCTTCATAATGCTTTTCACTTGCAGGCTCATTTTACTAAAAGTAAGGTTAGCTCTAACTTCATTCCTAGGGGAACCTGAGCTAGTGGTCATTGCTTCATGTGCCATAAAATATGGTTTCGCAGTACTTGTTCTTAAGGTCTCCACTGTGTTAATAGTGTCTAATATTTCTTTTCTTTGTAACCTCTCTCCAGAAATCTCTCCTTCATGTCCTCTATTCCTGAAACATAAGTTTCTTGTTGTGGATTCAATCTAGATACCCTCATAAATTGTCCTTTAAGGACGTTTTGAAATACATGGCGGGATGCATACTTTGTCTATGTAATATATTGTTTCTTTGGCAATCTTTTCTATAAATAGTTGTGTTGATCATACCATTGGTCATTCTAAATACTTCCACATCCAAAAATGGAAGATTGCTAACTGAGAAGTTGGCAGTAAATTTTAAGAAGTCCGTGGTATTGTCCAAGTAAGAAACAAAGTTTAATAGGGAGGGTTCATCTCCAAGCCATATAAAAAAAAGGTCGTCCACAAAACGACAGTACATTGCAGCATGTTCTATAAATGATAGATTATTGAAGAGAAAAGTATCTTCCCATCTGGCCATGACTAGGTTGGCGTAGCTATTTGCACATGGTGTGCCCATAGCCACGCCATCCTTCTGTAAGTAAATGACTTCTTCAAATGCAAAGACATTATTAGTTAATATAGTCTCTAATAGCAGGGTCACAAGGTCAATCTTTCTATCAGTGAAGTCTGAATGTGCTTTCAAATATTCAGTGATCAGTCTTATTCCTCGTCATTGGGGATCACTGTGAATAAGCTAACCACATCAAGTGTCACAAAGAAAAATGTTGGTTCGTATCCAATGAGTGAGTTTGAGAATATAGGTCTAAAAGAAATTGCTTACTATCTTTCAGGATCTTCTTATTACCATTAACTAACGGTCTAAGTACACTCTCTAGATAAATAGATAGGGGTTCTGTTACCCACCCTTGACCTGCAACAATAGGTCTAAATGGTGGGTCTCTGCTGTTCTTATGGACTTTAGGAAGTCCCTGTATGATCGGTATAGTGGGATTGTTCACCTTTAGGTATCCATACAGCTCTTGTGTTATGTCATGCGATAGTACCAGGTCATCTAGGGTATTGTAAACACTAAAGACCATGTTATTTAAATTAGCCTTAGTTACTTTTGTATATGTAGTTGTATCTTCAAGCATCTGAAACATTTTATTTGCATAGTAAGTATAGTCCATAATGACAACCGGTCCTCCTTTATCTGCTGGTCTTATTACAATAGACCTGTCATCTCTCAATGAATTCAAAGCTTGCCTTTGTTTATAGTTTAAATTACGTCCATGTTTGGATGGTTTATTCTCTTGATGACTTCTATATATTTCATCTTCCACTACATTCCCAAATACCTCTATAGTCGGGTTCAGTTGTGGAACATATGTACTATTTGGACGATGCTTACTCATAACTTGGCTACTATCTGAGTTGCCAAAATCCAACATTAATTGTAAATTCCGAACATACATTTTGTTTCTATAATAGTATCTACTAGATCGTTAGGTTTTGTAGGAATAAAACCTAGGCCTTTACTTAAGACCTGTATTTCATATTCATTCAGTGCCCTACCAGATAAATTCATGATTAACGATTTTGTCTCCCCACATTTTCTTGATTGTGGGGCCTAGTTGTTCCTGTTCGTCTATTGAGCCTTTCCTTTTCTGTCTCCCCTGCTTGTGGACCTTCTTTTGTCCAAAAATGGTTCTGGGCTATGGGGAGGGGCCGGACATCTATTTGAATTGAAAATGGCACTGTTTGCTTTTGGTCTAACTACTGCTGCACCTGATCTCTGTGCGTCTGTGATACAACCTGTCAAACTCTCACCTAACTCACCTTGGTTCTCTCTCCCATTACTTAGTATCTGTGAGGGGCTGTGAGTCTCTGTCTCTATATGATTAGATTCTGTCAACTGTGGATCAGGTCCTGTGCTGTTTCCAATAAGTGGAACTTCAGGACCATCACTCTGTTTATTACGTGGGGTGAGTGTGTTGGACAATCTATTTTCTGTGTTAATATTTTGTTGATAACTATCTGGTTTGTTAACAGGTGTGGTTAAGGTAGTATTCCTGAAACTTTTACCTGTTACACCTGATGGTCTCTGAGATCCATTTAAATCAGAATTGAAGTGTGAGTTCGGTGTCATTTCCCTGGGCCAAGTGAAAACATTATTATTTCTAAAATCTCGTAAATCCCTGGTAATTTTTACTTTTTCCTGGTCTAACATCCGTTTCTCTAAAAATAACACATCTTCTATAACTTTTCTTAGTTTACTCATACATATTTCATTATTACTAAATTTGCATTCAAAATCTTTAAACAAATTGTTAACAACCAATCTCAATCTCTCCTCTTCAGGTAGGTGAAATTCAATCAAAAGTTTCATATAGCTAAAACTCAACTCAAGGTTGAGTTGCTGCCAACGATATAGAAGGTCTGGCAGTGAAGTACCAGAGGTGGGCATTTTAGTACTCTTAGCCCACGAGGTATGATTTGCTTATTTAAACATACTTCAAAATAATGTCTCTGAACTTGTAGTTTGATTAATTTAGTAAACACAGTCTCTAATTCATGTAAGTCTTTGGAAACATCCAAGTTAGTCATACCTAACTGAGTATCAGTTCCTCCATCTACGACTGGATTAAAGTCCATGAGTAGGTTTGTACTCCCAGAGACACAAGTCTTAAATCTGTCCAGGACACTTGAAGTAGGTTCTAACACTCTCGGTACATAAGGCAGTTCAATATTCACATTACTTTCATTCGCCATCCTCACTCTCTGCAGCTCTGACAAAAGTAAAAAGTAAATGCACAAATCCAAAACTCAGAGCTGCTGTTAGTTGAGGTAGGATACTCACGCTAAAACACTAGTAAAACTCAGTCCAAAAGATGCGTGACTTTCCAATGAGCAATAAAATGAAAGTAGAAATTCAAACAAATAAATTCATGTAAGTTAGCAAATTGTTTATTCCAAGCGAGTAAGCGCTTAGCCAAAGGCTTCTTCAGACTCTTTACACAAACTAAAACTTTGAACATCACTTTTAAAACCAACAAAAGCTTGTGATAGGATCTCTATAATCACATGTTTCCTTCATTTAAAAATACAGTAACCCATTAAACTCAGTTCCATGAATGTTACCTTGTTCAGCTAAGAAAAATACTGGTATATTAAAAGTAAGAACTGAATAGTTCAAAATAAACATACATAAAAACATACATAAAAAACATACATAAAAATGCATTGGTGCCCAAGCATACATTATATTATATTAAACAATTGAGTATATCTCAGAGCCTTGTCATATTTACTTATCATCTCATGGTGCTTTAGAAACATCTCGTACTGAACTTTCAGGCAGTATATATCAAAAAGCCATTTCAGACTTGGTTAGTATAACCCAAACTGCTTGTAATGCACATATTTACAAAGTGTGACATTAGATATTTCCGTGTTTTACTGGAAGTTCATATTATCCAGAGTAGACTCGTAAAACAGTCAACAATTACAGGTGGTTAAAACTTGTATCACATTAGTTAGGCTATTCTCGTATAAATCAAAAGTTAAAAACAGTTTTTCAAAATTACTTATTTTCTGTAGACTCTGAAACGCTTTTAAAATTCACAGCACAACAAAGTATTCCTTAGCGTATGTGCCTGGTTAATTCTTGAATGCAAAACAAAGAACGCTACTGTGCGTTTACGTACCATAGCGTTCATAAAAATAAACATTGTGTCTATTTAAAAAGCCGATTAGGCTTACAACAGGCATAAGTACATGACGAGCTTTTCAATAGCTGTCCATTAGTTCATGCCTTAGTCTCTTCAATCTCCGTTATTAAACAGGGACATTTGACATTTCAGGATGTGAGCGTAACTTACAAAAATGTGGGTGGAAGAATGCTTCAACAATAAGCGAAGCAACAAAGCGTCTATATGGAAACAGAGCAATATCTTAATAATTAACTTGACTCTCGTACAGATCCACAATGGTGGAAATAAGCACACTGACTTAAGCAACCATTAATTGCACTTTATAATTGTTACATCCTTGATACCCAAGTTTAAAATATAGACATTGTGAAATGTTAAAACTCTTATGTGGTGAAGCGGAAAATATAGGGAAGGAATACATGAGGGGGAAAGGGAAAATGGGAAGTATTTTGGCACATATAATCTGTTAATCCCGAATGGCATCCTGAGGTGTCTTACATTAGTTTTATAAACAGTACTTTTCAATACTAAATATATGTGTGCAAAGATTCATTTCTTATGACAAATGTTGAAAGTGTATGAAATGCCTACAATATGTCTGAGTATATAGATGGGTCATCTACACCATGGTCATAATGTTGTGAGGAAAATGTACCTAACTAATGTGGAATTTAGAACAGTTAGTGGGAGATCTCTTTACCTGCGTAATCTTCTACTTTTCAAAAATGGCTTTATTTGGATTTTATCGTTAAGGCCTGGTGGTTTATCGGACCTTAATCTTATGATCCATCTTGTTTCTTGTTCTAAAGTTCTGTTAATTAGATCACCACCTCTGAATCCTTCATACACACATTGAATGGCACAGAACTTAAAGGAATGACTGGTACCAGTTGAACTTTTATGTCATATATATGGCTAAATGTTTAGGATGTAATAGTTACTACATAGGGAAAACAAATAGATCATTTAAGGAGAGGATTAGGGAACACACGTACCACCTTAGAGTAGGTACAGAAACCAATGCATTGGCTAGACATAAAAGTTCAACTGGTACCAGTCATTCCTTTAAGTTCTGTGCCATTCAATGTGTGTATGAAGGATTCAGAGGTGGTGATCTAATTAACAGAACTTTAGAACAAGAAACAAGATGGATCATAAGATTAAGGTCCGATAAACCACCAGGCCTTAACGATAAAATCCAAATAAAGCCATTTTTGAAAAGTAGAAGATTACGCAGGTAAAGAGATCTCCCACTAACTGTTCTAAATTCCACATTAGTTAGGTACATTTTCCTCACAACATTATGACCATGGTGTAGATGACCCATCTATATACTCAGACATATTGTAGGCATTTCATACACTTTCAACATTTGTCATAAGAAATGAATCTTTGCACACATATATTTAGTATTGAAAAGTACTGTTTATAAAAACTAATGTAAGACACCTCAGGATGCCATTCGGGATTAACAGATTATATGTGCCAAAATACTTCCCATTTTCCCCTTTCGCCCTCATGTATTCCTTCCCTATATTTTCCGCTTCACCACATAAGAGTTTTAACATTTCACAATGTCTATATTTTAAACTTGGGTATCAAGGATGTAACAATTATAAAGTGCAATTAATGGTTGCTTAAGTCAGTGTGCTTATTTCCACCATTGTGGATCTGTACGAGTCAAGTTAATTATTAAGATATTGCTCTGTTTCCATATAGGCGTTTTGTTGCTTCGTTTATTGTTGAAGCATTCTTCCACCCACATTTTTGTAAGTTACGTTCACATCCTGAAATGTCAAATGTCCCTGTTTAATAACGGAGATTGAAGAGACTAAGGCATGAACTAATGGACAGCTATTGAAAAGCTCGTCATGTACTTATGCCTGTTGTAAGCCTAATCGGCTTTTTAAATAGACACAATGTTTATTTTTATGAACGCTATAGTGCGTAATGCATACAGTAGCGTTCTTTGTTTTGCATTCAAGAATTAACCAGGCACATACGCAAGGAATACTTTGTTGTGCAGTGAAGTTTACAAGCGTTTCAGAGTCTAAAGAAAATAAGTAATTTTGAAAAACTGTTTTAACTTTTGATTTATCTGAGAATAGCCTAACTAATGTGATACAAGTTTTAACCACCTGTAATTGTTGACTGTTTCTGAGTCTACTCTGGATAATATGAACTTCCAGTAAAACACGGAAATATCTAATGTCACACTTTGTAAATATGTGCATTACAAGCAGTTTGGGTTATACTAACCAAGTCTGAAATGGCTTTTTGATATATACTGCCTGAAAGTTCAGTACGAGATGTTTCTAAAGCACCATGAGATGATAAGTAAATATGACAAGGCTCTGAGATATACTCAATTGTTTAATATAATATAATGTATGCTTGGGCACCAATGCATTTTTATGTATGTTTTTATGTATGTTTTTATGTATGTTTATTTTGAACTATTCAGTTCTTACTTTTAATATACCAGTATTTTTCTTAGCTGAACAAGGTAACATTCATGGAACTGAGTTTAATGGGTTACTGTATTTTTAAATGAAGGAAACATGTGATTATAGAGATCCTATCACAAGCTTTTGTTGGTTTTAAAAGTGATGTTCAAAGTTTTAGTTTGTGTAAAGAGTCTGAAGAAGCCTTTGGCAAAGCTTACTCGTTTGGAATAAACAATTTGCTAACTTACATGGATTTATTTGTTTGAATTTCTACTTTCATTTTATTGCTCATTGGAAAGTCTCGCATCTTTTTGGACTGAGTTTTACTAGTGTTTTAGCGTGAGTATCCTACCTCAACTAACAGCAGCTCTGAGTTTTGGATTTGTGCATTTACTTTTTACTTTTGTCAGAGCTGCAGAGAGTGAGGATGGCGAATGAAAGTAATGTGAATATTGAACTGCCTTATGTACCGAGAGTGTTAGAACCTACTTCAAGTGTCCTGGACAGATTTAAGACTTGTGTCTCTGGGAGTACAAACCTACTCATGGACTTTAATCCAGTCGTAGATGGAGGAACTGATACTCAGTTAGGTATGACTAACTTGGATGTTTCCAAAGACTTACATGAATTAGAGACTGTGTTTACTAAATTAATCAAACTACAAGTTCAGAGACATTATTTTGAAGTATGTTTAAATAAGCAAATCATACCTCGTGGGCTAAGAGTACTAAAAATGCCCACCTCTGGTACTTCACTGCCAGACCTTCTATATCGTTGGCAGCAACTCAACCTTGAGTTGAGTTTTAGCTATATGAAACTTTTGATTGAATTTCACCTACCTGAAGAGGAGAGATTGAGATTGGTTGTTAACAATTTGTTTAAAGATTTTGAATGCAAATTTAGTAATAATGAAATATGTATGAGTAAACTAAGAAAAGTTATAGAAGATGTGTTATTTTAGAGAAACGGATGTTAGACCAGAAAAAGTAAAATTACCAGGGATTTACGAGATTTTAGAAATAATAATGTTTTCACTTGGCCCAGGAAATGACACCGAACTCACACTTCAATTCTGATTTAAATGGATCTCAGAGACCATCAGGTGTAACAGGTAAAAGTTTCAGGAATACTACCTTAACCACACCTGTTAACAAACCAGATAGTTATCAACAAAATATTAACACAGAAAATAGATTGTCCAACACACTCACCCCACGTAATAAACAGAGTGATGGTCCTGAAGTTCCACTTATTGGAAACAGCACAGGACCTGATCCACAGTTGACAGAATCTAATCATATAGAGACAGAGACTCACAGCCCCTCACAGATACTAAGTAATGGGAGAGAGAACCAAGGTGAGTTAGGTGAGAGTTTGACAGGTTGTATCACAGGCGACAGAGATCAGGTGCAGCAGTAGTTAGACCAAAAGCAAACAGTGCCATTTTCAATTCAAATAGATGTCGGCCCCCTCCCCATAGCCCAGAACCATTTTTGGACAAAAGAAGGTCCACAAGCAGGGGAGACAGAAAAGGAAAGGCTCAATAGATGAACAGGAACAACTAGGCCCCACAATCAAGAAAATGTGGGGAGACAAAATCGTTAATCATGAATTTATCTGGTAGGGCACTGAATGAATATGAAATACAGGTCTTAAGTAAAGGCCTAGGTTTTATTCCTACAAAACCTAACGATCTAGTAGATACTATTATAGAAACAAAAATGTATGTTCGGAATTTACAATTAAGGTTGGATTTTGGCAACTCAGATAGTAGCCAAGTTATGAGTAAGCATCGTCCAAATAGTACATATGTTCCACAACTGAACCCGACTATAGAGGTATTTGGGAATGTAGTGGAAGATGAAATATATAGAAGTCATCAAGAGAATAAACCATCCAAACATGGCCGTAATTTAAACTATAAACAAAGGCAAGCTTTGAATTCATTGAGAGATGACAGGTCTATTGTAATAAGACCAGCAGATAAAGGAGGACCGGTTGTCATTATGGACTATACTTACTATGCAAATAAAATGTTTCAGATGCTTGAAGATACAACTACATATACAAAAGTAACTAAGGCTAATTTAAATAACATGGTCTTTAGTGTTTACAATACCCTAGATGACCTGGTACTATCGCATGACATAACACAAGAGCTGTATGGATACCTAAAGGTGAACAATCCCACTATACCGATCATACAGGGACTTCCTAAAGTCCATAAGAACAGCAGAGACCCACCATTTAGACCTATTGTTGCAGGTCAAGGGTGGGTAACAGAACCCCTATCTATTTATCTAGAGAGTGTACTTAGACCGTTAGTTAATGGTAATAAGAAGATCCTGAAAGATAGTAAGCAATTTCTTTTAGACCTATATTCTCAAACTCACTCATTGGATACGAACCAACATTTTTCTTTGTGACACTTGATGTGGTTAGCTTATTCACAGTGATCCCCAATGACGTAGGAATAAGACTGATCACTGAATATTTGAAAGCACATTCAGACTTCACTGATAGAAAGATTGACCTTGTGACCCTGCTATTAGAGACTATATTAACTAATAATGTCTTTGCATTTGAAGAAGTCATTTACTTACAGAAGGATGGCGTGGCTATGGGCACATCATGTGCAAATAGCTACGCCAACCTAGTCATGGCCAGATGGGAAGATACTTTTCTCTTCAATAATCTATCATTTATAGAACATGCTGCAATGTACTGTCGTTTTGTGGACGACCTTTTTTTTATATGGCTTGGAGATGAACCCTCCTATTAAACTTTGTTTCTTACTTGGACAATACCACGGACTTCTTAAAATTTACTGCCAACTTCTCAGTTAGCAATCTTCCATTTTGGATGTGGAAGTATTTAGAATGACCAATGGTATGATCAACACAACTATTTATAGAAAAGATTGCCAAAGAAACAATATATTACATAGACAAAGTATGCATCCCGCCATGTATTTCAAAACGTCCTTAAAGGACAATTTATGAGGGTATCTAGATTGAATCCACAACAAGAAACTTATGTTTCAGGAATAGAGGACATGAAGGAGAGATTTCTGGAGAGAGGTTACAAAGAAAAGAAATATTAGACACTATTAACACAGTGGAGACCTTAAGAACAAGTACTCTTGAAACCATATTTTATGGCACATGAAGCAATGACCACTAGCTCAGGTTCCCCTAGGAATGAAGTTAGAGCTAACCTTACTTTTAGTAAAATGAGCCTGCAAGTGAAAAGCATTATGAAGAAACACTGGGGTATTTTGAATTCAGATATAGAAGTTAGTGAGATTGCTGGCCCCACACCTCGTATAGCTTATAGAAACCTTCCCAATCTGAAGAGTATCCTATGTAGACCAAGACATCCACTAGTTAACAGGTTGACAGTGAATAGAAACACAGTACCCTGTGGTCATTGCAATCAATGTATTTATATTAATAAAGAAACTAGTTTTGAGCACCCTACTACAGGACGCATTTACAATTTTAACACTAACACCAACTGTGAAAGTAAAAATGTCATATATATGGCTAAATGTTTAGGATGTAATAGTTACTACATACGGAAAACAAATAGATCATTTAAGGAGAGGATTAGGGAACACACGTACCACCTTAGAGTAGGTACAGAAACCAATGCATTGGCTAGACATAAAAGTTCAACTGGTACCAGTCATTCCTTTAAGTTCTGTGCCATTCAATGTGTGTATGAAGGATTCAGAGGTGGTGATCTAATTAACAGAACTTTAGAACAAGAAACAAGATGGATCATAAGATTAAGGTCCGATAAACCACCAGGCCTTAACGATAAAATCCAAATAAAGCCATTTTGAAAAGTAGAAGATTACGCAGGTAAAGAGATCTCCCACTAACTGTTCTAAATTCCACATTAGTTAGATACATTTTCCTCACAACATTATGACCATGGTGTAGATGACCCATCTATATACTCAGACATATTGTAGGCATTTCATACACTTTCAACATTTGTCATAAGAAATGAATCTTTGCACACATATATTTAGTATTGAAAAGTACTGTTTATAAAACTAATGTAAGACACCTCAGGATGCCATTCGGGATTAACAGATTATATGTGCCAAAATACTTCCCATTTTCCCCTTTCCCCTCATGTATTCCTTCCTATATTTTCCGCTTCACCACATAAGAGTTTTAACATTTCACAATGTCTATATTTTAAACTTGGGTATCAAGGATGTAACAATTATAAAGTGCAATTAATGGTTGCTTAAGTCAGTGTGCTTATTTCCACCATTGTGGATCTGTACGAGAGTCAAGTTAATTATTAAGATATTGCTCTGTTTCCATATAGACGTTTTGTTGCTTCGTTTATTGTTGAAGCATTCTTCCACCCACATTTTTGTAAGTTACGTTCACATCCTGAAATGTCAAATGTCCCTGTTTAATAACGGAGATTGAAGAGACTAAGGCATGAACTAATGGACAGCTATTGAAAAGCTCGTCATGTACTTATGCCTGTTGTAAGCCTAATCGGCTTATATTAAATAGACACAATGTTTATTTATATGAACGCTATGGTGCGTAAATGCACAGTAGCGTTCTTTGTTTTGCATTCAAGAATTAACCAGGCACATACGCAAGGAATACTTTGTTGTGCTGTGAATTTTAAAAGCGTTTCAGAGTCTACAGAAAATAAGTAATTTTGAAAAACTGTTTTAACTTTTGATTTATACGAGAATAGCCTAACTAATGTGATACAAGTTTTAACCACCTGTAATTGTTGACTGTTTTACGAGTCTACTCTGGATAATATGAACTTCCAGTAAAACACGGAAATATCTAATGTCACACTTTGTAAATATGTGCATTACAAGCAGTTTGGGTTATACTAACCAAGTCTGAAATGGCTTTTTGATATATACTGCCTGAAAGTTCAGTACGAGATGTTTCTAAAGCACCATGAGATGATAAGTAAATATGACAAGGCTCTGAGATATACTCAATTGTTTAATATAATATAATGTATGCTTGGGCACCAATGCATTTTTATGTATGTTTTTTATGTATGTTTTTATGTATGTTTATTTTGAACTATTCAGTTCTTACTTTTAATATACCAGTATTTTTCTTAGCTGAACAAGGTAACATTCATGGAACTGAGTTTAATGGGTTACTGTATTTTTAAATGAAGGAAACATGTGATTATAGAGATCCTATCACAAGCTTTTGTTGGTTTTAAAAGTGATGTTCAAAGTTTTAGTTTGTGTAAAGAGTCTGAAGAAGCCTTTGGCGAAAGCGCTTACTCGTTTGGAATAAACAATTTGCTAACTTACATGGATTTATTTGTTTGAATTTCTACTTTCATTTTATTGCTCATTGGAAAGTCACGCATCTTTTTGGACTGAGTTTTAAATATAAGATAAGACAAAAACTGAGAAAATTGAAGCTGTTGTTTATGGCTATGCATAGCAGGATACAAGCAATAACATGTTTTTAGTCCCTTTAGTTTTATATACAGATCAGGAATATTTTTATCAACCAGAAGAGACGTTGTGGACAATTATTAATAAAGAGTTGAAGGAATTTATCTGGGAGGGGGAGAGGGCAAGGGTCATGTAGGATAAGTTAATCCTTCCAGGCGAAGAAGGTGGTTTATGATTACCAGGTTTGAAGGGATATTTTAGAGCTACACAGATAAGTCATAACACAAGCAGAAAACTATTATTCAAAGTGGAAAGGGATGCTGATGAAACAGGGAGGAGAGGAGGAATTTAAAATATACAGACAGAGTCTGATTTTGGATGCAGATCCTTGAGGAAAATAGCAGCTATACAGAATACTGTATTCATAAAATAGCAGAAGGTATTAAGAGAACTAAGTCAGCATGAGAACGGAGAAAGGATAATTTACCAATAGGGGTGACTGTAATTAGGAGTACCGAGAATAGGCAAGAGGGGGCTGGAATTTATTGGCAAAGGAACCAAGGTACTGGGAACAAATAACTAGAGAGGGAAAGGTAATACATTGGGAAGAGGCCAAGAAGACATTTAGACTTCAGGCTAGAGACTGCCTTCCCTACCAGGTTGATATCAACGTATAGTAAAAGAGGAAGGGATAGGGGAATCCTAAGTAAAATACCTGCTCTGGTACTGTTTATAGTTGAAGGTAAAGTAGAAGCTACTTTAAAAATGGATAATTAGTAGGGCATATAAAATATTGCACAATACCTATAGGAATTAATCAGAGGAGGTTGGAAAAGATTGGGAAAAGAGATAGGATAGGCAATTTACAACAAAACAATGGGAGGACATATATATGGCTCCCATGTATGCAAGAAAGACTATAAGATTTAGGAGTTTTGCTTGAAAGTGTTTGCATATGTATTGCTGTACTCCAGGCAGATGACAAAGAATATTTCCTCAGGTTAATGGCAAATATTGGAGGTGTAATGAAGAACAAAGAGGTAATTGGGAACAAATGTTTTGGGACTGCAATGAGTTGGGAGACTTCAGAAATTCTTTACAGAGTACTCTGTCAGAAATATTGGATGAGCAAGTGGGTGCAATCAAGGAAGTAATTCTTTGGAGCTGGGACATAGGATCTGAACTGCCTAAGCATAGTAAGGCCTTGTTTAAGTTTAATTCTGGTGGCTAGCAAAAAAGCAATTATCAGAAAGTGGAAACAAAGGTCTAAATCAACTGTATTTAAAGTGTTGAATATTGTAACAGAAATAAAATAACTGGAAGTGGGATCTTTAGAAAGGGGTAGGAGCAAATTACATTGAAATGGGATTGTGGGAACAATACATGCAGAATAATACCAAACATGATACCATACATTTGCAAGAACTATTTAAATCAGCTAATATATATTAAAATCTAGTCAATACCTCTTAACTTCTTTGCTCGGGAATTCTACTATACAAAGCCAAAAATATTGGGGTAGAGTGAGTAAAGACCCAAACTCAGGAACAATTTTAAATATTACTCTAAATGAGTTAAAAAGTTAAAATAACAACAGGGGTTTCAGCCTATCCAAGTAGATCCTTTTCTGAACAATAAAAAGTATAAAACTCAAATGTCTAGCATTACTGACTAGCTATAGTCCTCGGTGATTTACCAGAAAATCAAACATTTTAAAAATGGTAGGGCAAAATCATGGATGTTCTGGAAAATTCTGGACAGTTGAAGGTTATAGTCTGACATCATCTCATGGAATTCAGATTACTATTGCAAAAATGTAAGACTATTTAAAAAATTAAGCTTCTCAGCATCAGTAGCATTAATAACAAAATGACGCAACTTGATACCTGGTTGATAACTGGAAAGTTCAACAATTATGCTATTATTAAAACTTGGTTAAAGGAGACTTTCTGTTATTCCAACTATATCATAGATAATTTCACATCTCATAGGAATATGCCCAGTTCAAGGATAAAAGAGTCTGACATTATATTAATATAAAATAAAACACATTTTAACATTCAGGAAGTACTGTATGTATTGCTGGCAGTAGAAATTATATTTCAGGAAACGAGATGAAAGTGTACCTCGTACTAAGGAAAAACACTAACTCACAAATTGGGTCTCTATATATTCCACCTCAAGCTAATAGGTTCATAAGTTCATAGGAGATTACTAGGCTAATGGCTTAAGAGTCCTTACAGGCCTAGCAAATATAATCTGATTTTACCCAATATGTGGCCCCTAGGGGCAAGAGGATGGCATGGATTTTTGCCTATGCCTTGCGTATCTTACAGACTGACCCTGTACATAAAGGGGTCTACTTGATATGATCGACATTTCACAATGTCGAAACCCATATGGCTGAGACCATTTGCTCGACATTTGAAATGCCAAACATACAAGTAGACCAAAAAAAAAAGAATAAAACTAACTTTAAAGATGCTAGCTGGGGGGCTAGGTTCCCCTGCACCCTCCAGGGGGATCTGCCCCCCCACCGCCCCATAAATTTAATATACCAACTCTGAGATTGCACTACAGTGCGGAAATGGAAATATTTCCATTCCACACTGTACGGAGATGCTGGTTCCCCATGGTCGACATTTCAAATGTTGATAATATGATCTCGGCCATATGGGTTTCGACATTGTGAAATGTCGACCATGTGAAGGGGACCCACGTAAAGACATAAGCACTACCCCAGCTGTGAATTTGCAATTCTCCATCCATTGATCCAAATTACTCTGCTTAATGTGACTAGGAAGCCTGTTCCAAAGAAGGGTCAATCTTTGAGACACATATCTGTCTTTCCAGCATGCTTTGTTTGAGTCATTGACTATGTTTAGATCCCTAGATCAGGTGACACTCATGCTGTTTGACTTGTGGATGTGCAGCAGCTCTGTCAGAGCTGGATTTCTGAGTGCCTTGTAGGTCAGGTATAGGTTACCTCTTAATAGTCATTTGGAAACAGAGTAAAGGTATAGGGCTTTTAGTCTATCTGCATAGGACATGTTGTTTACACCCTGTATTTTCTTTGTGAGGATCTTCTGAAATGACTCAGTTGTACGTGCCTAGTCAAGTATATGACAAATGGTGCATTGTACTTGATTATTGGTCTAAAGAGGGCCTAGTACAGTGAGACTATGATTTCCTTGAATCTGTATCCCAAATATCCACATCTTTTAGGTTAGTTCACAGTATGAATTTATAAACTGAGCAGGTCTGTGATCTACACAGGCTACCTCTATGAGAGACATGGGTGCCACCCTAGGGGAGAATTTGCAGTCTCCCATCCAATTATCTAGGCTGTATTTCAATAACATCAGTGAAGAGCTTTGTTTTACGTGAATAGGAAGTCTATTCCAGAGAAGCAACAGTCTCTGGGAGACATATCTGTCTCTCCAGCATGTTCTGTTAATGTCACAGGCTAGGCTGAGATCCCTAGAGCAAGTGACTCTTGTGCCATTTGACTTGCAGATGTATAACATTTCCATTAGGGCAGGGTTGGAGATTGTCCTATAAGCCAGACACAAGACACCTCTCAGTAGCCTATAAGATACTGAGTAATGTAACAGGGGTTTCAGCCTGTCCATGTACAGTAGATCATGGTTTATAGTCTATGTATTTTCTTAGTGAGAAACCTCTGATGTCTCTCCAGCTGCTGCAGCTGTCTGATGAGGTACATGCAAAATGGTGCATTATACTCTATTAATGGTCTGATGAGGGTCAAGCACAGTGGACTTATAACATTCCTTGACCTGGATGCTATATCCTTGCTTATGAGGTGCACTATGTAGAAGGCTTTCCTTACCACTATGGAAAGTTGGTGGTCAAAGTTCAGATTGCTATCAACCTGTGTTCCCAAGTCTTGCACCAGTGGGGTTGGAACTCAGGGGGGGGGGTGCTGTCTATATTGCAATTTTTAGGGAATTCCATTTTGCCAAAGGGAATAATAATGCATTTTTTTTGCCTTTAGTTTTGGACTATGGTTTTGGCAGCAATCATTTGTTTGTGTTAGCCCTTCTTCAAATATGTTGACATTATTGAGGGACTCAATGATTGCTCCTAGTTTGCAATCATCAGTGAATTTGGTGAGCAAGAGCCCATCTTCTTTGGTCTGGGCTTCTGAGAAATAGATGCCAAGCAGTAAGAAGCCCATCACAGAGCACTGTGCTACTCCACTGGTGACAGGTCTACTGGTGGAGGTGGAGTCACTAATTTTGACAGAGTGTGTTCTGCCAGTGAGACAACTGGCTACACATCTAGTAAGGTAAGAATTAATCTCCAGCTGGGAGAGGTTCTCAATGATGCTAGTGTGGTGGGTTGTGTCAGAATCCTTGGCAAGGTAGAGATAGGCTGTGTGCACTGTCTTAACTTTGTCCATAGCTTTGGTGACATTCTCAAAATTCTCAAAGAAGTCTACCAGGTTTAATAAGCATCTTCTACCTTTACCAAAGCCAAACTGGGTTGTGTCCAGCTTTTGGAGGTTGCCTATGTCGTTATTGATATAAGGTCCAAGATAATTCTTTCCTTGGCATTGCAGATGAGGTTGGTTAGACTTATGGATCTGCAGTTCCCAGGTTCAGTTGATGTCCTCCTTTTGTGCAGGGGTATTACTGTTGTTGTTCTCCATTCTGCAGGAACATAGCTAGTTTTCAAGCTATGGTTTAAAAGAAAGCCAAGAAGGTCCCCTACGTCTTGTTTTAGATTGTTCAGTAAGCAACTTGGAATATTATCTGGTCCCACTGAGGCCATGTTTTTGGACTTGGTGAGTGCAGAGATGATCTGTTCTCTAGAGATACTAGGCAGAGGGCTGGTGTCAAGTATGCTTTGCAATATGGTAGGTGGGGATGGGGGGTGAAGTTTGCACTGAATCTGTCAGTTAGCAGGTTGGTGATATCTTCCAGTGTAATATAAGTGGCCCTATCACATAGGTGGGCATTCCATCTTAGACTTTGGACATAGTTAAAGAATGCCTTATGATTACCTTTGGCTAGGGATGTGATTTTAGTTTCATAATTTTCTTTAGAATACTTTACAAGATTTCTGATTTTATTATTTAGACTTGAGAGGGAACTCTTCCTTTTCAGAATGATATCCCTCTTGCTTTTGGACAATAGTTTCTTCCTCGTGTTATATAATCTGTTTATACTTGAAGTCTACTATGGTGGCTTGTTTTTATGGGAAGATGTGGTTTTGATCTGGTCAGGTACAGCAGAGTTTATGCAGTCACCTAAGTGTTGGTACAGGGCATTTGTGTATACTTCTGCATAATGATCATTGATGTTTGTGATTGCAGGTGGTATGAAGTTTTTATACCATCACTTAGTAGGCGGTAGTTAGCTTTGGTAAGGTTTTTTATAATTTTTGTTCCTGTGAGGGTGTCAGTTCCAGTAGTTACTTCAACCAAGACTGATTTGTGGTCTGACCTAAACAGGGAGGGGAAGTACAGTGCCCCCCCCCCCATGTTAATGAGTACTATGTCCAAAACATTACAGCCCCTAGTGGGGTGCAGACTATCTATTCTAGAGCATTTGTGTTAAAAAGTCCAAAGACCTCTGGGTGAGTGTGTTTTTGCTGGTGTATATCCCTCAATCTATGGAAGGAAAGTTGATATTAAGGTAGGTGGTGTGCTTTTCCTGGTTCATGGTGGAGGATCTATGGTTAGCAATGATGTGGTATGGTATTTTCCCAATAGTTAACTGGACATGGAGTAGTCTGAGAGAGTCATACTGTTTGACCAGTCTTGAAGTGTATATGGTTTTAATGAAGATGAATACACCTCCACCTTTAGTTCCTTCATGCTCATTTTGAGGTCTGAACATGTGGAAGGCATTGTAGCCTTGCATAGCTGGGGGTGCTTTCAGAAGCCTTGAACCATGTCTCAGTAACTGCACAGATGTCAGTATCCATAAAGTTGAGGAGTGCTTCCAGAGAGTGCAGTTTTTTGTTTAAACTCCTAGCATTAAACAGCATGAACCTGAGTTTGTCTAAATTCGATTTTTTTTTTACATTGGAAAATTTGTTTATAGGTTACTACTAGACTAATTGTCTTTATGAGACATTTTAAGCCTAGCCAGTTACCCCATGTGAGAATCAAACCCTGCACCTTGTGTTTGTAAGGTAAACACTTTAATCATTATGCCAACATTTAGCCATTATGTTCTTTTCACAGTGCCTAAAAAAGGCTCTATAGGGGAGGCATGGACCTTTGCCAGTATCCAAAAGCCTATAGGGGACAGGTGCAGACCAGCTCTAGAAAAGCAGCGAGGTTTGTCTACCATAACCTCCCAGGCAGTCAGATACTGCATCCCTCTGGACTGGCACCAGAATCTAAGCCAATTGTTGAAGTCAATCATTTTTTGTTTATATTGTGACATCATCCTGGGTGAGGGAAAGATACTGCTTGGGACTAGGGACATACCTGTCTGGGACACATAATCAGAGAGTTCCATCATGTCTCTCTTCATATAGTCCAGAGCGGTTTATCTCAAGTCATTTACTCCAACTTGGAATATGACAGAGTCATAATAGTACTTGTTGAGTGACTTGAGTGCATGCATGGTTTGTTGGATTCTGGCACCTGATAGGCAACTGACCGTGACCATCTTCTTGTCAGTCTGGTGGGGGAACATCTGTGTGTCTCACTATGGAGTTTCCTATGACCAAGACATTTGATGTGTTTTGTCTTAGAGGTTTATTTGTTGAGACATGAGTGTGTGTTGATATGTGTAGTGGTTTCTTTTTGCTTAGTGGTGAGTGTGGGTGGTGTGCATTTTGGAGGTTTCTGTTCTTTTGTTAGGCTTCCACTTATATGGGTTTATGTGTCATGACCTTATTTTGTGTGAGAGGTGAATCATATGTGCTGACATCCTGTTTGATGTCTAGTTTGTTTTTATGACAGATAATTGACTCCAGTTGCACAGTGTATTTGCATTTCTCACATAGGGTGTTAGTTTGCTTTAAGAGTAAATGATTGTAAGTATACATGACCCAGTTGCTACATTGCCTCAGGACAATGATGAGAAACTGGCTGTCCATTGTGGCAGGATTTTTCTGAATGTGGTAATTGGGAAGGAAGTGGGCTAGCTGGACTTAAGACTTTGGCTTAACTAGTGGGTTACTTTGAGTTAGAGTAACAAAGGTAGTAGGTGTATAGTAGATTCTGGATGATAAGTGTGAGAATGTTGTTTAAAGCACAAATTGCTCAGCAGGGAAGCTTGGGGATGGTTCTACTGAAAGATCTCCAGGGAATAATGATGTTCCCAGGCATTTGCATCTATACAGGGCACTATTAAGCCATGATGTGCACTGCACAGCAATGAGCAAAAATGAGGATTATATACAGGTGAATTTAAACAGTTTCCAACATAACTACCAAGTGAAAAGCCCCACAATGAGACATTCTTCAGCAATCCCCAACTCAGATATTTTTCCTAGTTTTGTGAGTTTATTTATAATACCTAACTGGAGAATTGTGTCAAATACCTAGGCCAGGTCAAGATAGGCGGTATGTACTGTTTTGTCCTCATCCATGGCCTTAGTTACTTTCTCACAGAAATCCACCAGAGCTCTTAGGCATAATCTGCATTTGACAAAGCCAGATTGGATCAGATCCAGTTTTTGGAGTTTTCCTATGTCATTTATCAGGTCCATGATTATTTATTTCATAGCCTTAAATATAAGACTAGTTAAACGTATGGGTCTTCAATTTCCCAGGTCAGTAGATGCAGAGGGATGACTGTTGCTGTCCTCCCCTCTACCATGATAAAGCCAGGGGGGATTCTATGGTTAAACAGGCATTCTACTGTGCCTGATAAGTCTTTATTTAAAGTTTTTAAGAAGCAATCTGGTAGATTGTCAGGCCCCATTGAAGCCATGATTTTAGGTTTAGAGTGTGCAGTGGCAACCATTTTTTTGCTGATAATTGGCAGTGGAATGGTGGAAGCATTTCTTGTGGAATAACTGAGGGTGATTGGTAGGTGAAATCTGAGCTGAATTTGTTGGCCAGCAGATTTGCTCTATTTTCTGTCTGAGTCTAGGTGGTGCCATATACAAATAATTCCTCACATTGTTGGGTGTTGCCCTTAAGATGGAAGACATAATTGAAAAATGTTATCCTTAGTTTTGGAGGCTATTTTTACCTCAAAGTCTGCTTTCATAGACTTGACTAGTTCCCAGATTCACTTGTTTAAACTAATGAGAGACTTTTTGCTCTGTTGCACACATTCTCTCTATTTAATAGGGTTTTATTTCTTTTGTCGTACAACCTGTTAATACCATGGGTCCACCAGGATGGCTTGTTTTTGCAGTTTGACCTGGGTTTATTTTGGTCTAGTACTGCATTTCTATGCAGTTGTTTAAATGGTCATACAGGGCTTTTGTCTATGCCTCTGCATAGGTTTCTGTGTTTTCTGGATTTGGGGGAGCTTGAAAACTAGCTATGCCATCCCTTAATATGAGGTAAGTTACCTTAGAGAAGTTCTTAAAGTTTTTGGGGTTAGGTGGGAAGACTAGTTTTAACTTTATTTCAAGGGAGACTGCTTTGTAATCTGATCTACCCAGTGAGGACATCAAACTGGGTGGTGCAGCACTCTTCCGTGTTTATGAGTACCAGATCTAGGATATTTGTTCCCCTAGTGGGTGTGCAGACTAGCTGCTCCAAGACATGTGAATTTACAAAGTCAAGATATCTTTGTGCCTGCATGTTAGTGGTCATGTATGCCTCCCAATTAATGGAAGGATAGTAAAAATCACCCATGAGTATGGAATTGAGCTGGATGCTGAGAGATTCTAATAACTTCAGATATGATGTCTGGGCTTCCTGGTTCATGATGGGATCCTGGAACTAACAAGAATATGGTAATAGATTTTTCCTGTGGTTAGCTGGGCACGGAGTAGCTCAAGCATGTCATATTGTTTGACCAGCATTGAGATACTTATCCTTTATGTAGATAGATATATTTCTGCCTTTTGCTCTTGCTTTTTCAGTGGGTGTTTGCAATGTATGAACAGTGTTATAACCATGCACTGCTGGAATGCTTTACATAGCTCTGAACTATGTTTCAGTAACAGACATCATTCTTCAGGGTGAAGAGAGCTTCCAGGCAGTGCAATTTCTTGTTGAGACTACTTGTCCTGATTAGCTTTTGTTATGTTGAAAGGTGTGTCTGCTTGGCAATGCATAAAAAAGGCACTATAGAGGTAGACAATCTTTTTGCCAATATCTGAAAGCTTAGAGGTGACAAGTGAAGGCCATCCCTGGCAAAGTCATGTGGTCTGTCAACCATGTCCTCCCCGGTCCCATTGGGATAAAACTAGCAGCTAAGTCAATTGTTAAAGTCAATCATTTTCTGCTGGTATTGTGGCATCATCCTTGGAGACCATAAAATGCTGCTGAATGCTAGCCTCATAACTGCATGTGACAAATATTCTAAGAGTTTAATCATGTCTCTCTTCATATAGTCCAAGGAGTTACATTTCAGGTCATTCACTCCTACATGGACTACGACAGATCACACTAGTACTTAGGGTAAGTGACCATAGCGCTTGCATGAGCTGGCAAATCCTGGTCCCTGACAGGCAGTTAACTGTAACCTTCCCTTTATCCAACCTGGCATGAGTGACATCACTGTGCTTCACAATGGAGTCTTCTATGACCAGAACATTCAGTTTTGGAGTGTTTTGCCTTATGCATTTGGTAGTTGAGACACAATGAGATGTCTTTATGTGTTATGATGGGAATTGTCTTGTTTGTGTACAGGCAGAGTTTCTGAGGACTACACCTAAAAGGCCTTTGAGGTTTGGCTAAGTTATGTTTGAGCACCTCTACAAGTGTGTGGTCCTTTTGGGTGTTGTGAGTGATGTGTGTAAGTTGCTGACAACCTGTTTGTTGCTTTTGGTCTCAGTATGTGTAACTACATCTCTCACTTACTGTATTTGTTCGAGAATTAAGTGGCTGTAACTATATATAAGGCAGTTATTTCATTGCTTCAGGATGTCCATGTCCACTAAGTTGATGCAGAGATATGCAGGAAAGTTCCCATCCATGTTTGCTGGTCCTAATGTGCACTTACAAGGGATAGCAGGGAAGGGTGATTACTTGGTTTAATCTGCAGCTAACCTAACCAGTGATACTGCATATGATCCAAACTAGATGCTCTCTGATCAGCAATAGTCTTGGGTGCTATAATAAGGTAAGGTAGACCTAATTAGTCGTAACTAAATGCATACATTCTGCTCACTGTGCAAACTAGTTGTCCCATGAGTTGCACACTACTGAGGTAAAGTTCCAAGGTGATTTTTATAGGGAGATTTTAACTTGTGGTAATTGCATGTATACAAAGTACTAGTAACCACCACTGCATGAACAGCAGCATCTCTCAAATGTGAGGCTTATATATATACATATATATATATATATATATATATATATATATATATATATATATATATATATGTATATATAAACAGCAAAAAACAAGTTTTACAATAATTATGCCCTAAGGACAATCATGTAAACACACAATGAGCTCTCCACCAGCAGTTCCCAGCTCATATAGATGAAATCAACTATCTCCTGCCACAGGAGTGCAGACTTTGACCCTCTTAATGTAAAATGACTAGTTTGGAGACCAAGTGTAAGGAACCTCAAACAGATACCTAATACTAAGAAACACTAGATACAATGTATTTCAGAGTGGAACAGCAGCCCTTATAGCAGTTTTAAAATGCACCATTAAACTTTAAAGAAGTGCAAAAAAAATAAATAAATAAAAAGCACAATAAACTGTTTCCAGATGTTTGTATCTGTACAGGGTACTGGTACAGTGAGCAGAGCTGTGCAAATGTGCCAAATTTATACCAGTACTGGAAACACAGAAATCTATCTACTGAACCCTCTGTCCCATAAAACGACTAAACTTAGAACCCTTTTGTGTGCTTCCCAATTCAGATAGATCAGGTAAACAACTACTGCCACTAGATGAATAATCCCAGTCTTCCTAATGTAAAAGTACCATATAGAAACTTAAACTTAAGGAAATGCAAAAAAAATAATTCCATATAAGAGCAGTGTACTTTAAACAGCTTATAAAAGTGTGATTATTCAATAAAAGTACTTTGCTTTGTAGAAATGAGCCAAGAGCCACTGAATTGTGCAGAATTTATAAAGACACTAAAAACAAAGTAAGCTTAATAATAAGCCCACTAACCAATAAAACAACTATATACAATAATCTCCAGTATGTTTCCTCAAACTATACAGACTAAGCTAACACCCACTGCTACTAGATGGAACATGTTCTGTCCACTTGATGCAAAAAGCACAGAAAATAGCTTCCTATAGTGTAAACATACACTACTTTATTTATCAACTAGCTAGATAATGAATTCAGAGCAAGTAAATCAGTAGAACAGCCTATGAAAGGCAACATGCACTTTTTCTCAACATAAGCACAGAGAAAGAGAGATAAATAAATAATTCAAGATTAAAAAACAGCAGTATAGAAAGGAAAGAGCTTATAAAGCTCAATTTGCAATAAGTGTCAGCAGTTTAAAATCACCAAGGCTAAAAAGCAGATCAAAGAATAGAATAGCGGATGGGAAAAATAATCAGTAGGAGTCACCAATCATGCTTGTAGTTTCTGCAGGCTTTGAGTCTTATCAGACAAGGAAAAGCCACAGATATTCTCTGTGTAAGTATCACTGAAGAAGCAAATTAACCAGTGGGGATAAAAACATGGGAAATGTGCAACCTGGGTAATATAAGTGTCTTGTCTATCTGCCACACAGAACTAAATACCAGGCCAAGCAGGTTTTAATAAAACAGAAAACAAAATGGAGCAGGAAAAATTGAAAACAGCTCTATCAGTTTAAGCAACTCACAAGCAAAAAATATATTTACTTTTCTTACCCAGCAGGGAAGCACTAACAGTCCTTGTATTTTTTGCAGGCCTTGAGTCTTATCAGAAATTATAAAGGGACAGATATTGTCTGTGTATTTAACAATCACTCCAGAAACAAATTAGGCAATGGAAAAAAAAAACGTGAAATGTGCAACCTGGATAATTTAAGCGTCTCTTTGCCACATAGTACAAAAATACCAGGCCAAGCAGATTTCCTAAGACAAAAACAAAATGGAATAGATAAAACAGAAAGTAACTATATCAGTTTAAACAACTCACAGACAAAAAATAGATTTACTTTCCCTCACCAAACAAGTCACCAAAAGTGCTTGTAGTTTTTGCAGGTCTTGAGTCTTGTCAGAAAAGACTAATCCTTCATTACTGAAACAATCTTTAAGGCAAGTAAAGGCAGTGTCACCCTTGGTAATTTCAGTAAAAATGTAATGGGACCATTATTCTTCCAACTAAGCAAAATGATTGTCTTTAGGGGCATAGGGTCATTAGTCAGACAGTCCACACTGGAATGTTCTAGTGTCTATCAACAATCATGGACTCCTAAATATGATTAGAATGGCTTATACAGGGGATTTAGTACTATGCCATCAGGTGGTATATTTGTTAACATGATTCACTCTTGAATCAAATGGGTCTATATTAGAAGAGCAAAGTTACAAATGAGCGAACGCTCTTTCGTCAACACGTAAAACCTAAAGTCTGAAAACAGCGAAGTTACGGAACAGCGATTTTTTTCCCAGTGGAAAAAAAATCTCTGGGCCATTCTCAGGACTTTGATGTTTTCTCCACTGTGGTGTGATCTTGGAGTTGGTATATTTAAGTAGGAGGGTGTGTGGGCGGATACACCCCCCCACTGTATTTTGTCTTTATAATTTTTTTTTTTTGGAACAGCAATTTTTTCCCTGGGGAAAAAAATCTCTGTTCTGTAACTTCACTGTTTTCAGACTTCGGATTTTACGTGTTGACGAAAGAGTGTTAACTCTTTCGTCATTTTGTTCTTCTAATATAGACCTGAATCAAACATTCCCTCATTCTAAATAAATTAGAAAAAAAAACAGTTTTGGTTATTTCCAATGGTACTACTCAAATACTGCATATCATGTTTGTTGTTTGACTCAATTACATAAATATGATACTTCATAAATTAATAATGTTCAGTATTACTGTTATTACTAAGTTTTGTCATAGGTCCAGTAATTTTTATGTTATTCAAAAATGGAATGAAACAGGAACTTTAAATATTAAATGGAGGCAATCTGCTTTTACTTAACTCAGATATTGCAGCTAGAATTCTACAGTCCAAACTGCAGTCTAACTTCTCTAAATGCTGGTACTGGATTTCACAAAGCCAAACCACCCATAAACTCCAGTAAAATTATTAATTTTAAATGTAAATTTATTATTAAATTTAAATGTATTATTAAATTAAAATTTAAATTATTTAAATGTTTAAATTATTAAATTTTAATTATTAAATTTTGCCACAGTAAAACCCAAATTAGTGCTACTTACATTAAGCTGTAAGACCCACAAAACAGAAACATCAGTCAAGTCTCACAATAAAAATATCTGAGTCTCCTTTTGGACCACATATTCTTATTAAAATACCACATGGAAAGAAAAGCAGACAGGGTAACACTATTCTAAAAAATCTCTTGAGTATTCTTTCCTGAATAATTGCAGTCAAAATTGTAAAAATGTTCATTTGCCTAAACAAGAACATAGTCTTCATTTAGTTGTCTTTACTCTGTCACAAATACTATCCATTTATAAACTACAATGAACATTTTTTGTAGATTTATATTCCACTCTGAAACCAAACACATCACTGCTAATACACACTGGCTCTATAGGGGTGGGAGAGCAATGTTGTCACTTTCCGCAATGATTGTTATAATAATTAACCTACAGCAATGTCTTTCTTTAGTCCCAAACATTTTAATTAAAACTCACATTAATTCCCACAGAAGAAACAGTGCTGAGGGTCACTCTCAGTCCAGACTTCAATTTTGGCAAACCGTTGGTGAAAAAACTTTCTGAAAGATTCATCCAGCCTGTGGGAATTAGCTTCCCACTGATGACAGAAATAATAATAAAAAAATATATATACAATAGTCCCTGTCTAATGGAAAACAGGATCTATATGCTGAAATTGAGTATAAAGATCATAAGGACACTGGATAATATCAATCTATTCAAAACTGAAATCAGAAAATTATCAGTATGTAGATGCACCATGCATTTGCTCATTTATGATGACAGAACAGTAACACTTAACTGTGTTTCTATAATGTAATTGTTGTAGTCATGTAATTTATAATCATATTATTCTTACTATGTTTCCCTAAATGTACACATACAATTGCTAATCAGTTTTGCTAGTGTGAAATGTAACTATCACATTAACTGCCTACATTTGTAAATGGATTAAGTGTGAAACTGACAAACTATTTTGAAATCAACTGTTTGGAGTATAGTATTATTAACTTGCTTTACAATATATCTGGATCATGACTGAAAGGAGTACAAAGACCAACCCACTCACATTATAAGCAAGCGGATATATACAATGAAAAAAGCATGCTAACTAAAATTATAGCATGTGGACATGCATACTTGACCTATAAAAACAGATTTTATTGATACCAGTACACAAACGTGGGTCACATTAGACTCAAAGTATTTTAGTCCCAGTGAGCACAGGAAACTTTTATTTTTATTTTTATTTCCATTTTTTTATTGGGAAAGTCTAACTGAGCCTAAAATAGCCCTTTTTCAGTGGAAGCCTGGGGAGAAAAGCTCCATAGAGTACAATGTTGTAACTGAACAATATTCATATAAGATACGTAATATGTACAGCAAAATGTTTGTATAGGATACAATTTAAAAATCACACAATGTACATGTAGAAGGAAAAAAAAGGATTAAAAAATACAAAATAAGTTTAAGGATCTTAAGGAGCATGAAAAGCATTAGACAAAAATATACTAATTTCAAGGGCTAAGAAAGCAGTTTTGGAGGAGAAGAGGGAGTATTGGGTGGGGCTAAGTTAAGTGGGGATTAAGGAGGATAGGGAGAATAAGTAAGGGGTAAACTTGACTTCAATTAATGGCTCAAGCACTTGTTGAGGCATGCAGGCAGGGGATAGTGCATATGGCCATACTGAGAGGGCAGGATTTGTGTTTCTGTTTGGTCATGCTCACATCTCTGGGAAAACAGACCACAAAGTGAAGGGTGGGGGTAAATATTAAGTGGGGAATGGGAAGCCAGCATTGGGAATCACATGCTCAGGTTGCCCACGCCAATGTTGGTAGCCCTTCCCTGCATGTGTAAAGGAGCAGACATGCATATGCATGGTTCATGGGTCACAAGCCATCCATATGTTCATGTCAGCACCAGGAGAAGGGACGACATACATAATATCCTTAGATGTCTGGATGCTGGTGAGGATATAAACTCTCTAGTGTGACTGCCAGGATGATGACCCCTCTGTCCTACCCCTGTAGAGTAAGTGTTTATGGCCAATATAGGAGAAGAGGAAAATATATATAAAATTGCTACAAAATAGTGACAAATGCAAGACATAACTCTTTCCATGTGAATAAGTTAGTCATTAACTTCCTCAAACATAATTTAGAAAATATGAACTAGAGGTTACATGAACCAGGCTTCTTGGAGACCAGAATGGCATGAGCCTAACATTTAATAACCCTGCCCTACTGACTTGCAGAAAAGGTTGAACAAACCAAGCTATAATATTTTCCCTAAGAATAATACAGCATGAAGGCATATTAAATACATATTCAGATACCAGCTCTGAAACATTCAGGGGTAGATCCCTGGCAAAGCCTCTGATAACACAGGATAATTTAGCAAACTGGCTGAAGGAGAAGCCGTCAAAGAAGGGATGAGAGAAAGTGGCCAGTGCTTTCTTTCCAGGCTGGGGTGGGGGAGATGGTAGCAATCCTACTGGTCCTCATATGTATGTTTCATGCACAATGAGTAGGAAGCATGGGGCTGAGACTGACAAGGACTAGATCTCACTCCAGTAGGCATAGCAGGTTTGTAGAAGTACGAATTATTTAATGAGATTAGAATTGAAGGCACTGCATTCAGCAAATGGAAGCACTATATATAAAGAACATTTTTCACACATCTTAGTGGATCGATGACAACTATAATCCCTGCATTTTCCCTCCTTCCCCATTAGAGAACATGAAATAAAGAATACGACTATTGGAAAGTTCTATTAATGTGGAGAGGATAAGGGAAGGGGGTTGAGAATGAGAATAAATAAATAACTGCATAAATAAATAAATAAATAAATAAATATTGAAACATTTACATCTAGATTTGTGCCTCTGAAAAAAATGTCCACTTTGTAATGTCCCTCCTGTATGTATTTTGCATAATATAGTAGAAAAAACATAATACTGACTGTATATAGGTTCATAGGTTGTTACTATGCTAACAACCACTGGGGTCCTTACAAGTCTAGCCTCACACCCTAAACCATTTGGGTCCCTGAGTATCATGGGTGGGGGAAAGTGGCATTTTAGTAGGAATGTAACAAAAGATTTGTAGGGGGGTGTTAGGATAAAACCTTTCTTATTAACAGTCTCTGTCCATAAAGGACATGGGAGGCAGACTGGTGGTAAATTTATGATTTTCCATCCAATTGTCTAGGTTTCATTTGAATAGGGTCAGGGATGAACTATATTTTATATGGATGGGGAGCCTATTCCATAACGCGTGACTCATTTGCGACATGTATCTGTCCCTCCAGCATGTCCTTTTCATGTTACAAGCAAAGCTCAGCTCCCCAGATCTACTGCTTCTCATGCTGATTGTTTTGTGCAGTGTAAGCCAGGTAAAGATCTCCTCTCAGCAGCCAGTAGGAGACTGAATGCAGTGGCAGAGCATTTATGCAATCATCATAGGACAGAGTATCCATGCCCTGAAATCTCCTGGTGAAAAACATTTGTTGGTGTGTGGTTAGATACATGCCAAGAGGGCATTGTATTCAATGAAAGGTCTGAAAGAGGGGCATTATAACTTCCTTGGACTTGGATACCTTACCTTCACCTATAAGTTGGATGACATAGAATGATATTCTTATTATGTTAATTAGATGTTAATCGAAGGCCAGATTTCTGTTTACGTCTCTTCTCAGATCCCTTACTTCTAGGGCAGCTATTAGGGGTGTTTTATAAATGGAGTAATTAACTTGGGTTAATAGTTTCCCAATGGACTTTATAATGCATTTTTTAGCATTAAGTTTTAAACCATGGCTTTGGCACCAGTATTTTGTCTGTGTTAAACCCTCTTGCAAGATGTTGGTATCTTTGGGGGAATCTATAACTGATCACAGTTTATAGTCATCTTTCGAACTTGGTAAGCCACAGGCCTTGCATGTAAGCTTTGACTTCCAAGAAGAAGTTGCCAAACAGGAGCAGGCCAAAAGTAGAGCCCTGGGTTACTCTGCTGGTGACTGGTCTCCTGGTGGAGGTGGTCTCACCAGTCCTGACTTCTTGGTTCCTGACTGAGAGCCAGACAGCAATCCAGTGAGTTATGGAGGGATTAATGCCTAGTTCTGAAAGCTTGCCAATGATGTATGTATACAAAAGCAAGCAAGACTCTTTCTGTGGTATGCACACTATTATGTGGTTGGAAGATTAAATTACAAAATGGATTATGATATCCATTTCACCAGACTACTAGTTTGTGAGTTATAGATGGGATGCAAAGTAAATATAAAGTAATAGAATTGAGTGCCACACAGCTACATTATATTGAGCAGACATTACCTGTAAAAAATGTCTAAAACAAGCCTATTATACAGGCAATATAATTTGTTACATGATTTAACTATTTGACTGCATTCCTAGAGCCGCAGTCTTTTAAGTCTTTCAAGTGAGAAGTAGGTGAAGATCCGACAAAGTAAAGCAATATATAATGTATAATATATATATAAATATATAATATATAATATAATACAGGAGAGTCATGATAGCTAATTTGCGAATAAGCTTTCTTGTTTCAAAAAGTTTGTCAACATCTGATTCGCTTTTTTTATAATTTACCTCATATCAGCTTAAAAGCAACCTTAACTAAATTATTATTTTGAAGTTCAGGTTACATTTATATCTGCCAAAGCCTGAAAACTGTGACACTATTGGCCAGATTCAAAAAGACTTGCTGTCGGTTTAAGTGACTAACTCTAGTGCAAGGCCTATCTGTAAAGCAGGGAAAGAATGGAGTATGTCATTAAAACAGAGAGCAAGTCTTTTGGAATCAGGCCTTATGATTTCAATCACATTTTTTTCCACAAGTTTGTAAAGACGAACCCCCCCCCAAAAAAAAAAAATCACAACATATAAAAAAAAATGGCAATTATAGCTGTTAGATGTAATTATCAGTTACTCTGTTTGTTATTTGCTACCACAGCGAATACTGTATGAGATCATATCTAGAAGTCTTGCATCTCATGTCTTTGATGATAATAATTCAAAAGTTACTTGTTTCATGTACACTAACAGAGAGGCTTGGAAAAAAAGGGTTTTCTTTTGTAATGGTATAAGCCATCCTTGTACTCCCCAAGGGGATCAATGCCCCACCCCCAAACTTGTGTACACCAACTTCATAGTCAGACAACAGTGAAGAAGTAAGAGGTTACCCAAAACAGCACACGGCATTTTTAGGTGATAACATGGTTTGCACTAACATATGCAGATAAATGATTTCTAAGACATTTCAGCTTGAAAACATACTCTGAAACTGTTATCATATGTCATTTCAGAATTTTTATGCACAGCAGGTAAACATTTACAAATTTGTTTAAAGGAGCTTAGTTTTAAAGCCATGCCATTCTGGTGATGTTAAATTAAACATTTTTTAAAATATGTAAATAGACTTTTTAGGCTAATTAACAGAAATTGGAATGGAAAGACAGAAGTCTTAAAAATATGAAGTACAACAAAAGATTACAAAGAATTTAATTTTCAATATCATTATAACTATATGATACGTATCTTTTAAAATCATTGTTTTACAGAACTTGATACAGATGCTGGTATCAAAGAAATGATTGGTAGTTCTGAAGGCTTCCCCATATGAGCAAATTCACAAGTAAGGAATTTAAGTTACTGGAGCTATTGGCTGTCAAAAGGGCAAGTAATTAGTATAAAAATGGCAAACCATGTGTCAGAATAAAAAAATATAAACATGATCAGCTCTATGCTGCACAGAAACAGGGCCCTGCCTGTGACCTACAATACCTGACATTGCCTAGTGACCTAGCTGCTGAAGGAGCCAGCACCTGCTCATTCATTCTAGGAGAAAGAGGCATCTCAGTTAGCTGCAAGGCTGAAACTCAGCTGTGGAAGTAACCAGTGTGGATCATAAACAAGGGGAAATACAGGCAGGCACAAGAATGTACATATATCAATGGGCTGACATGTCAAGCAGTGTGGGTCATAGTCAGGGGGAATTATAGACGGGGCAAGAATGTGCATGTATCAATGGACTGACATGAAAAGCAGTGTGGGTCATAGACAGGAGGAAGTACATGAATGTGCATGTATCAGTGCGCTGAAAAGACAAGCAGTGTGGGTTGTAGGCAGGGGGAATTACAGGCAAGTGCAAGAACAAGGATGTGTCAATGGGCTGATATGGCAAGCAGTGTGGGTCATAGACAGGTGTTATTACATGCAGGTGCATGAATGTGCATCTATCAGTAGGCTGACTTGACAAGCAGTGTGGGTCATAGACAGGGGGAGGTGCATGAATGTGCAATGGATTGACATTGACATCTATAATGCTCTTCTGAGCTGCTGTGGGTAAACAACTAGGATGCCAAACCTCTTTAATGTGCATCAAGGATGACACCACAGCAAGACTTTTAATGCAGCTCCCTTTTTTGAATACACTTAGGTCCTGTTTCACAGCTGTTCTCTCTAAACCTGGAGTCACATTTGCTTAAAAGTTAAGCTAGATTTCCAGGTCAAGTAGATGAAGGGAATCTGGCCAGGCTGTCTGAGAGGAAGAAAAGCAGTGGACATCGAAACATACCTAGAAAAAAATAACTAAATTTGAGAATGAACAAGTTCTTACGCATAGCAACAAGTTCAAAGATACATATTTTATAAAGTTCCACCGCTGTACTGATGACAAGTGAAAGCTATTAACTATCAAGCATTGCCTTATCTATCCAGTGACAGGAAATTGAGCTTTATGCCATGATCTATTTTAATGTACATATACTGTGTGTGTGTGTATGTGTGTGTGTGTGTGTGTGTGTGTGTGTGTGTGTGTGTGTGTGTGTGTGTGTGTGTGTGTGTATGTGTGTTGATTAAACAGTTTGTGGGTGAAAAGATAAAAAACATCTTGTCATATTAATTAACATAACTTGCAAATACATTTTGATAATTATGTGATTTTTTCCTGTTCAAGCCCAAGCCTGCTTTGTGCTTACTTTCTGCTAATAATGCATTTGAAAGATCACTGGGTAAAGGATTTTTTTAGGATAGCGGTCCAGTAAAGGTTTTTAAACTACATTCTATATTCTGTTCATTAGGTTTGTTTATATCTCTTAATGTTCAATGAGGTCTGCAGTCAGCTTATACACTTTAAAAATAATGGTACTAGAGATGACATAATACACTACAGCAGTACATTTATAATAAGCACAACCAAAAGGTGAAATGCAAGACCCCTATCCAGATTTTTAAAGTTATACACTGTTTTATGTCAAATCCTTTTGGCTCCCTAGACACTTAGGATCACTTAGCCCATTCATTACCCCCAGGAGATGAGAGTGCTATGGCCAGTTTGCCCCTTCTAGGGGTGAAGGATGAATAGCAGGAGCTGTGCCACCATCCTGTATGGAAATTTACCATTTCCTTATTACACATTGCCACAATGTCCAAAAGGAAGTCATACAATTGTCATTCAAGAGAGGTCTGTCTCTTGCTTCTCTATGAGATATCCTCTCAAATGTCCTGTCCCTTAGAAAGCAAAGCACCTAAAGTAATGCCTGGTCTCCACCAGAGATTTAACTTTGAGTCTGCACTCCAGCCATGTACCCCAAAGCCCTCCCTTCATGGAGAGGTGAACAAGCTCTGCGGAGTCATTCCTACTTCTCTTGCTCTGCTCCTCCCTTGTCTGGGCCCTTGTGGTCATCGGGGCTATAGCCAGGGCTTTATTCTTCCAATACATGGAGATGACAAAAAGTGTCCTGTTATCCTAATATATCTGTATGTAGAACACGTGTATTTTTTGAAAGTAAATTTTAATATACTAATAAGACATTTATAATTAAGAATGCACCAAGGTCAGATTTTACTGATAAAATGGAGCCATCACATAGTATAATTTATTAATATGGCATTCATTTGAAGCAGTTATTTCTCATTGTTTTCATCACCTTTGCATATCTGTGTTTGATGACTGACATTTTAGAAGAAACTACAGATGCACCATCAAGTCATTTTTGCAGCACATTCTTTCCTGAGCGGGGTTATATTTTATTAAAGTCCTGACAAAATTGGTTTCATCTTCATTCCGTAATTAGTGAAATACATACACTAAGTGTTGTTTATTTTACTGCTGTCTATAACATGCTGCTTTATATAGTTAAATTCCCATTTCAAGAAGCTATCCCTACCCATATTCTTTAATACCTGTTGAAATTGTCCTTTAGGTATATTTATTGTTACCTGACTAAGGCATTTTGTTAAAAGAATGCAGATAGCAGCTTTTATGCTCCTATTTTTCATAGGTAGAATCAAAGAATCTCTTTCAGAACTGGGTTTGAAAACAGCTATGATATAAACAACAACTTATGTTATTTGATTTATTATTTGAAACCATGATAGTTATGATATTGATGATAACAGATTAATTAATCTGCTTAGAAATTCAACTGAAATTTTGATTTTGTATTTATTAGTACAGGAATATAACTGCCGGAAGCTGTTGAAGACTGGGGGGGGGGGGGGGGTGGAAGGAGAGAGAGGCACTTAGTGATCTAAAAAAGGCAATTTTTTGTAACTATTTACTACCACAACATAAGTTCACTGGGAGGACATTAAGCTTAGCCAATTCCCTTTTGATGCTTGAATTAAAATTTTCGGATTGGTCTTAATTATCCCATGGCTCATAATTGTATATTAGCCCTAGTGAGAATAACTGTGATCATACCATAGATAATTTGAGAGGACTCATGTAAGGGATGCAGCGTTTAGGAACTGCTTCTATCCATTAGTTGCATGAGGGGCAATCCTGGAGTACATTTCTATTACCCATCCTTAGATCCAAGTTGCATTTGTATATGGACAGATGAGCATTGCTTTATTTTTATCGATAGTCTCTTCTGGAACAGTGGTAGTCCCTGTTATATATATCCATATCTCCACAACATTCAGTTTAGATACCTGGACTGAATATTTCTGATGCCATTTGACTTGCTGATGTTCAGTAGGTCCATCTGTATTAGGTCAGAGGATTCCTTGTATGCCAGACATGTCACCTCTAAGCACTCTGTAGGATACTGAGTATAGTAATAATTCTTTGAGGTGGTCCATGCAAGACCTATTGTTTAGGACTTGTATCCTTTTAGTAAGGTATCTCTGAAGGTATTCCAGTTGTTGCATGGGGCTGGACAGATACATGCTAAATTGGGCATTATACGAAATGACTGAAGTAATGAGAGCTTTGTAAAGGGTGACAACAACATCTCTAGATCTAGTCACAATCAATTTGTTTATAAGCTGTGCAATATAGAAAGTCTTTCTTATAACGCTGGGCACATGTTGGTCAAAAGTTAGGTCACTGTACACACAAGTTCCAAAATGTCAATCCACTGTGTCAGTTCTAAGAGGGCATTGTCATGATTTTAACACCAGTTATTATTTGGGACAAACTTTCCTGCATGATGGTTAAATCATTTGGGGATTCAATAACTGTTCCTAGCTTGCAGTCATCTCAAACTTAGCCAACCACAGCCCTTTGGTATTTCCTTTTATTTTTGAGATGTATATGCCAAATAGAAAAAGTCTCAGCACCAAACCCTGGGAGACTCCATTGGTGATTGGTCTCATCCCCTATTTTGATCTCTTGCATCCTGTGACCAAGCTGGCAATCCATCTAGTGATGCAAGTGTTTGCTCCTACATTATTCTTCTTTTGTACTCCACCTGATTAGGGGATTGTGTCAAAAGGTTTGGCCAGGTCAATGTAATGTGGTGTGAACTGTTTTACCTTCATACATTGCTTTGGTAACAAGAGTAAAGATTAAAATTTGCCCATGATTTTGAGCCTCTCACACTTTCCTCTGGGCTGTTTTCAAACACATTTTTAGGGCCATGCATACATGTATGCATTCTTTGATTCACTTTCCTGATTTTATTAAATTATATTCCTTGTATAATACAGCACCAGTTGTTAGAATGTGTTTTAAGTTCATAGTTTTGAACAGTCTTCTAGTAAGCAATGAAACAAAATATATGAACCAATAATGACAAAACTACCCATTTCAGAAAATTTCAACCAGAAAAGGCCACTCACACTTCTGTCATTACAATTCACCAATATTAGTAAATATGCAAAATCTCTGCAGAAGTAAGTCATCTAAATAATTCTACATTTAAGGGATCTATAACTAATGAAAAGGTTGCTGCTAGGAAACAACTTTATATTTCATTGTTTCATCTACAAATAAAGTGGGTGCTGCCCTTGAAGAATAAATTGCCTATGTTACATTAAAAAATGATAAGCTAGTAATATTGCAATAGGGAATGGATGGCAAACTGATAACAGGTTCATAGTTACTGAGTAACTCCTCTAAAGGAGGAGATTCACAGGACTGCAGTATCTCCTCGCTTTAAATTACAATGCAGTACAGTATCAGTGATCCATCTACATACTGTGGGAGTAGAACCCACAGCTTTCTCTATCAAAAGCAAGGCTACTACCTGTTGTTCTACTAACAATTCAAGCAGGTTTGGAATAAGCAGCACTAAACTTCCCTTCCCCTGAAGCTGTCAGCTCCTTGTAAAATACTTTATTTATTTAACATTAGTTTACTGGGAAAGTCCAAATCGGAACAAAGACAACTTTCAGCAGATGCCCAGGGAGAAATGCTCCTGATGCATGTATTTGTAACTTGGGAGGAAACCAGAGCACACCCACACAAACACAGGGAGGACATGCAGACTCCACAGAGGAAGCCCCCTAGCCAAGAATCAAACCAGAGAGCCTCTTGCTGTGAGAGAACAACACTACCACTGCACCATGCACTTAACACAACTAAATTTCTCAATTTCACAGCAGAAGAAATGTGGAAAAGGCCAAAATTTATTTGAGGGGAGCAAAGGCCTAAAACCAGGGACACATTTTAAATATTGCTTGTATAATCTTTGAAAGTTGCTGAAATAGTATTTTGTGTTACCATGTGTTACCAAAGCCTGTCATTATTTAGTAAATTCCTTTCTCACTGATTTGCCACAAAACCACAAATTTTAATTCCCTGAATCACAAGTGGTGGTGTGGGTAGAAAATGCAGGCCCTTGTTCCTAAGGTTCAGGGTTTAAACCTGGGTAATTCTAACCACACACTTAAAATACAAATGGAGCTTCCTTACTGCATTCACCACTTAAAATACCAGCTTACCATGGGTGTTGACTCTGGCAGCAGATGTGAATTCTCTGTATTTGTGTTTAAATTACATTAGCATGCAGTGCATGCATGAGTCCTCCATTGGGTCCTTCTTAAAGAAAAACTCCTTCCATTGGGGTCCTTCTTAAAGAAAAACTCCATGTTTTTGCAGGTCTTGCAGCTGTAAAAATGGGGGGGGGGGATGCTCCCTTTGCCTCACCTTATGGTTCCGGCACCTATGTATAACAGGAATTAATTTTCTGGGTGTGACATAATTTAGCTAGAGAGCTTAGTAAAGCTCACGCCTATATGGAAATCATGGAACTGTTACCATTACCAGCATTGTCACTAGTAGATAAAATGGATGACAATAAAAGGAAGAAGATGAGTTGCAGGGATGGTGACGTGACTTAACCAGTAGTCAGTGATTGTCACTTGGCTTCTCTTCTGGCTACTGCTCTACAAAGTGTGCAATTTTATCCACTGGACACTTCAGAGCTTTATGTATTTTCTAATTCAAATCACACAGGTTTGAGATGAAAAGTTCCATGGGAAAATATTCTGCAGTGGTGGATATCTGAGCATCACCATTTCACTTTGGACTTAAAAAAGCCAGGCATGGCCAAACTAGGTATATCAGTAGGCCAATGTAGTTCAAATCCCAGCAAATGCCTTAATCATTTACTTTGCTTTATGTCTTTATATCTTGCACTTTTACATTCACTCAAAATGTTACCTTGTCAGTAAAACATCATTGCCCCTGCAGCATTATTTGTCCTTTTCTTGCCTTTCAAAATACTATGACAGCAGCAGATTGTGGGGGAACAATATATTATAAGAATGATCTGCAGTATTGAAAAGTTTGGGTGCAACAATTCTGAGCTCAAGAGAGGTTACAATTGAAAGAATTCATAGTTTAAACCATGCAAGGCACAACCATACTCCACACAGGATAAACCATCTGTGATGTCCAGACAATACCCCACTGGAATGCCAACAATAATCTGATGTCCCTTACTATCCTGGGTCAGTAACTAAGGAGCTTCAGTCCTCACTACTGACTCCAATAGGAGACCGTCACTTAAATAGGATTAATATTTCACAATTTCCATTAAGAGGACAGAGAGGAACACACTCTGTAACCTGGGACTGGACTGTAAACTTCTGTCCACCCGAAGTATAATTCCTTATTATGTACTTCAGAGTAATGGGTCCCAGTTTAAGACCTGTGATACACTCACACTTAAATAAGTTAAATCTCACACATCCAAACACTTCTGGGAAAGCTTGATATGGATTTACAACTGTGTCCCTTCACCAAAATAATACCGTAACCTGCTGCCACCAGAATGTCACATGTCCTTTCAAAGGGGTGTCCAGTTATTAAAAACAGATATTAAAACAAATGATAGCAAATGACCTAAAGTAGCCAGGCTTTCAGAGTCACTGGGGAAGTTATCAAACCAGGTATAAGCATGCTCAAATCACTAAAGAAAACCTGATTGACCAGCCACAATGTAAGATAATAAAAATATTTGATGATGATTAAAACGATTAAAAATATAAAACAGTATTTTTCAATAAACAAACAACACTCAGTCACTAGGAAAATAAAATCAATAATGTAGGATAGAAATCTAATATTTAGACAATCTCTGATTAGTTATAATTTTCTTATCTGACTAAAGAACACTGTCTCAGTTCTAAACTAAATTATTACAATAGTGCAAAGGCAGGCTTACAGTTCTTGGTGAGTCCTTTTTGGGTATCCACTGCACAGTACAACTGTGAACATCTAACAACTGCAACTGACAACTGTAACCAACTATTAACTAAAAACTACTGACTTCAACTATCTTCAGCAGGCTTTTTTATACACTGGCTTAACTGTCACCACTGTTTCAGTTCTAATTTTCATTTTATATTTTGAAAATCAACCAACAACTGTTTACTACAGTTCCTTCCTGTCTTTCAGCCTCTGACAGTAATGCATAGTAACTGCCAACATTCTGATGACATCATTTGCAGATCAGCTGATCCTGAGACAGTCTGCATTTAGAATGTCCTTCACAAATATACAGTTAGAAATGTAAAGGAAAATTGTTCAAGTCTTTAAATCATTCTGTACAAACAGATTACAAATCAACATGTAAGAACTTATGTACAATATTATAGCTAGTCATGCTGGCATATATTACACAGTTTAATCTGAAAATATGTAGAAAACCTTCAGCCAGACATGCTAGCACAGATGGCAGTGCCAAATTTCTTCACACCATGATCAACTTAGGACATGTTATCTTATTGTAAGACTTATACGTGGAAAGCCTTGACATTATCATGGGCATCAGCAAAGTAAATTCTGAAGAGTAGTAGTCTCAAAATGGAATTTTGTGGGACATCTTTTCGTGGAAAGTATTCCAATGTGGGGTTGTGAGTATCTCAAGAATGGGATGCTTGGATAAATGTTTAGCAAAAACTGTTTTGCATGAAAATCAATAAAATCATGAAAAATAACACAAAATCCATTTACATCATTGCAACACTATTGTAAAAGCTTTTACTAGCCTTCCTCATCTAATAGGTTCATATATTTATATTGATATACTTGCCAAATTAGTCAAGAGACTATATGGATCCTATACCATATGTTACAATTTCTATTACTTCTCTCTATATGTATAAGGGTCTGAGGTGATATACTAGACAGTCAATTTACTGATCACCATCCAGTCATTCAGGATGATTTGAAAGAAGATTAGACAGCCACATTTGTTGATATGGAATGGAAGGTTGTTCAACAGGTGCTGCATACATTGGGGGAAATATATATGTCACCAACAGGTTCTATTTATATTTCAATGTAGATTTAGGATCCCAGAATGGGTGTGTTTGGGGGCTACCAATCAAGCAAGTAGGCCAGGCATAATTCGCTATGTAGAAGTCTGTAAGAAGAAGTAAAGTGATGGGGATTTTAGATGCTCTGCATAGATTAGGGAGCTCATACCTCTGAATTTTTGTGGTCAGGAAATGTGTTTTTTCTATCTTGGAATATAGATATGGATACATAGATATATATATATATAGATATAGATATAGATATAGATATAGATATAGATATAGATATAGATGAGTGTATGTCATTTCATCTAAAATTCAACTTATCGAACAAAACTTACCTAGTCTCATTTCATCTAAACTAGCAAAACTCAAAAAAGAAAACAGAACAAATGTTTTTTCAGAGGAACAAATGTGTTTCACATAAAAAACAATAAACCAGCAAATCGGTCTCCAGATACTGATCAAGCTTTTAAAAGTGAAATTGGTTTATCCTTCTTTTCTAAATGCACAAGGGAATAAAGGTTTGTTTTTTATTATATCAGTATGCTGGTTTATTGTTACATACAAAGGCATATGTATATATATATATATATATATATATATATATATATATATATATATATATATATATATATATATATATATTGTGTGCGTGTATGTGAAAAGGGCCATTAGATTGTGACCTTCATATATCATTCAGATCAGGTTACAGACATCTTCTATAATAAGGTTTGCCTTACATAACTCGGCTGTTAAGTGAAGAATCTTGGTCTGTTAATGACTAATTCCCAAGTTGAACTGCATCTTTCTACTCATTAAGTGGGATTTCAATATAGTTCTAATCATCTGCAGTTCACAATAAATCACAAATCTAGATTTTCCTCACTATCAGGAACAGGAATGCTTTAGTCAGGGCATACTAGTCATGTATCAGTGAAAGAGATACCTTTCTCACTATCTCTCCACTTTACAGACTCATTGATGATCAATGATGATTGCTCCTGGCTTTCAGAAGTATTTTCCCTGCTCTGTTGTAGCCATGGAGATACCAGAGAAGCAGTATCATCTTACTACACCTGCTGCTTTCATAGAGACTATTGATTTTGTATTCATTGTGCTAAACTGCTGAAACAGAGTGCTGAAACAGAGTGCTCTAAATGCATCAGATGTACTGAGAAGCTAAGCACAATTTGTTACTACACATTATCAGATGGCCCTATAGTTATTAATAGCAGTTGCAAATTTTAAACAAATTTAGTTTGCACACCAGCATATGACAATATCTTATCCATATAAAGAAAACATCTGAAACCTCCACAACTTTGTCAGATATCTACTATGTATATCAAAGCTTACAAAGTTTTAACAACATGTACCCAACCCCACTTCACAGATGCCATAATCAAAATGGCAGAGCTATTCATGCGTAGATCCACGATTATGATATTTAAGATGGTTCTGTGCCAGACCCACTGACACAAATGCAAACACATCAAGGCATAAGGTTTGCAGAAGCATTTGAGGCCTATACACAGAAATCTCAGGAGATGCATAGCATCAGATGTGTCTTTAGAGCTGTGGCCCAAGTCTGAGTTCACTGCTTTTGTTAATTTGTCATAGAGTCTTCTCTTTCTTTTTAGGCAGGCTGCTAAACACCTGACAGTTTACAGCAGTTCTCCTCTCCCATTCATTCCACTTCATCAGTGCACAATGAAAATCATTAAGATTTCAAAAACTGTTTCACCTATACTGCCAAATGTTGGCATGCCGAAATTTTCCTTGACATTATAAATGGTAACCATATTTTATAAATAGTTAACTGTTCTTGTTGGGGCCCCATATATTATTTAGTCATCATAAATATGGATAGTTCTTACATATCTCCATATACATCACCCTGCCTTGTTAAATCAGGCAATAAATTGGTGATCTTCTCCCTGTAAATACCTCTTTGTTTAGGGACTTCTCAAAAGCAATCTTTCTTCAATTCTTTCATGACTAAATCCATTCTGTTGTAATGCTACTCTGATGAATCTCATTGCTAAAGCTGCTGCCTATACATCTGACTTCTACTACCACTTAAACAGGTGTATTGATAAGGCAGTCCTTGTCTGCACAAAATATAAAGATAAATTTAATGATGGGATACCCGTATAAATACACTGTATAACAAGAGAACAAAATTGCTTAATGCTTAAAAGAAGTCACACTGTACTTATCTTAAGAGTGCACTTAAGCAAACCAGACATGAATGTAAGGGAACCATTAGGAAGTTCATAGCTGTATATGAACTTATAATAGTCAATCAAACCAAAATAAATACAAGCCTTAATTTGTCTATGTCAGGAAGTTAAGAATTGTAGCTAATCCACAATAATATTGTACACTCCAACCCAAAGGAAATAGCTAATATTCTAGCTAACAAGTTTAGTGAAATTTTACTCTACCCACAATTATTGCTAACCTGAGGCTCCAAGATCCCAGCCACTCTTTTCATTACTATGGAACAAGTTCTCTCAGTCCTCTCAAAAGCTAAGAATACCTCATTTATTGGCCCCGCTAATATACCATGTTGCCTAATTACTGGTGCCAAATATGGTCCGGGTTAGTCCCATTAGGATAGTGGCCTCTTTTCAGGGGAGATCTGAATTGGTATTTATACTTCTTAGGGGAAATTTGGTCAGGACATTGGTAAACTTCATTACTCTTTTTGATACATGCCATGTGATCTTTTGCATCCACCTGAGCTACCAACAACTCAAGCAGATTTGGCCTTGTTTTAACATCTCATCCAAAGGATGACACACTCATGAGTGCAGTACTTTCTTATACTGCACTGCAATGTCAGCAGTTGATCTTCCTGGTCTGGGAGTAGAACTTACAGCCTTCCACAGCATAGGCAAGTGTGATACCTCTTACACCACTGACACTGCGTTACTCCTTCACCTCTTTAATCTATGCTTTTCCACTGGTTACATTCCTGAAGTACGGAACACAGCCATTTTAATGTCATCACACAAGGGTAGCCTAACCATAGTCCCTGGTAACTGTAGACCCATTGGACTGACTAACCTCATATGTAAAGCTGTGGTGTATATTATCTCAGATATCATTAATCTAGACATTGTGCTATTTAACAGCTTTGTGCTGCATTTATTGATTTTGTTGAATTTATCACTGTTTTTCAGTCTGCACTTGTTGAAGAAACACCATCTGTTTGTTACTGTACTGTTATTTGGTCTTTTTAACAGTATTTTCATATTTCCTAACCTCCTCTGACACTGCAAAAGATGTTCTGAGTTTTCCAAAATTCTTCTGAGTTTCAAAAATATTTCTAAGTTTTGCAAAGATTTCATGCATTTGTAGAAGTTTGTTAACTTATTTCCATGGATTCCTGATACTGCAGGAGTTAGGCCTTTTGTTGTAAAGCATTTACTACACTTGAGGTCAAAACTAGTTTGTTTTACATTAAGAAGGTTTTATTCTGTACTCTGGTGGGAGCAGAGTGCTGATTCACCCCATTTGAGCTGGGTACTGCTGGTGGAAGCCTTATTGTGTGTTTATCTGATTGGCCTGAGGGCTTAATTGTGTAAAAGTCTTTCATTCTGCTGGTATAAAAGCCTTACATTTTTGTGAGACTGTGCTAATTTATTTAGAGCTTCTGTGTGTCTGGCTAGGACACCTGTGACTACAAGACCTTGGTTTGCATCTAAATATAGGCATTTTTTTGCACTTGCTCTAACTATATTGGATCTATTTTACAGTTCCATGCTGCATTTATTGATATCTTTGAATTTATCACTGTTTTTCGGCCTGCACTTGTTAAAGAAATGCAATCTGTTTGTTACTGTACGACTATTAGGTCATTTAAACAGTATTCTGATATTTCCTAACTGCCTCTGACACTGCAAAAGCTGTTCTTAGTTTGCCAAAGTTCTGCTGAGTTTACCAAAATATTTCTAAGTTTTGCAAAGTTTTTCTGTTTTTGTAGAAGTTCATGAACTTATTTCCAAGGATTTCTGATACTACACATGTTCTGCCTTTTGTTGTAAAGCAATTGTTACTGCACTAGAGCTCAAAACAGTTTGTTTTACATTAAGACGGTGAGGGTGTTATTCTGCAGTCTGGTGGGAGAAGAGGGCTGATTCAACCCATCTGAGTTGGGAACTGCTGGTGGAAGGCTTATTGTATCCTGCTGGTTTAAAAGCCTTACATTTGTGCAATGCATAAATATGATTATCTGTGCCTTGTATATAAGCAAACATCTCCAGTTTAAAATCCTGTATAGGAAACACTCTTCATAGTCTCCTAATGTTCACAACTGCTTGAATAACTGCCAGTTTGTCCAGAGGGCAGCACCACTGGAGGTAATCTTACAAGATGAAAGCACTTTGTATGTGACTTTTCTGAGAATAAAATAAATTATTCAATATATATTTTATAACAATTGTCATCAATGGCTTTGAGTTTGTAGTGGTGTCCTTATTGTTATTTGGTTGGTTTGGTGCGTCTTTGAATACTAATTTATAAAGGACAATTACACTACTAGACTGGTCCAAAAACATGACTGTATTGAGCTGCTCCATGCTCAGCTAATCATAGCCTGGACCCCCTATCTTATCCTTGCTGGTTACAGATCCCCTTACTTGAGTCTGGAAAACTACACTGCCTACCTAAACCTATTGGAATCTCCTAACATTCAGCCTAACACCATACTTATGGGTGACTTCAACCACCCCTCCATAAACCGGGATACTTATGCAACCCATAATTCACTTGCTCAGAGGTTTTTCAACTTTGTCAGTGCAAACACTGTGGAACAACCAATTAGCATCCTAACTAGAGGTACAGATATTCTAGACCTGGTACTCACAAACATAGGAGGAGGATGCTCCCTCCCATGCATTAACTCTTCCCTGGTAAGATCTGACTGCAAAATGATCTCCTTTAGTATTAAAACTAACCTAGAACCCCCATCAAACCCCAAAACTGTTAGGGACTTTGCTAAGACCAATTACCTTACCTTAACTTATTAAACTTCCAAGGCCATTCAAACCCGTATAACACTGAGGTCTACTCTGAGCTGTACATGCAAGCACTGCACCACCACATTCATAGCTGCATAGAGGAGGAAATACCTATATAAGTCAAACCAATGATTCCTGGAAAAAATAAATGACCCTGGTAGACCCCCTGCATAAATAGGCTATTCAAGAAAAGGAAATAAAATCCTTTCCAAAGCCAAGAAGGAACAGACAAAGCAGTGCCAAAAGACACTCACCAGTCTAAACAAACAAATTAGAGAGCCAGTTAAACATGCCAAAACAAACTACTAGGCAAAGATAGCCTCCCAGGTGAAAGATAACCATAAGGCTTTTTTGAATTGTGTTCATAACTTCAGGTATAACACTTTGTAATGTGCCAAATTAATCATGAATGGCAACACTTACATCCTGCCTAAAATGATAGCAAACCTGCTGGCTGACAGGTTCAGTTCAACCCCCCAATCACCTTCTACCACACCCAAAGAAATACCCGCAACCATCCCCCTAACAGTCAGGTCCTTAATGTGCTCACTAAAACCAAAAACACAGCCTCCATTGGTCCCAACAACATTCCATGATATTTCTTAAATAACTTAAAACAGAATCTATCAGCAACTAAAACCCTCTTTAACCACAGCCTCCAGATGGAGGAATGTAGGATGGCAATAGTTGTCCCCCTGTACAAAGGGCACCCATCAACTGACCCAGGGAACTACAGATCCATAAGCTTGACCAGTCTTATCTGCATGGCCATGGAGAGAATTATCATGGACCTGATCATTAATGACATAGTAAGTCTCTAAACACTAAATTAGACCCAATTTGGCTTTTTCAATGGGAGGTCTTGCCTGCTCAATCTGGTGGACTTCTTCGAGAAAGTCACAGGGCTATGGATGAGGATAAAAAGGTATACATCACTTATCTAGATATGGCCAAAGCTTTCGACATATTCTCCAACTTGGGGATCAGAGATAAATTTACTGAGTTAGGCATAAACCCCTACATTGTCAGATGGATAGCAAACTGGCTCACTAACAGGACACATGTTGTCCAGATAGATGAATCCACTTATGATAAGAAACCTGTTACTAGCAGTGTCCAAGAGGGCTCAGTGTTGGGACCCCTCCTGTTTGGTATATTTATTTATTCATTTATTTATTTAACATTTGTTTACTGGGAAAGTCCAACTGGGCAAGTGGTCCATTTTCAGAAGAGGCCCAGGGAGAAAAGCTCTACAATATTATAAACATTACAAAGAGAAAAATAAAAGAAATGTTACAAAAAGTATTACAAGAAATAGTTAACATAAATAACCGCAAAGCAAATTTGTGTTGGTAGAGATCGTGAGGTATTAGACAGAGGAGGTAAGAATACAATAAAATATATGCAATAGGAATATCGATAGTGGGTTAAGGGTAGGTAAGAGTGGAGTTAGTTGAAATAAAAATATATAAACTAAGAATAATATGATGGACCATGGGAAGATAGAGGTGACAGTACCCACTAAGAATAGCTAGTTAAGTTGAGTTAGGTTTAGCTAGGTTGCTTGGTAATTATGTTGGGTTGCTTAGCCTAGTTCTAAATATGTACAAATTCATGAACTAGTTAAGCGGGCTATGAGAAGGTTTTTAAACATTAATTTGTTGGTTGTGGTACTAAAGCTAAGGGGCAAATTGTTCCAAGTTTTGGAAATGTATTTGAAATATAGGGAGTCTCCAGCACTGTTGTTACTTCTGGTTATGTTGATTACTGATTTGTTACTTGATCTTAGTGTACCTTTGTTTGCGTAGTGGTTTAATAGGTCTTGTAGAGCTGGCTGGTGTTTTTTCAGGTTGGTGAATTATTTGGTGGGCCATTGTTAGTTGGTTAAGGGTGAGCAAATTTGGTAGTTCTAATCAATATAGCTATTTAAAGGCATGGCAGTGATGAGATCAATAGGCAAGATCAATTGTGAATGTTGCTATTTTGTTGTAACAGCTGTTTAATTTAGTTTAGTTTATACTAAATTAAATTAATAGTATATACTTCTCTGAAGTGAAGGACAATGTTGAGGGCCTTTGGCTCACCAAGTTCTCCAATGACTGTAAGCTGGCAGCATTCATATAATCCCCAAAAGATGTTGACATCCCACAAGCAAGCCTAAAAATGACAAACAACGGGTGCCAAAACTATGGTCTGAGACAAAATGCTAAAAAATGTGTAATCATACCCTTCAGTAAATCAGATATTCCTGCAAATTATAATATTGATAGCATACCCCTAAAGCAGACCCAGTGGTGAGCTAACTAGGAACACAAACAGATAGCAACCTAAGCTTTGACCACCAGGTAGCTACAGTAATGAGGAAATCCTTTTGTGTGGCTCAATGTATAAGTAAAGGCATGGCATCAAGATCAAAGGAAGTCATGGTGTCATTGTACTCAGCCCTCATCAGGCCCATAATTGAGTGCAATGCTCCCTTTTGCATTTACCTAACCAGGAACTTAAACCACCTGGACTGGCTCCAGAGGTTTCTCACCAAAAAGTACAAAGCTTAAGAGACATGTCTTATGCAGACTGACTAAAGGCCCTACACCTTTATTCTGCCTCATACCATTTATTGAGAGGTGATTTATACCTGACCTACAAGGCATTCTCTGATCCAGACCTGATAAAAATGTTACATATTCAAAAATATGAGGGTTACATGTTTCATTGGCCTAATCCTTATTTTTGACTTCAACAGAACTTGCTGGAGAGACAGATTCATATCCCAAAGGCTACTTTATCTATGGAGTAAACTTCCCATCTTAGAAAAACAAAGCCTGTCCCTCATTCTCTTCATAAAGAATTTGGAGACATGGATGGGGAACAGTAACTTCACTCAAGGGCAACAGTTCAGTTCCCTTAAGGGCAGAAGCAGTCTAGAAAATGACTCAGGGCTCCAACACCCAAAGACCCACTAACACAATACTAGTCCATCCCATATCTGGGGAATTAAAATATAATATTGTCATTTCCTGGATATGCTTGTAAAGGCTTTTGTGCCGTTAGCCTAGTAATCATCTTTGAACCTCTGAACCTATTAATGCCTTTGAGATAGTAACTGAAGCAATGGTGGATAGCTGTTATTCAGTACATAGACCATAGGATCATAGGATCATAGGAAGTTACTAGGTAAGTGGCCCTGAGGTCCTTATAAGCCTAGCTAAGAGTTTAGCCCATGTTTAGACAAGTCAGCACCTGATGCCCCTGTCCAGCAGGGACATGGATGGAATCCCAGGAGTGTATTTTCTGTTTCCAATCCAGTTATCCAGGTTGCACAAATCTGTCCCACCAAACACTCCTATTGATGTCACAGACCAGGTTGAGGTCATGTGTGTGGTTACTCGAGTGGAGCTTGACTTGCGTATATGCAACAGTCCCATCAAGGCAGGGTCTGAGAATTCTTTGTATGCCAATCAGAGGTCACCTCTGAGGAGTCTGTATGAAACTGAATAGAGGGACAGGGCTTTTATCCTATGTATGGTAGATGTTTGAGGCCCTGGATTCTCATGGTGAGGAACTTCTGTTGTCTGTCCAGCTGCTGCATGTGCTTTCCGAGGTACATGCTGAAATGGGTATTATACTCAATAATGGACTTTATAAGGGAAGAATACAGGGATCTTATGACCTCCTTGTCCCTGGATGAGATACCCTTACTTATGAGGTGAGCCATGTAGAAAGCTTTCCATACAACGGAAGCATCATGGTGGTCAAAAGTCAGGTTGCTATCAACCTGGGTGCCCAAATCCCTCATGACTGATTGCATACTTAGGACATTGTTATTAATGTGATAATCTGTAGGGATGTCACTATCCCTAAAGGGAATGATGATGCATTTTTTGGTATTCAGCCTGAGGCCATGTTTCTGACACCAGTCATTTGTTTGGGTGAGACCCTCTTGGAGGATGTCCACATCACTAGGGGAATTGATGACAGCACCCAGCTTTCAGTCATCTGCAAACTTGGTCAGCCATAGCCCACTGGTTTTGGCCTGCACCTCAGAAAAGTATATCCTAAATAACACAGGTCCCAAGACCCATCCCCCGGGTACAACGCTTGTTACATGTTTACTGCTTTAGGTGGCTTCCCCTATTTTGACTAGGTGGGTTCTATCAGTGAGCCAGTTTGCTACCCATCTGGTAACATATGGGTTGATGCCTAGTAGAGAAAGTTTATATATTATGCCCGAGTAGGGAATAGTGTTGAAGGCTTCATCCAGTTCATGATGTGCGGTGTGCACCATCTTCCCCTCATCCATTGCTTTGGTGACTGTCTCAAAGAAGTCGACCAAATTTAACAGACATGACCTCCCCTTGATGAAGCCAAATTGTGTGGGATTGAGTGTTTGGAGGTTGACAATATCCTTATTAATGAGGTCCATGATAATTCATTCCATGGCCTTGCTGATGAGTCTATAATTTCCTGGATCTGTGGAAACTCCACCCTTGTGCAAAAGGATGACAGTGGCTGTCCTCCACTCAACTGTGATTATGCCAGTACTCAGGATTTGGTTGAATAGGGTTCCTAATGGTGCTGCAAGTTCCTGCCTAAGTTCATGTAGAATGCAGCCTGGAATGTTATCGGGTTCCATGCAGGCTGTATTTTTTGCCTTTGAGAGGGCAGCGATGACATGTTCCCTAGATATAAGGGGAAAGGGGCAGGTACTGGGAATGTCCTGATCTAATGATGGGGGACAGAGGGGTGAAGTTTTTGCTGAATTTGAGATTTCCTTTGAGATTGTGGAGATATGTGAAGAAGACTTTATGACTGTGTCTAGTAGATGTCCAATTTGGACTCGAAGTTTGCTTTGGAGGATTTCACTAGTGCTCTTATTTGCTTGATCAGGCTAAGGAGAGATTGCTTCCAATTAGTCATCTGCATCTTCTTGGTCCTGGATAGCAATTCTTTTCTTTTTGTTATAGAGTTTATTTATTGCAGATGTCCACCAGACAGGTTTACTCTTCCTTATGGAGGATGATTTTATCCTGTCAGGTATTCTTAATTCCATGCATCTATATAAATGCTCATATAGTACTTTGGTGTATATTTGGACATTGGTGCCAGTTCCTACAGAGGGGGAGGGGGCTGTGAAACTGTTTATAACACCCCTCATGAGGTTGTAATCAGCTTTGGAGAAGGTTTTTTGTTTGACCTTAGCTAGAGGTAGGGGCGGGGTCAGGGGAGGTAGTGACTTCAAAAGTGAGCGCATATATGGTTGGAACTTACCAGGGAGGATGATACTGTAGGGATGCTGCAGTGCTTACTTATGTTGGTTAATACCAAGTCCAAGATATTATCACCTCTTGTGGGGGTATTGACTAGCTGTTCAAAGGTGTTAGCATTGACAAAATCGAGGAATTTCTGGGCATTTGTGTCCTGGCATGAGTAGTTCTTCCAGTCTATGTTTGGGTAGTTAAAGTCACCCAGGATCAGGGTAAAGGGTTGAATCCTGATAGATTTGAAGAGATCCAGATGGGCAGAGTAAGCATCTTGAGACAAATTTGGGAGCCTGTAGCTAGCTATGATTTGAATAGGGGTCTTGTCAATGGTGAACTGCACCTGGAGTGATTCCTGTGTGTCATACTGTTTGACCAGCATGGAGGTGTGCATGTCTTTAATATATACTGAAATGTCACGTCCTGTGGCTTTGCTGTCCACCGTTTGGGATCCAAATGTATGACAGGATGAGTAACCAGGCAAGGCTGGGATGCTCTCCACAGCTTTAAACCAGGTTTTTGTGACTGCACAAATGTCAGCATCTTCCAGGGTTAAGAATGCTTGCAATGAGTTGAGTTTCATGTTTAGACTCCTAGTGTTTAGCAGCATGACCTTTAATTTGTATTCATATTGGAACCTATTCCCTGTGCAGGTGTTATTGAGAGACTTGTAAATGTGAATTTAAATCCTTATGTTGTACAGTGCACAGCTAACTGGTTACCTGATAGAACCCATGTGGTAAGAGTGTCAGGTGCTACTTCTGAAAGAAAGAAAAAACATCCAGTTGCATACTAAAAGTCTCAGTTTTGGGCCCTCTCCTATTTGGCTTCTATTTCTCTGACCTTCAGGGCAAGACTCTTGGCCCATGGTTATCTAAATTTGCAAATGACGATACATTATGTGCTGTTACTTGATTTTCTGCTAACTAAGATTTTTCCTAACTCAGCTTGGACCATGTTAACAATTAGTACAAGGGCAACAGTTTTAAATTAAATGTGAAAACGTGTTGTAATTCATATTGTAAAATAAAACATTTTTACATACCATATAGGTTCTTTGTTCTAGTTCTTAGATTCCACTGTACTGGTAGTTACATTCCATAATATGCAGGTTTAGTCTGTTTTGATACCACCTTAGTCCTCCATTGACTTGATGGTTTGTAGTCCCTTAAGCTGTAGTAACATCTTAAAGTGCTGTGAACTGTGCAAAAAGCTAATCTACAATTCTGTAGCTATAGTGAAGTTTACACCATATATTTAAGTACTAATAATGTATGCATTTTTGTAAATACTATTTTATATTGTATTTATTTAATGTCATACCTTGGCTATGTATTGTACATGCAGTTCTTGTTATGTACCTTCAAAACAGCATTGTTTTTCTTTGTATTGCCACATGCAGGTCTTAATTGTTATTGTCTTAGCTGCTGTAGACCATGTCATGCCCAGAAATGATCCCTGAACTAGTACACTGACCCCGTCATCAAAAAATAGATTAAATAAATAAATAAGTAACTAAGAAATACATCCATATAATTACTTGGCCAGATTCAGTAAAGCCTACATTGTTCATTTACACTGCGTGCTAGCTGAGCATGGTAGCACAGACAAGCTAATCACTGCGGCATGCTAATTACAACATAAGCAGCTGAATTGTATTCTAATCAACCAATCCAAGATGGAGGAGCTGCTCAACAAGCTATAAAGCAACTGTGTAGACTCAGTGCTGGTTTTCCCTCCGAATTCCAAAACCCATTGGAATACACCCAAGGAAAGGAGTCTACACAGTGTTAGGGGCTGCTGTTGCTTTAATTCATATGTATGTGCAACAACCTGAAGTCTGTGCTGCTGCTGCTGCTAATGGACCACGGCCAAAAGGAGAAGAGTTTTCCGATCCCATTAAACTTTTCACAACTTACATGATATGGAAATTGTAGAGAGCTACATGGCAGATAGAGACACACTACAGTAACTCTGCAACCTCTGTCATCCTCAACTCAGAGCCAGGGCAAACCCAGGGGTATCCCATACCAGTGGAAACAAAGGTATGTGGAGCCCTTAGAATCTTAGCTACAGGTATCTTTTAAAGACTAACAGGGGACATGCGGGGTGTGTCACTGGCATCAGCATCCAGGATCCTCCATCAATTCCTGAATGCTATGCTCCAACATGTCAGTGATCACATATATTTTCCACCTACTCATGAGCCCTGTAGCATACTACCCTGAAGTACTGCGTGCCAAAGTTTGCACACATATAGAAATTAGGGCACCACCCAGGGAAGGCTCTAGATAAATAGAAAGAGCTTCCACTCTATTAACTACCAAGTCATGTGTAATGTCAAGGGAATCATCTTGAATGTGTGCGCTGGCAACCTAGGCAGTTACCATGACTCAGATATCTGGCACACCTCCCAAATGTATAACAAAAAACTTAGGCTGGGAAACATCTCAACAATTCATTTAATGAACAACAAACTTCAGCAGCAAAGCTTTTGGGGCGTAACCCTTCTTCAGTGCTTAAACACCTCCCAACTGTATCAGATGTACCCTAGGGAGGATATTCCACAGGGTCATTTACTGGGGATGCAGGTTATGTACTGGAACCATGGCTGATGACACCCATCAGAAATGCACACACACACGCTGAAGAACACCATAATGAGGCACATACTCAAACCAGAAATATCATAGAACATATGTTTGGGCTGCTGAAGTTATGGTTCCTGTGCCTAGATACATCTGGGGGAGCTCTGCAGTACAATCCATGTACATGTACTGAAACATTCACTGTATGTGCCATGCTGCACAACATCATCCTGAGAAAATAGTTTCATCAGGATCAACAAGGAGAAGGGGCACACATCCCACCACCAGTGGCAAGATCACCACAGCCACTTGTAGGTAGGAGTCACAGGGGGAACCAGCAGCTTCTATGAGTGTAAGCAGATATAGGCATATTCAATATGCCCTCACATTGGCTAAGAGGCTATGCATATGACACTCACTCACCAGCTAAGGGGCTAAAACCTTCATCCTATGATATATAGGATATACTATACATATAGTAGCACTGATGCCAGGCAATGCTCACAAACATAACCTACCCATGTAATGACTGTGTACTGTTTGCATCAGACAGAGTCAGCCCTGAACTAAAACTGTTCCAACTGCTGAATTTACAAGGTAAGTGTTCAACTTGGAGTGTATTGTATAATAATACGAATGACTTGCATATATTAGCATGTTGTTACTTGGTAGTGTAAGCAAGTACATATGATGGTAGAGAGTTATGTGACTTATACGTGTCCATTATCAAGTAGTACTCATCAGACATCAAAGATTCATACAGTCATACATCTCAAAAGTTTTGATGGTCACTGACTGTCCACAGTTTAGTACCATACTTTTGTAGTGGAAAATCATTAAAGAGAGAAGTCAGAAAGTCATGAGGTACATTTCAGTTTTAGACTTCACAACCCTCACAAGATCATTAACAATACTGATGCAAAAAATATTTGATGCTATCAGCTGTCTAACTTTTTAAGACTGATATAAGTCAAAGGTACAATTACCAATTCAACATCACAAATGCAGATATGCTAAGTACTAAGTCAGCTATGCACCCTGATCATCAGACACAAATGTTATGTATTCCTGAATCCAAAAGATATAAAACAGAGATATGGCACAATTATCATTACTTGCACAGGGTGTTGTGTGTGTGGGTGGGGGTCTGGAAGCCTAGGCTGAAACAAAAGGTTAGTGAATGTGTGTATGAGTAAGAAAGTGAGCAGGCATACATTTGGATAAAGTAACAAATGGTCAGTGAGACAAAATGAGCTTTAAGCTTCATGGCTACACCATGTAACTGTTGTGTGTGCATGTCTGTATGTGTCCTCCATGAAAATAATGATGTGTGAGTGTCTGCATGAACACAAATAAGCACTTTCATTTTCAATTAGAAACTTCATCAGAGCTGATCAAGTGTCTAATTGGAAACAAAAGTGCTTATCTGCATCATTAATAAAGTGTGATTTTAACAACTATTGAGAACTGGTAGTCCTGCTTTAATGGTTAGCTGTTTGGATTTACTTGTTTTTTCTATTTTGTCTTTTCTGCATGAACACAGACAAGCTTTGTGTTAGCACTATGTCTTGCTATGTTGGACAGGTGTGAGCTGTACATGGTACCTGACCATGAGAACTGGCTCTGCCAGAAGTTGCACTGGCATGTTCATGCCCACGGTCAGATATCTGCTGGATGAGCTCCCCTCATGAGGATGCCCAGAAGCATGACCCCATAGCCTGCATGTCTGGGTATGGACAGTTCAACCATTGACAGAGCACTGGAAGTAGTTGTCACTATGGGATCATGATTGAGCACAGCCACATTGGCTAACAGCAGGTGATGTGGCTGACCTATGCCCACAAGAATGCCATTCCCCTCCTAGCAGATGCTCCATCACAGACACTGCCTGTTCCAGTGTGTCATTCATCTGACCCATTGAATTGGCAACAAAGAGGCAGTCATGCATGTCAGTCTGTACCACATCTACAACCCTAAGCATTTCTCTCGAGGACCTATGGGAATGTGTCTAAACATATATTGACTGGCACAAGAAAACAGACCTGGATCAGATGGAGGATGGACAGCAGGCCTTCTTTGAGCACCCATAGCAACCATCCAAAATGGCACCTCACCCACACTTTGGTTACGGCCAGAGTCAACAAGCACTGAAGCTGCAGTAATCTCACTTCCCTTATCAAGTGTCTCATCCTTCACCTGTCCAATATCTGAGGGCTCAATGGAATGGGTAGGCATAGGCCTACTGGCTGTGTATGAGGAAATTACAGGGGATGGGTGAATGTTAACCTCGGTGTCAGATTCAACCTCTGCAGTTTCCGAACTCTGCCTCTCTTTGGGCACCATCATCATCAGAGTCTGTTAATACTCTGACAACAGGTGGTAGACTCTCACCCGTCCACTGCCAGGAAGATAATAAGCAACAACTACAGGAAAAAATAATACTTACACTACTATAGTCCAATATATACTAGCAAACTAATAGTAGTGCCACTATTACAGACAATACAGCAATAGACACAGCAGTCCTAACACCAACATCACAAATTAATATTTTTTTGAACTGCCCATTAGTACTGACATAAAAATGTTGGCCTTACCATGAACAGATGATTCTAGGCTTCCTGTGTTGGATGGGCTTGGAAAAAGTTAAGCAAAAGCTAAGTACAACATCATCACAATTAACAGAAACACATGGCATAAACCTTTTTTCCCTTTATATGTCCATTAACTATATTTTCAACAAGAACTTGGATGACAAGTCCAACCTAAGTCCATGTGTAATCAATCAGAATGTGCTGTTAGCTGTCACAATCTACAATCCCCCAACCAATGTCTTGCTAAACAGAACTAATCTATTGCTGTAAATATTTTACTATACAAGAGTATTTAACAATTGAGATACATAAGCCTACATGGAAGCTCCTCCTGGGACATACTTGTCCCTGAAACAGTAGCACCAATGTCAAGAACATGCTGTTTTGCACTTTCCTGGGAGCTGTCTTGATCCCTGAGAGTGGACAGGAGCTCTTCACTTGCTGTTAGTGATGGCTCTGTAGCAGACCCCCCTCATGGTAACCATCTGATCACAGCCCACTGCAACTGCTCTCCTCCATGTAGATGTGATCATGTCAGTGGCTCGGTGGCACACCTGATCATATGTCCTGGTGTGGTTGCCCACTGCATTCACATCTACAACTATCTGCTGCCAAATTTGCATTCTGCTTGACATGTCTCCACATCCCCAGTCAAGCAGAAATGCATCATGTTGTCTAAGCTGCCATGATGACCTGATTCTCAGAGTCACTGAAGGGTGGTTTTGGGGTTTTGACACCTGGGTGCCATATTCCTAGGTGACCTAAAACACATCAGAAGGATATACACCTAATTATCCCATAACTAAAAAAATTCTGTTTACAGATAAAACAGAAAAGGTAGCATTTCAATATTACCCACTGGAGAAACATGAAACATGCTAGATATTTGAAATATGAACAACAGGAACTGTGTGGTTGTAACATATTACATTCACACATAAAGCATGGCTGGATGAAAACTAGGAGAGTAGCAATAGCAACATATCCTTGTTTGTGCCAAGAGAGAACTGCAGCTTTTCTCCCTCATCTCCAAAAGAAAGGACAAATGACACATTTGTCATCAAATTAACTATCCCTGAAACATGTCTACATATTTAACGCATAACATTCCATTTTAAGCTATTGCCATTCATGTATATCTGTGAAATGCCCTGACAAACATGCCCATGCCATCAGTAAATGACTAAGTAATGCATACAGATAAAAGTAGCATTTGCTAATTAATATATTCATGATACTAAACAGATTTTTCTTAATGACATTTCAGCATATGCAGTATATAGCTGAAAAATGCAAGCATACCTTCTCAAATTCAGTAGTCTTCTGCGCAGATATATCCAAAAGTGATAGCCTCTTCTGTGTTGTCCATATAAACAAGTCTCTTCACCTTTAGCTTCCCAAGCTACATAGTTGCCTTTTTATTGTGTAGATTTAAAGTTGTGAGCACAGTGAGGATGTAACTGAGGTGTGAACACATTAGAATTGCTGAATCCCAAATACTTGTCTCTGTTTATCAGATGTAAACAATAGTGCAGGCACGCCCTCAGTCTTTGTTGCTAAGGGTTTGCAAGTGTGAATAATTACTGTTAAGGAGAATGAAAACTCAGCAATTCAGACTGCCCTACCTCCAGTGGGTGTGTGAGGATGTTAGGCTTATAAAGTGTAGAAGTAATTTTATCAAGGTTGGAAATGAAAGTAAGTAGCACACAGCTCACAGGTTCTGTTCATTAACATCCAACCTCCCCTCCATTTTTTGACAACTGTATATTATTGTCATTTAGTATCCTCACATATTTTAGGGACAATGATAAAGAGTGCTTTACAGACTTCATGTCTCAGATTGCTGGTCAGATAAAAAAGAATGAGCTATAAACCCAGAAAGGTAAGACCGAGCTGCATTTCTGTAAGCAATAGTCATAAATGGGTGTGATCACTCAGTGCACTACATCTAAAATTAATACATATAGAAATAAGTGTAATGTGTTTTTTTAGTAAGATGGATGATGTTGTAGTTGGTTGTATGTAGAATGATTTCCGTTCCCTGCTGCAAATTTGTTTGTGTGGCAAAGAAGGATAAGGCACCCTTTCTGTGTTCTGAAGGTTCATTGGAATGAGAGTTCAAATCCAGACCTGTGTAGGAATATTGTGTGTGTACTAAAACATTTCATAGTGTTTATTTCATAGATTGCTTTTATTCATGCAAACTACTTTTCCCTTATCTTTATTTATTTATTTATTTATTTATTTATTTATTTTGCCAGTGTTTGTGCACTGTGCAGCTCAGTTCAAAGAAGGGAAATGGAGAAAAATGAATGTCAGGTTTGTCTGTGCTTATCTTGTTTGCACAACACTTAGAGGTGTGCAAATCCAGACTAGTAGCCCACAGAGGAAGCAGACAAAACACCTGCAGACAAGGTGTCTATAAAAGTGTAAAGGTCAAAAAGGATACATTGCTGCAATTTTTGCTTTCCATGGAGCAACACCTAGTGACGTTAAGTGGCAGTTACCAAGATTCCTCATCACCTGCAGCAATTTAACATCTGCAGACAGGATGCAGATAGTCAATCACTGAAAAGAGATATGTTCAGTTAATTCTGTTGGGCACCACACAAGCATGCTAGCAGTGTTGTGCAATGGTTAACACAGAGAACTTAATAATGGGTAAGAAATTATCAAACCATCATGTAACTAGTCCTGTGGCAGCAGGTGTAAGTATAGAGCTGGAATACAGATGGCTCTGGGTTTAGTACAGAGTATGCAACCTATTTTTAATGTTGTGACAGTGCAGTTTATAGCATTGAACTGAAAAATATACAAGTGTTATTTCAACATTCTTGTGGCAACAGGTGTCAAGTGTAGGGCTGCCATACACATGGTCCTGGTTTTTAATACAGGATATTCCAGACATTTTTACTGTTGTTCCATTTCCCATATATTCACTCTCACTTATAACACTTTAGATAGTGGATGGAGCTGATATGAATTATATGTATAAGTGATAAGACACCATTATTTGTTTTCAGATAGATGATTGAGGGTATACTGCCTACTATATTTCTGTAGGTGTGATTCTGCTATCTGGACTTAGATGGCCTTCACAATTAAATAACATACATGTACAACTGGATCTATTTAGAAGAATCTTGTCAGGTCACACACATACACGTGTAAGACCTCAAACTGTCACCTGTATTTATGAATGATTCCTATGTGCGAGCAGCACTTCTTCTTTGGCAAAGATAATAAAACACTGCTGTGGAAGAAAATGTTTTGTCCCTTATGTATAGGTTTGAATCCCACACTTTAAAATCAATTTTACTTGTGTATAAAGCCAAAAACAAATGTGTCAGATCATGACATTTATGTCTGCAAACTTAACTCAACTAACAATTACCTTCCAATTTTCAATATATATATTTCCAAGCTACAACAGCAAACACCCCTCTAACTAAGGTCCAGTGTCATATTAATCTTCCAGTTTAAAATATTGCTTTCCTAATGCTTGGCATTGCTGCTGTCCACTTAACATCATGCAAATGTGGTTGGCATCATTGCTCGGGTTTGCCCACTACCAGTAAAAGTGATAACAAGAATTGGTGGGAAAGCATTAGTTGCCATTGCTTTAGTTCAGATGTTAGACATGTCTGGAGTTAGAGGGGAAGGTGCCCGGTTTAGGGCACAGAAATAGGGTGTCCAGGAGTCTAGGATATTGATTTGACTCCTTGTAAAGTACCACAGCCAAAGCCTTCTTCAATGGGACTATTCTGGCACCCAGTATAAGTCTGAGGCTTACAGTAGTTTGGCCCAGGCTGTATCCAGTGCTACTGACATCTCACACACTGGAAAACAGTGTAGGCATCATTTTAATGACCTATAGAGGCACAAAAGGGATACACTCAAACTGTGGTAGGATGAATTTCAAACTGATGACATCCCACAGCTGTGTAAGTATGATAATAGAGAGTATCTGTAACTCATAGAAAGCCAAATATAGGCAAGACTGATATGCATAATGCTTTTCTGTTCTTTTCTGTTCTTTCCACAGCTAATGCTGAAATAGAGTTCAATAGATGGGCTCATGTGGGAAGCATGTGATATGTATGCAGCACAAGAGAAGTATTATTGTAGCTTTAAAAGTTGAAGATATATTTTTTATACAGTTGTAGCAAATTGACCATGCATATCCTAACTGTAAAAGCAAACGTGCATGCATTAATCTGTAGCACAAACCAACTTTAGGATCAAGTAAAAGACTGTATTCAGAGGTTGTGGGTTTTAAATACCATAAGTAACAACTATACAATATGGCATTTCTTAAATAATAATATTGCATTAAATTAAACTCTATACAAGTGATATAAAGGATCTGCTGTTAACTGTAATCTGCATAATTGGACCAAGCATATGTGCAGTATATGCACATTTCAAGGATTACTTTCAGCAATCTGCAGTTATAGTGTGTAGTTGGTAGGGTGCATACTTAAATGTAATACATCAGATAAAATTATTGTATAATTGTGTTAATTCATTGTATGTCACATATGATGGTACTAATTTTATTTCTTTTTTTCTCACACTCCAGTCTTATCTGTCTTTTTTTATTTTGTATTATGTGTCATCAAAATGTCTCCATGTCATCCATCTGTACCAAATCACTAAATGCTTCACAGCACAGTGAGGTAGGCTGGCCTCAGTGGATCAGCCTGCTCCTGTTCCATTGACTCTAGCACCAATGCCCAGCACATCTAGGAGCCAACCTGGCAGCACTGCTTCTGCAGCCTCACTACCTGCACCCTCAGGTAGTACTGCCCTGGTGGCTGGTGATGTTGTACCTATCCCTATGTTGGCTATCCCAAAATTTACCTCATGAAACCATAATCCTAGGTGATTTTAACATTGATTGGAAGTGTTGTAGCAGTACCCACCCTACAAGCCATATTAACCTTTTTGGTTTTTCACAAACCATTACCTCCCCTACAAGGATAAACAAGACTAATAAGAAAGAAAGTACCTTAGATTGGATTCTCATAAATAATCATCTCCAGACATTTGAATCTGGAACCCTCACTGATGATGTAAATGACCACTCACTAACCTACATCATCAGGCTTAAAACCAATTTACCTAACCCAACCATATCTGGGACAATTAGAACCAAGAAAAACTTCAACTCCAATCTCTTCCAAAGGGAACTAAGAGCATGTAACTCGTCTCCCTTAAAATACCTCCCACTGGAGGAAGCTGTTAATTACTTTAATTCTAACTTCTTAGCCATACTAGACCACCGTGCACCAACCCGCTCTATTAGAATGAGAACTAAATCTGCCCCATGGCTTTCAAAAGAAACCAGGCAAAAAATCAAACTCAGAAATAAATACTGGAATAAATTTTGCTTAACTAAAAACCAGTAGATCTACAAAACTTCAAGCAACTAAGAAACTAAACTAAAAAAGCTGTACTGTCTGACAAAAGAAACTACTACCTACACTTCCAGCAGTCCCACCATAATCAACAACAAAAGTTCTGGGCAAGTATTAATCAATTATTACACCCAGGTCAATCCATTACACCAAAACCACAAGGCACAGACCAAGAGAATCCCAAGCAGACTGCTAATGCCATTAATACCATTTTCACTGAGGCCATTCAAACCATTGCCAGTTAGTTATCCACTCAGGACTTACCTATATCCAACTCTATCACTAAACCACCCACTCCATTTCTCTTCAAACCAGTTCCAACTGCATATATTCTTGCCCTTATCCAAAAACTGAAACCATGCACTCCTTCAGCAGACCAACTACCCACTGAATACTTACAAAAGGCAGCCAAATCTATTGCCTACCCCATTTCCATTCTTATCAATAGAACCATCAGTGAAGAACATATCCCTAGAATATGGAAGGTCTCCCATATTATCCCCCTTCATAAGGGAGAAAACTCCACTGAACTCAATTACCTTCCCATTGCCCTGCCTCCCCTAGCAAAGATCATGGAAAAATGCATCCATAAATAATTGCTAGACCATCTAATCCAAAATAACTTACTTTCCAACTCTCAACATGGTTTCAGACCTTCCCACAGTGCTACTACTGCCCTCCTTTCCTTCACTGACTGTATCAACAAAAAACACAACCTCAATATGCTTTCCTCTGCACTCTTTATAGATCTGTCTAACGCGTTCGATATGGTAAATCACCAGATACTTATAAATATCCTCAAATCTCTGTCACTAGATGCATTAGCTATAAAATGGTTCCAATCCTATCTGGACAACAGGCAGCAGACCGTGCTTTGGCATAACATTCTATCTACCCACATGCTCGTCAACATAGGGGTCCCTCAAGGGTCCATATTAGGACCTCTCCTATTTTCTATATTTATCAACAACCTTCACCTAGCAATCCCCCAAGCTACATACATACAATATGCAGATGATTCAACACTCATATGCTCAGCCACATCAATATCTGAACTTCACTCCCTTACCCAAAATGTCTTTAATACAGTTGAACAATGGTTTATTCGAAGCTGTCTCCTTATAAACCCAAAAAAAACTAAACTCCTCCTTTTCACTCCTACTTGTAAGTCCCCCAATAGACTTCACAGTAACATCCAATAACAGTACTCCCATATCCCCAGACTCAACTACCAAACTACTAGGTATCACCATAGATAACAACCTTAACTTTGACACCCATATTAACAATACCTTAAAATCTGTTAATAGAAAACTGGGCTCTCTCTACAGGATCAAACCCTTTCTCTCTCCCCTACAGTAAGAATAACTATTGCTCACACTCCTCTAATTTCTACTCTTCTCTATGCCTCACCCATATACACCAATCTCTCTAAAAAACAACCTTAATGAAATGGAAAACGCCTACAACAGCATAGCCAGATTTGCTACAGGTAACCCTTTCAGAACCCACCACTGTATTATCCTAAAGCAGCTAGGATGGCTTGAATTACAAAATCAACTTAAATTGTACCAACTTACCATTGGCCACAAAACCCTTTACCACCCTACCAATACCCCTATACTATCTACCCTCATTATCCCCTTCAACAATCTAAAGACCTTACGTTCATCACATAGACTTCTTGTAAATATTTGTACGTCAAACAACAGGGCTGGAGACTCTCTTTTTTCTAATACTGTTGGAAAATCCTGGAGCCTTCTTCCTAGTGAACTTTCCTCTGATCCCTGTATATCACTCGTTAAAAATAGACTGAAACCTTTCCTCAGACCACACTGGTTGTACCCCTGTACTAAACCTGAATGATCTACTACATCTCTTACTTGGATATACCTACTCTCCTCTTCTCAGTATTCTTGTTCCTTTTCTTAGAAACAGCTGACCTAGACCTTTCTAGATATTTTTACTCACATCCTCATAATTTCATTAAGGAGACTAGTTTTACTCTTATACTGAATATTATAGCTCCTACTTTTTTTTTCTTTATGTCAACTTGTTTACTAATATATTGCCTAACTCAGCTGCTATCTTTTTACGTGTTGTATTGCAACTATATTTGTACTGTACTAAATGTATCTGTATATTTAGTTCTATGCTATGAACAAATGGCCTCTGTGATTATTCCCTGTTCTGTACCTGCAATGTTTAACATACATATTAATTTTTTGTATAAGTGATTGTATTTTGCTTCCTCGGAGCTTATCTCCCTGGTCGTCTACTGAAAATGGACATATATCCAGTTAGACTAGCCTGGTCAACAAATGTAAAATAAATAAATAATAATAAATAAATAATTAACCCATACATTGATATATGGGTAGCCAACTGGCTCACTGACATAATGCATACTGTCAAAGTTGGCGAGTCAACCTCCACCAGTAGATCAGTTACCAGTGGAGTACCACAAGGATCTGTGCTGGGCCCTCTACTGTTTGGAAACCATTTCTCTGAAGTCCATGCAAGGGTAGATGGTCTGTGGTTTACTAAATTTGTAAATGACTGTAAATCAGGTACAATCATATAGAGTCCCCCAGTGATGTTAACTATTACAGAAAGGGCTGACATAGGCAAATGATTGGTGACAAACTCACTGCCTCAAATTTAACACAATAATATGCCTCATTGTCCCCTTTGGCAAAGAAGTAGCCCTTGCTAATTATGATATACATAACACCCCTCTAAGCTCAAACTCAGTGGTGTGAGACTTGGGAACACAGGTTGATTGCAATCTAAACTTCGATCACCATGTGTCCATAGTGGTAAGAAAAGCATTCTACATTGTGCACATCATAAATAAAGCCGTAACATCTAAGACCAGGGAGGTCATAGCTCCACTCTACTCTACCTTATCAGACCATTAATTGAGTACAATGTTCCCTTCTGTATGTACTACACCAGACACCTACAGCAGCTGGAGTGACCACAGAGGTTTCTGACCAAGATAATCCAGGCCCTCCAAAACATGGCATACATAGAAACACTGAAAGTCATATCACTGTACTCAGTATTATACAGGCTGCTGAGAGGAGACCTGCAACTGGTCTACACAGCAGTCTTGGACCCTGCCTAATGGAAATGCTGACATCCCCAAATCAAATGGGACAAGAATAATTTGCTCCAGGGATCTCAACCTAGCCTATGACATAAACAGAACAAGATGGAGATGCAAAAATATATCCCAGCAATTGCCACTCCTTTGGAATAGGCTCCCACTGCATGCGAAGCAGAGCTCCTCATTGATCCCATTCAAGCACAACCTTGACAACTGGATGGGTGACCATAAATTAAATTCAGGGATGACACCTATGCTTTACTAGTTTAGTCCAGTTTCAGAGTTGCTGATTCCTGGGCTTTGGTTGTAGTTCCTGTGTACTGTTTCCTTGCCTTATTTGGGGGAAGGGAAGCTACCTTGCTTACCAGTGGGAGTGGGAAGCATTGAGCTGCCTTTTGTACAGTTTTGTGAGGTTTCAGCCAGTAACTAGTAGTTTATTGGTCGTTTTGGGCCAGTTTCTAGCTTTTTCCAGCCCCCTGGTATAAAACGTGCTAAACGCGCGTTAGCGCGATTTAGAGCGATTTAGCGTGGAGCTGCCACTGTTGCACACTAGGGCAGTGCCGGTTAAGCAGGTTTAAACTATTCGGGCTACCTAAAGTCCACTCTTCAAATTTTTCCTTAAAACTACCTTCCTCGAACTATACTACTGATCAAATCAGCGTATCCTATAACTAAAAGATCAACTCTACTTGACTCCAAGTAGACTATTCTCTATCTATTAAACCTAGCACTTGCTCCTACAGTACTTATTACCTTGATACGGCACTCTTGTCATAGATAGTACCCCAAAAGGCAACCCCCATTTCTCGGTCACCCACGTCCCCGAATCTTTTTTTAAAGTTTTCGTCTACCCTTCTAGCATGTCGAGGATCAGTTGCTAGTGTCCTCTCCTGCTCAGCTGGTGAACCTGGGAATATTGAGGCAATGTTTCAATTGCCTCATGTACACAGAACAACCCTTTCCTCCTCCCACAAAACACAAATACATGCGAGAGATGCAACTATACGGCCAAACTGGAGGCTGAGCTCTCTCAACATAGGACTGGCAAGACCAGTCAGGAGGAGAAGGTTACCACACACACTATAGACCCAGTCTCACATAGTACCATTACAACCTCAAATCATACACATAAACACACAAAGACATACTCGGAGGCTCTGATCAAAATCTACCAAAACAGCAGAGGCCACCAAAGCAGACACCCAAACAACCACCACCTCAGAACACAACACCCGCAACACATAGACCTCACAGTCAGAGTGTCAAACAGTCTCAGCCCTTAAGGCCAAACAAAATGCCAGACACACTAGTCATTGGTGACTCCATAGTCAGACACACTGATGTCCCGCTCACCAGACTGAGTAAGGAGAAGGTCACAGTAAGCTGCCTGTCGGGCTAGAATCCGCCACATAACGCAAGCACTCAGGTCTCTCAACAGCAGGTACAAATATGACTCAGTCATTGTCCACGCTGGTGTAAACGACCTGAGACGTACCTCCTTGGACTACATGAAAAAAGACATTGAGGAGCTCTCTGATTATGTAGCCCAGGCAGGTATGATCCTGACCTTGAGCAGTATCCTACCTTCACCAAGAATGATGCCACAATACAGAGATAAGATGATCAGCTTTAACAATTGGCTTAAACACTGGTGTCATTCAAAGGGGATCCAGTATCTGTCTGCCTGGGATGACATGCTGAACAAGCCACGCTGCCGCAAGGGACGACTTGCACCTGTCACCCTGGGATTCCGGATATTGGCAAAGGCTCTTGCCACCCCATAGTGCCTTTTAGGCAAGGCTCAAATTCTAAACCTACCACCCTAGAACACAAAAAGGAAAAAACTAAGGGTAATGCTGCTCAATGCCAGAAGTCTAAATCTCAAAATGCACGCACTCGAGGCCCTTCTCAGTATGGAGAACATCGATGTCTGTGCTGTGACAGAAACCTGGTTCAAGGCTCCTGAGAGCACCCCAGCGCTATCAGGTTTTACCTCATATCATGCGTTCCGGCCCCAAAATCCGGACAATACCAAGAAAGGAGGGTATCCATATTCATCAAGGACACCCACACCTCAAGACTGGTGGCAACGCACGATGCATCGGAGACCATCCAGGTGCAATTAACCATAGGCAAGACTGCTCTGCAAATTGTAGCATGTTACAGGCCACCCTCACAAACTCAGGAAACTCACATGGCCTTCCTGAAAACACTAGAGGGATAAATGTATCACCAAACACCATCATACTAGGTGACTTCAATTACCCTAATATAGACTGGGAACACTACTCAAGCCCAAACACCCTAGCCCAAAAGTTCCTGGAATTCATGAACTCAAATGCCATGGAACAACTAGTCACCATCCCCACAAGAGGAGATAACATACTTGATCTCATCATCACGAACATGGGAGCACAATGTTCAACACCGGAAGTATACCCCTCACTGGTGAGATCAGATCACAAACTAATCTCGCTGGAGGGCCTCATCCCACCCCCACCTGAAATAAAAAAGACCACAGTAAAGAACTTCTCAAAAGCCGACTTCACACTTCTAAAGACTAGTGTGGTTTCCTTTCAGGCCCACGAGCTGGCGGAAAACAATACTCAAGCCGCTGAATCACTTACAAACGCCTTCTACCAGCACCTGCAGGACTGCATGGATAAGGCAATCCCAAGCAAAACAAAGACTCTTTGTACCAAAGGCAAGCGTCCAGTCTGGTGGACCCCAGCCATAAACAAACTCTACAACAAAGGAGGAAGCTACTACAAGATAGAGCAAAATCCTTAAAAGGTAAGACACCCTTGATCACTATAAGTAAAAACTAAGAGCTCTCATAAAATCATCCAAAGCAAATTTGAGAGAAAAATATCTAAAGACTCAAAAGACAATCATAAGTCCTTCTTTAGCTATGTTAGAAATCTAGGAGGAAACTCCCAGATATGCTCAGAACTAGTTCAAAATGATGTGAAGATTACTGATCCTACAGACATTGCCAACATACTGGCTGACAGGTTCAGTGCAAACTTCTCCCCTCCCCAAAGGAGAGATATCTATACCAAATGAGTGCAGCCCCAAACATCGCCAGCGCCCAAGTGAGAACTGCTCTCGCCAAAGGAAAAAACACAGCATCCATGGGACCCGATGGTGTCCCCGGCTGTGTGCTCCACGAACTCAATGAGGAATTAAACCCACAGCTAGGACAGCTGTTTAATCAAAGTCTTACCTCTGGATACGCACCCAGGAGTGGCGCACTGCAACTGTGGTCCCACTTCACAAAGGCGGTGCCTCCACAGACCCTGGAAATTACCGCCCATTAGCTTGACAAGCCTTATCTGCAAAGCCATGGAGAGGATCATAATGGACCTCATAAATAAAGACATAGGGAATTTGCAGACTTTGGATCCAACCCAGTTTGGCTTTGTCAAAGGCAGATCATGCCTTTTAAACTTGGTTGACTTTTGAAACAGTCACCAAAGCCATTGATGAGGGAAAGGCAGTCCATACAGCCTACCTCGATCTGGCTAAGGCCTTGATACAATACCCCACTCGGGTATCATTGAAAAACTCATCAGCTTAAATGTTAACCCATACATCACAAGATGGGTTGCAAACTGGCTGAGTGACAGAACCCACAGGGTCAGAGTTGCTGGCGCCATGTCAGACTCAAAGCCTGTCACAAGTGGTGTCCCACAGGGCTCAGTCCTGGGCCCACTCTTGTTTGGCATCTACTTTTCGAAGTACAAGCAAACACAGGAGGGTTATGGCTGACAAAGTTTGCAGATGACTGCAAACTGGGCCATAGTAGAAAACACATCTGACACAGATATCCTTCAGAAGGGTCTCACAGAAGCGGATAACTGGTGCCAGAGCCACGGCCTAAAGTTAAATGCCAAAAATGCATAGTCATACCCTTGGGAAAAACAAGGTTACCCTAGCTACCAAATAGGTGGCAATCCACTGAGCACAGAAGAAGTTATCAGGGACCTGGGGACCCAGGTTGATAGTAGTCTGTCATTCGACACCCATGTAGCTAAAGTAGTTAGGAAGTCCTTCTACATTGCCCACCTTATCATGAAGGGATTCTCATCTAGATCAAGGGAGGTCATAGTCTCCCTTTACTCATCACTCATCAGACCAATGATTGAGTACAATGCCCCATTCGAATGTATCTGACCCGACACTTGCAGCAGCTGGAGAGGCCACAAAAGTTCCTCACCAAAAGGATAAAGGGTCTCAAAAATCTGTCCTATGCTGCCCGACTGAAAGAACTCCAGCTCTATTCAGTCGCACCGCTGCTCAGAGGTGACCTTTGCCTAACATACAAGGCCATGTCAAACCCAGATTTGATGAATATGCTTCACCTCAAAAATCTAGATCCATCAGAGCCACAAGGGCGGGAGACTTAAACCTCGACACGGCTATTAATAGGACGTGCTGGAGGGATAGATTCATCACCCAAAGACTCCCTATGCTGTGGAACAAAATCCCGGTACATGTGAGGCAGAGCACCTCGCTGGCCTTGTTCAAGAGAAATCTTGACCAATGGATGGGAGATCGCAGATATACCCCAGGAATTACCTCAGTGTCACTGCTCGACAGAGGCACAGCAAAATAATGGGTATAGTTCCCCATACTAAAGGGGTGGCGTAAGCCACAAAACAATGGGCTAGGCTTATAAATGCCCTCGGGCAGATAGCCTAGTATGAACCTATGAACCTATGAACCTATGTCCCTCATAGACAGGGGCAGTTAATGTTGATCACAAAATCACTCTACTAACAGCATACCATCAAACTACGGTCAATAACGGTACTTGGCTTTTTACACAGTTAGACTTGTAAAGGGCCTAGAGCCATTAGCCTAGTAACCTCCTATGGCCCTATTCAGGCCTCCCAATGTCTTCACTCCTACATCCACTGCTGATGTCATCCAGTATAAGTTTTGCTACAGCCATGTAAAAGTCAGACTTGTGCCATGGTGCTTGCATATAAAGTACTATGTGTGTGTGTTTGTGTGTGTGTGTGTGTGTGTGTGTGTGTGTGTGTGTGTGTGTGTGTGTGTGTGTGTGTGTGTGCATGCACACGGGCACCTATCTAGCCAGAAAAGCATAAATGTGCATCCTACAGTTTTCACTCCAATACCATGGATTGACAGTATTTTGACACTTGCACGTGCCTACACATCCATTTCATGCAGAACTCCCAACATCTAGTCTCCAACATCCCCTGCTGTTCTCATCCACTATCAGTTGTCCTGCAAACATATAAAGGTCAGATTGTGCCATGGCGCTTGTGTGAAGTACTGTGCTCTGCAGACTGTATACTATGACAGGTAGGGGATTCTGTTCTCACTGAAGTCAATAGGTGTGTGTGTGTGTGTGTGTGTGTGTGTGTGTGTGTGTGTGTGTGTGTGTGTGTGTGTGTGTCTGTGTTTATGCACTTACTTGACATTACAGAGAGGCTTTTACACTAGTATGCGGGGCGCTGTTATTACCATATTCTCCTTAGCAGATACTGCTGATGTCATTAGCTATAAAGTGATGTCTGAGACACTCCATATCACACTTGAGCTGTGCCTTTGCCTTAAATATAGAGTTCTTTAGTCTGTATATCTTAAATAGGTAGGGGTTCTGTTCTTACTGCAGTCAACTGGGATGTGTGTGTTTGTTCACTTGTTTGATATTACAGACAGCTTTTTACACCAGCATGTGGGACAATGTTATTATTATATTCCACTCACCAGACACTGCTGATCTCATCAGCTATAACATGTTGTCTGAGACACTCCAAGTCAGAATTAAGCTGTGATTCTTGTCTTAAGCACAGAGTTCTGTAGTCTGTGTACTTTGGTAGGTAGGGATTCTGTTGTCACTGCAGTCAACTGATGTGTGTCTGTTTGTACACTTGCTTGACATTACATAGAGCCTTTTATATCAGCCTTTTATATCAGCATGTGGGATACTGTTATTACCACACCTCACCAAACACTGCTGATGCAATTAGCTATATCTTATTTGTGGCTGTGCACTACTTCCACCAGGGTAGGGACAGAGACTGGCCTGGAGACCAGACAGAAGTCACCTCATCCTATACAATGCAAATTACAGTGGCATGGCTTTCAATTTATTCACATACATCATGACATGGCCTGTATGCCCTGTGTTTTCTTGTGGTCTATACAACTTCTGAATGTGTCTGGTGAGGTACATGCAAAAGAGAGCATTATACTCTATTAGGGTTCTGATGAGGTTTGAGTACAGTATTGTAACACAACCCTCAGATCTTAATACAATGACATAATTTATGATGTGCACAACATAGGCTTTTAATACCAGTGTGGACACTTGGTGGTCAAAGTTCAGATTGCTCTCTTCATGTGTTCCCAGGTCTTACATCAATGGGTTTCAGCATAGTGGGACCATTGTCAGTGCTGTAATTAGCAGGGAATTCCACTTTGCAAAAAGACAAAATAAAGACACATTTTTGCATTTATTTGTAGACTGTGTGGCTTTGTCACCAACCATTTGTCAGTGTTTGCCCCTCCTGTAGTATATAATCATTGGTGGACTCAAAGATTGCACCCAGTATGGAAGAATCAGCAAAAGAGGTAAGTCAAAGGCATTATACTTTAGCCTGAACTGTCAAGAAATAGATTCCAAACAGTAAAGGGCCAAGCACAGATCCCTGGGGGGGGAGGGTGCCGATGGAGATAGCTCTACTGGTACAGGTTGACAGACCAACTTTTCTGTATGTATTCTGTCAGTGAGTCAATTGTTACCCATCTAATGATGTAAGGGTTAATCAACAGCTGTGAGAGTTTATTAATGATACATGCATGGGGGATTGTGACCAACCATAGGCCAGATCAAGATAGGCAGTATGCACTGTTTTACCCTCATCCAGGCCTATCACACAGAGTCAATGGGCTGTGACAACATTGCAAATCGGCTATAGCACAACACAGCTTGTATACCTTACTGACACAGTTAAATACACACTTCAACACATCCTTAACACAGACTATGTTCCTATAGAAGGGTGTAACATCAACATGCATCCATCTGAGTTGGGGGGCAGTGCCCAATGCATGCGTATATAGACACATCCTGATCCTCCTCATTTGTGAGGTAGATCAACATGTCATTATGGACCTTTTCCAAATGGACACTAGGAATATCCTGGCTGTGTGCAACAGACCTATGTTAGTTATTAATGTTACATCATGTGTGTTACATCTGGTAGATGTCCTCAAAGAGATCATCCAGGGCATGCATGACAACACTATCATCCTTTTGAACTTGACAAGCCCAAAGCATTTCACACTGATCCACAATGAGGTATTCACTCAACACTAACACTATCAGATGTGGCATAAACACTTATATTACCAAGTGGGGAGATCACTATTTTACATATGTGGCATGAAATGATCAGGTCCCTACATCAGGGCTGTCTGCTAGGCCCTTTTCTGTCCATTATTTAAGTCACGGACATCATAAATGACATACACATCCTGTGTCCAAACAGCTGTCTGAAGGACTACAGATTGTGGACAATCATTAACTCAAACTGTGATATTAATATAATACAGACAGTATCAGCACACACCAAAGATTGTTGCCACAACCATGACAACACCTGCAATGAAACAAGAAACATGGGAGGATTCGTTGCACTTATTTATTTTAAATTTGGTTACTGGGAATGTCCGACTGGACACAAGTCCTTTTTCAGCAGAGGCCCAGGTAAAAAAGCTCCACATATAACATACATTAAGAAAATACAATTTCATAGGTACAGAAGAATAACTCTATACAACTTACATCAAATAAAACTAGGAAGACAGAAGAAAAGCACTATACGAATTGCATCAAATAGAACTAGGATTATAAATGCCTTAAACTGTACATCAGCTAAGAGTAGGATTAGCAATGGTACAGTATACAGGTACGAAGGTGAAGCACCTTAAACTATGCAACAGAATGCCATTCAGTGTGATATAGTATTGTAATAGTATATGAATATACCACGTGTCTAAGCTTAGAAGATTCAGTAAGTGATGAGGAAGAGAGAGGTATGAGGAATGAGACTTACATGATAAAGAGAAGTCCACTGTCAGACAATAAGGTAGGAGAGTTTACTCTAGGTGAGTAAGAATGATATGGAGTTAGACTAGTCTGGGGAGTCAGAGTTGCATATCAAATTGGCTTGGAGGTGTATTTTTAGAGCTTTCTTAAGCTGAGCTAGGAACATTGTGGCTAATATATTAGTGAGGAGAGTGTTCCATTTTTTGGCTATAAAATTTGAATAGAAAGAGGCTCCTGTGGAAATGTTTGTTTTAGTGAGTTGAAGAAGAGGATTATTGTTAGAGTGCAGGACCCTGGTACTGGAGTAAGGATGTATTAGGTTTTGTGGTGCAAGAGTTTTATCAGGATAGTAGAGAATCTTACGTGTTAGTATAAGCTGGTATAAAGGAGAAGATGTAAAAGCTCAAGCCAGTTGAGTTGTTTAAGGGCTGAGCAGTGGTGTGTTTGATGTGGGCTATTGGGGGCGAACCTTCAATTTTGTTATAGCAGGCATCAAGTTTAGATATGTCCGAAATTCTAAGATTGTTGAGAATAGTGGATGCATAAATAAGTGTGGAGATTAGATGTGTTTGTGCAACTTTAGCCCTGGTGCTGTTTGTGAGGAATTGTTTACTTCTATATGGTCCCCCAGTTTTTTATGTACTTTCTTTATAGTGATTGAAATGTGACTGTCAAATTTCATGTTGCAGTCTATTTCAACTCCTAGAAGTTTGGCGTAGTAATAGGAGAGATAGTTGTCTTATTGTTAGAAGTCATAGAAAACATGGCAATGGGAGTGGAGTGACTAGTAGGCTGGAATTTGAAAAGTTTGGCTTTATTGGGGTTTAGTATTAGTTGAGAGTTGGTAAGTAATTTTTCTACAGAGAGGAAAGAGGCCTGTGTTTGTAAGTGGAGCTCTTTGAGGGAAGGAGAGAAACAGATTAGTGTTGAGTCATCAGAGTATTGGATGACTGAAGCATGTAGAGTAGAGGAATGGAGGTTGTTAGTGAAGACAGAGAAAAATAAAGGACCAAGGATGGAGCCTTGAGGAACACCCAGTGTGACTGGTAATAATGGAGAGAGTTCTTGCCTCCATTGTACTGTTTGCTGCCTACCAGTAAAATAACTTTGAAACCAAGTAATGGTGGGTTTGGTAAGATTCAGTTCTGAGAGGGATTTAATGAGTTTGTTGTGGTTAACCATAACAAATTCCTGAGAGAGGTCAAGACAGATAGCATAGATACATTATTTTGGTGATTGTTTACTATATGACAGAATGACATGAGGGCAGTTGTAGTGTTGTGATAGAGCCTGAAGCTATGTTGAGTGTTTGTGAGAAGGTTGTGGGTGTTGAGGTAATTCAAGATTTGCGTGTGTATATACACTTCTCTAGAATTTTGGACAGAGGTGAGAGTATTGCTATTGATCGATAGTTGGTTAACTCTTTTGAGTTACCCCCTTTGTGGAGTGGGATGACTAGTGTATATATATATATATATACATACACACACACACACACACACACACACACACACACACACACACACACACACACACACACACACACACACACACACATACACACATCAGGAAAACAAACACACTACCCAAGGATAAAGTGGACATTACACCTTATAATCAGACCATTAGGTATGTGACCTGTGTCCTGGGGTAGATAGTATGTGGAACATCCATCAGCAGTGGCCACAGTGCTGATTACTCCCTCGTATGTAACACAACTACTCAGTACATGAAGGACATCCACATCACAGGCCATAATACTGCCACAGTTCACTGGTTTCATCACACCAATAACTGAGTACGATGCACCCTTCTTCATGTACCTCCATACACATCTTCACCTGGTCTGATGAAGTCTAGATCATTCTGGACGAAAGCACTCATCCTTGGATTTTTTGTCTGAAGTTAATAAAATGGATTCTGCATTCTACAACTGTGTGGTGATTTGCAGCCTGCAATACTATGAGTGGGTTCAATTCAGCTACTTCTTCTGGCTTTTGTGTTTATCTGCTTCAGTTTGTGCTTTGTGATTTTTTTTTTTTAGTTTAGCCTGGTTAGTAATGGTCTGCAGACATTTTGCCTAGTACTTACGAACGAACTTATGAACTACTGTCTTATCTATATAAATATGTTAATGCTATTTATCTGAAAAACAATATATTCATTGTCATATTATTAACCCCTTTTATCTAATGCACTTAAATCAATAAGAAAGTTGGACTAAAAATAACAGCCATGGTAAATAAAAAAGTAAAATACAATGGCTGGAATACTGATTTAATTTTATTTTATTTAACAAAATGGTTCTTCTTTACTATTACTCTAGCAATTTTTCTTTTACATAATTTAATAAAATCATTTTCATTGATCAACTGATATTTATCTATTACTGTGGTCAACACATAGTAACATCCTTACTAAACTTAGTTATTTTTTCCTTCTTCTTTTGTATCAATTTTTGTTATGCATATCTGACTTCAGACTGACAACATGGAGAGTTTTTCACAGTTTCTTTTGCTAGTTCACATAGGAAAGTTGAAAGCCTCTTTCACAGCTTCCCTTTTGCAGTTTCTATTAAATTTACATTTAGAGTCCTAAGATGGTACTGTCACTATCTACCATGCTGGGTGTAATTATTTTTTTGATTATGTATAGTAATGCTGCAACCTATCCATGTCTGTCCAGGGAACATTTTCCAAAACTAGATGCAGTGTTCAAAGGCTTTGACCATATTCAGCCATGCCTGAGACATAAAAAGTATAAACAGTAAATAAAAACCCAAGTTCTAAGACACATGGGATTGAGGATTGGCATAACGGTTAAGTTGCATATCTTACAGCACAAAGTACAGGGTTTGAATCTCACCTTTGAAAGGAAATTGTATAGGCTTAAAAAGGCTTGTCAGGACAGCAGGCCTAGTACTTACCTATGAATATGTGAAGTACTTATCAGACTGTAAAATAAATACAGCAAAATATAACACACATTCTGAGTAATTATTTGCCTTAGTCTCTATATACATCCCCCCTGGTAATAATATTCCCATCCTAGAGAACTTCTTGTCCTGGATTACTCATCATGTCCCTTATGAAACTATCATACTTGGAAACATTAATATAGACTGGACTAAACTGTCCCCCTCATCCCCTACCCATAGACTTAACCTTCATGGTTTTCACCAACACATCCCCCCCCACTAGAATAAACAAAAACTCCTAATCCGGGACCCATCCTTGACTGGATCCTTACTTCATTTCCTCACCTGTATCATAATCCTGGTATACTTCCCAACTAATCGAGTGACAGCTCTCCAACCTTCATACACAGTTTCACCAAACACTGACCTAAAGACCCTACTTACAGGGTATGCCAAAACCTTACCCACTTCAACCCAGACACTTTTAACTCCAAACTATCTGCTATTAATTGGTCCTTCCTCTATCAACTACCTCTCAATAAGGCAGTAAATTCCTTCAATAAGATTTTCCTTGACACACTTGATTTTGTTGGTCTGTCCAGAAAAATCAGACTCATATCCAACTATGCCCCCTGGCTAACAAAACAAACCCATTCAATCATGCGCAAAATAGATTCTTCCTGGAAAGCTTGGGTTAAAAACAAGTTCCCTGTCTTACTGAAGACATACAGAGAGCTCAGAAACATGGCTAAAGAACTTGTTAGCAAAGACAAGAAAGCTTTTTTTTTCCCTTTAACCAAAGTAGCCCACACAAAAATCCACAAAAACTCTGGACTACCATCAACAACCTCAACCACCCAGGTAACCCCACTACTCCCAAACCCCTTCCTAACAACACTGCTTCTGAAACTGCCTCCCTCCTTTTCATATAAACTATTCAAAACCTCACACTTAATACAAAAAACAGTACATCTCACTTGATACCTCCACTACCCCATAACAAAACTCTCTCCAATGTTTTTCTTTCCAGCCAGTCCCAATTACTACAATTAAATCTCTCTTTAACAAACTTAAAACCTGCTCACCCTCACCAGACCAAATACCCCCATTTCCTAAAAATAGCTGCACAATCCATCACCTACCCTGTCCCTATTCTTATTAACCATTCCATCTCAAAAGCCCTGGTCCCTGACATTTGGAAATTCTTCTATACTTTCCCTCTTCACAAAGATAGCAACTCTACAGATCCCTCTAACTTTAGACCAGATGCTATCCTGCCCCCTATCCAAAATCTTGGAAAAGTGCATACATGTTCATCTACTCAAACACCATCTTGATAACAGTCTCTTCACTCCTACCCAAAACAGCTTTAGGCCCCACCATAGCACTTCTACTGCATTACTGTTATTTACCTAAATAATAGCTGAAGCCCATAACAATAACCTCCTCATCTTCAGTTTTTTTCTTCGATCATTCAAAGGCCTTTGATATTGTCTCTCATTCTAAACCTCTAACTAAACTCTTAGACCTACATCTCTCTACCTCCTCCATTAACTGGTTCTCTAGTTGTCTCTCCAGCACTGTCCTCTCTCCATTCCTACCTGTTAATGCTGGTGTTCTCCTAGGAATAATTCTGGGCCCCCTCCTGTTTAATATATTCACTAATAAACTTCACTCTGCTACTAACCTCTCTACACTTCTGCAGTATGCTGATGACTCATTACCTCTGCCCACAACATCCCAGATCTATTAGCGCTCACTCAACAAACCTTTTCCTCTGTCAAAACTTGGCTCTCTGATAATCAACTCTTATTAAATCAAAAAAAGACCAAACTCCTCCTCTTCCTCTCTAAAACACTTGCCACGACAAAGACTCTTTCTCTATATCCTCTCACAACAACACCATTATTAAACATGAACCCCATAATAACAACTCGCAGGTATCATTAACGATGAATTAAAATTCATATTCAACAGAGTATAAAAAAGATCCACCAGAAACTTGAACTTCTCTTTCGTAATCAAACATTTCTGTCACCCTATTCCAAACCTTCCCTTGCTCAAGCCCTGCTCCTACCCTGTCATCTTTACACTGCCTCTGTCCTTACTCATGTTCAAATATCTCTTATCACTAAACTACAGCAAACTTATAACAAAATTGACAGAGTTGCCGCCAACCTTCCTTTAAAATCTCACCACTGTTTTGCCCATAAGTCACTCCAATGGCCAGAATTCTCCAGACAGCTACTTATACCCCAGCTACATATTGCATACTCTATCCTATATGAACCATCATCCTGTCCCTCCATCTCCAATTTAGTCTCCTTCTATAACCACCTCTCGTCACCTCCGTACTGCCAGTAAACACCTTCTTCACTTATACAAACCCAACAAAAACACTGGTAAGCCCCTTTACAAATACTCTGTAGCCCATGTTTGGAACTCACTCCATCTCAACATAAGAAGCATTTGGCATAAATACCTGTTTATGAAAGAACTTAAACTTCTTCTCTTGAAGACTTGGTCATGCCCTTGTCAAACCCCAACTTGAACTAGTCTCCTCGCTTCTCATTGTATCTGCTTTTCCATATTAACTCTTTTTCCACCTTGCACTTGCTTAAGCAAACTATATTCATACTGTACTCCGTGTAATATTCTCTAAACCTTTTAATTGTTAAACAGTATTCACACTGTACTCCATGTAATATTCTCTAAACAGTTTATTTGTTAAACTGTATTCATACTGTGCTCCTTAATGTAACATTCTCTAAATCTTTTAATTGTTAAAATGTATTCATACTGTACTCTTTGGTGTAATATTCTCAAAACCTTTTAATTGTTAAGCTGCATTCATACTTATCCCTTAGTATTATATTCTCTAAACCTTTTAATTGTTAAACTTTATTCATACTGTACTCCTTAGTCTAATATTCTGTAAGCCTTTTAATTGTTAAACTGCATTCAGACTGCACTCCATAGTGAAATATTCTCTAAACATTTTAATTGTTAAACTGTATTTATACTGTACTCCTTAGTGTAATATTCTCTAAACATTTTAATTGTTAAACTGTATTCATATTGTACTCCTTAGTGTAATATTCTCTAAACATTTTAAATGTTAAACTGTATTCATACTGCACTCCTTAGAGTAATATTCTCTAAACATTTTAATTGTTAAACTGATTCATACTGTGCTCCTTAGTGTAATATACTCTAAACCCTTTCATTCCTAAACTGTATTCATACTGTACTCACTGTAATTTTATCTAAACTTTTTAATTGTTAAACTGTATTCATATTGCACTCTTTAGTGTAATATTTTCTAAACCTTTTAATTGTTAAACTGTATTCATATTGTACTCCTTAGTTTAATATTCTCTAAACATTTTAATTGTTAAACTGTATTCATACTGTACTCCTTAGTGAAATATTCTCTAAACCTTTTAATTGTTAAATTTATTCATACTGTGCTCTTTAGTGTCATATTCTCTAAACCTTTTAATTGTTAAACTGTATTCATACTGTACTCCTTGGTGAAATATTATCCAAACCTTTAAATTGTTAAACTGTATTCATACTGTAATCTGTAGTGTACTTTTCTCTAAACCTTTTAATTGTTAAACTGAATTCATACTGTACTACTTAGTGTAATATTATCTAAATATTTTAATTGCTAAACTGTATTCATACTGTACTCCTTAGTGTAATATTCTCTAAACATTTTAATTGTTAAACTGTATTCATACTGCACTCCTTAGTGTAATGTTCTCTAAACATTTTAATTGTTAAACTGTATTAATACTGTTCTCCTTGGTGTAATATTCTCTAAACCTTTTAATTGTTAAACTGTATTCATACTGTGCTCCTTAGGGTAATATTCTCTAATCCTTTTAATTGTTAAACTGTATTCATACTGTACTCCTTGGTGTAATATTCTCTAAACCTTTATATTGTTAAACTGTATTCATACTGTAATCTTTAGTGTACTATTCTCTAAACCTTTTAATTGTTAAACTGAGTTCATTCTGTACTCCTTGGTGTAATATTCTCTAAACATTTTAATTGTTAAACTGTATTAATACTGTACTCCTTGGTGTAATATTCTCTAAACCTTTTAATTGTTAAACTATATTCCTACAGTGCTCCTTAAGGTACTATTCTCTAATCATTTTAATTGTTAAACTGTGTTCATACTGTACTCTTTAGTTTAATATTGTCTAAACCTTTTAATTGTTAAACTGGGTTCATACTGTGCTCCTTGGTGTAATATTCTCTAAACCTTTTAATTGTTAAACTGTATTCATACTGTACTCAGTGTAATATTCTCTAAACCTTTTAATTGTTAAACTTATTTATACTGTGCTCTTTAGTCTAATATTCTCTAAACCTTTTAATTGTTAAACTGTATTAATACTGTACTCCTTGGTGTAATATTCTCTAAACCTTTAAATTGTTAAATTGTATTGATACTGTAATCCTTAGTGTACTATTCTCTAAACCCTTTAATTGTTAAACTGTATTCATACTGTACTCAGTATAATATTCTCTAAACATTTTAATTGTTAAACTGTATTCATACTGTACTCCTTAGTGTACTATTCTCTAAACCTTTTAATTGTTAAACTGAATTCATACTGTACTCCTTAGTGTAATATTCTCTAAACATTTTAATTGTTAAACTGTATTCATACTGTACTCCTTAGTGTAATATTCTCTAAACCTTTTAAATGTTAAACTGTATTCATACTGTGCTCCTTAATTCTCTAAACCTTTTAATTGTTATCTGTATTCATACTGAACTCCTTGGTGTAATATTCTCTAGTCTAAACCTTTAAATTGTTAAACTGTATTCATACTGTAATCCTTAGTGTACTATTCTCTAAGCCTTTTAATTTTTAAACTGTATTCATACTGTACTCCTTAGTGTAATATTCTCTAAATATTTTAATTGTTTAACTGCATTCATACTGTACTCCTTAGTGTAATATTCTCTAAACATTTTAATTGTTAAACTGTATGCATATTGTACTCCTTGATGTAATATTCTCTAAACCTTTTAGTTGTTCAACTGTATTCATACTGTGCTCCTTAGTGTAATATTCTATAATCCTTTTAATTGTTAAACTGTTTCCATGCTGTGCTCCTTAGTGTAATATTCTCTAAACCTTTTAATTGTTAAACTGTATTCATAATGTACTCCTTGGTATAACATTCTCTAAACCTTTTAATTGTTAAACTGTATTCATACTGTACTCCTTAGTGTAATATTCTCTAAACCTTTTAATTGTTAAACTGTATTCATACTGTACTCCTTAGTGTAATATTCTCTAAACCTTTTAATTGTTAAACTGTATTCATATTGTACTACTAGTATAATAGTCTCTAAACCTTTTAATTGTTAAACTGTATTCATACTGTATTCCTTAGTGTAATATTCTCTAAATCTTTTCATTGTTAAACTGTATTCATACTTTGCTCCTTAGCATAATATTCTCTACACCTTTTGATTGTTAAACTGTATTCATACTGTGCTCCTTAGTGTAATATTCTCTAAACCCTTTAATTGCTAAACTGTATTCATACTGTACTCAGTGTAATATTCTCTAAACCTTTTAGTTGTTAAACTGTATTCATATTGTACTCCTTAGTGTAATATTCTCTAAACATTTTAATTGTTAAACTGTACTCATACTGCACTCCTTGGTATAATATTCTCTAAACCTTTTAATTGTTAAACTGTAATCATACTTTACTACTTAGTGTAATATTCTCTAAACCTTTTATTTGTTTAACTGTATTCATACTATAATCCTTAGTGTAACATTCTCTAAATCTCTTATTTGATAAAACTGTATTCGTACTGTACTCTTTACTGTAATATTCTCTAAACATTTTAATTGTTAAACTGTATTCATACTGTGCTCCTTAGTGTAATATTCTCTAAATCTTTTAATTGTTAAACTGTATTCATACTGTACTCCTTAGTGTAATATTCTTTAAACTTTTTAATTGGTAACTGTATTCATAGTGTGCTCCTTAGTATAAATTTTTCTAAACCTTTTAATTGTTAAATTTATTCATACTGTGCTCCTTAGTCTAATATTCTCTAAACCTTTTAATTGTTAAACTGTATTCATATTGTACTCCTTAGTGTACTATTATCTAAACATTTTAATTGTTAAATTGTATTGATACTGTACGCCTTGGTGTAATATTCTTTAAACCTTTTAATTGTTAAACTGCATTCATACTGTTCTCCTTATTGTCATATTCTCTTCATCTTTTTTCAGCTGTTCCCGTTAGGGGTCGCCACAGCAGATCATCTGTCTCCATTTCTTCCTGTCCTCTGCATCATGCTCTTTTTCCCCAACCACCTGCATGTCCTCTCGTACCACATCCATAAACCTTATCTTAGGACTTCCTCTTTTTCTCTTACCTGGAAGCTCCATCCTTAGCATCCCTATCCCAATATACCCAGCATCCCTCCTCAGCACATGTCCAAACCAACTCAATGTCGCCTCTCTTTCTTTGACTCCATATTGTCCAACTGAGCTGACCCTGTCATATACTGATTCCTAATCCTTTTCATCCTAGTCACACCCAGTGCAAATCTTAACGTCTTTAACTCTGCCACATCCATCTTTGACTTTTACCTTTTTGTCAATGCCACCATCTCCAACCCATATAACATAGCTGGTCTCACTACCCTCTTGTAGACCTTCCCTTTTACTCTTACTGGCACCCATCTGTCACAATTCACTCCTGACACTCTTCTCCACCCATTCAACCCTGCCTGTACTCTCTTCTTCACCTCTCTTTCACACTCATCATTACTCTGAACTGTTGATTCCAAGTACTTAAACTCATCCACGTATACCAATTCTACTCCCTGCATCCTCACCATTCCTCTATCCTCTCTCTCATTTGCACACATATATTCTTTTTAATCCCTGCTGACCTTCATACCTCTCCTCTCTAAAGCATATCTCCACCTCTCCAGGGTCTCCTCAACCTGGTCCCTACTCTCACTACATATCACAATGTCATCTGCAAACATCATAGTCCATGGGGCCTCCTGTCTGATCTCATCTGTCAACCTGTCCATCACCACTGCAAATAAGAAAGGGCTCAGAGCTGATCCTTGATGTAATCCCACCTCCACAGTTCTTTCACTCCCACCCCAGTCCTCACCAATGTCACACTACCCTCGTACATATCATGTACCACTCTTACATGCTTCACTGCCACTCCCAACTTCCTCATACAATACCACAACTCCTCTCTAGGCACCCTGTCATATACTTTCTCTAAGTCCCCAAAGACACAATGCAACTCCTTCTGACCTTCTCTGTATTTCTCCAACACTGTCAGAGCAAACATTGCATCTGTAGTGCTCTTTTCTGGTAAGAAACCATACTGCTGATCAATAATCATCACCTCCCTTCTTAACCTAGCTTCCACTACTCTTTCCCATAACTTAAAGCTTTGACTGATCAGTTGTATCCCTCTTTAGTTACTGCAGCTCTGCACATCAACCTTATTCTTAAGGGTAGGTACCAAAACACTTTTTCTTCTCTCCTCAGGCATCTTCTGACTTTCCAAAATTTCATTAAACAATCTGGTTAAAAATTCCACTGCCATTTCTCCAAAGCACCTCTGCTTTCACTGGTATGTCATCTTCCCTCGCTCAAGCCCTGCTCCTACCCTGCCCTCTTTACACTGCCCCTGTCCTTACTCATGTTGAAATATCTCTTATCACTAAACTACAGCTAACTTATAACAAAACTGACATATTTGCCACCAACCTTCCTTAAAAATCTCACCACTGTCTTGCCCATATGTCACTCCAATGGCCAGAATTCTCCAAACAGCTACTTATACCCCAGCTACATATTGCATACTCTATCCTATATGAACACTCATCGTGTCCCTCCATCTCCAATTTAGTCTCATTCTATAACCACACCTTGTCACCTCCATACTGCCAGTAAACACCTTCTTCACTTATACAAACCCAACAAAAACACTGGTAAGCTCCTTTACAAATATTCTGAAGCCGATGTTTGGAACTCACTCCCTCTCAACATAAGAAGCATTTGGCATAAATACCTGTTTAAGAAAGAACTTCAACTTCTTCTCTTGAAGACTTGGTCAGGCCCTTGTAAACCCCCCACTTGAACTAGTCTCCTCCCTTCTCATTGTATCTGCTTTTACATATTAACTCTTTTTCCTCCTTGTACTTGCTCTAGCAAACTGTATTCATACTGTACTCCATGGAATATTCTCTAAACATTTTAATTGTTAAACTGTATTCATACTGTACTCCATGTAATATTCTCTAACCTGTTTAATTGTTAAACTGTATTAATACTGTACTCCTTAGTGTAATATTCACTAAACCTTTTAATCGTTAAACAGTATTCATACTGTACTCAGTGTAATATTCTCTAAACCTTTTAATTGTTAAACTGTATTCATACTGCACTCGTTAGTGTAATATTCTCAAAACCTTTAAATTGTTAAACTGTATTCATACTGGAATCCTTAGTGTAATATTCTTTAAACCTTTTAAGTGTTAAACTGCATTCATACTGTACTCCTTAGTGTAATATTCTCTAAACCTTTTAATTGTTAAACTGTATTCATACTGCACTCCTTGGTGTAATATTCTCTCAACCATTTAATTGTTAAACTGCATTCATACTGTTCTCCTTAGTATAATATTCTCTAAACCTTTTAATTGTTAAACTGTATTCATACTGCACTCCTTAGTGTAATATTCTCTAAACATGTTAACTGTTAAACTGTATTCATACTGTACTCCTTAGTGTAATATTCTCTAAACCTTTTAATTGTTAACCTGTACTCATACTGCAATCCTTAGTATAATAATATCTAAACCTTTTAATTGTTAAACTGTATTCATACTGTACTCCTTAGTGTAATATTCTCAAAACCTTTTAATTGTTAAACTGTATTTATACTGCTCTCTTTAGTGTAATATTTTCTAAACCTTTTAATTGTTAAATTGTATTCATACTGTGCTCCTTAGTGTAATATTCCCTAAACATATTAATTGTTAAACTGTATTCATATTGTACTCTTTAGTGTAATATTCTCTAAACATTTTAATTGTTAAACTGTATTCATACTGTGCTCAATGGTGAAATATTCTCTAAATGTTTTAATTGTTAAACTGTATTCATAATGTACTCCTTAGTATAATATTCTCTAAACATTTTAATTGTTAAACTGTATTCTTACGTTACTCCTCATTGTAATATTCTCTAAACGTTTTAATTGTTAAATTGTATTCATACTGTACTCCTTAGTGTAATATTCTCTAAACCTTTTAATTGTTAAACTGTGTTCATACTGTACTCCTTGGTGTAATATTCTCTAAACCTATTAATTGTTAAACTGTAATCATACTGTGCTCCTTAGTGTAATATTCTTGAAACCTTTTAATTGTTAAACTCTATTTATACAGTACTTCTTAGTGTAATATTCTCCAAACCCTTTAATTGTTAAACTGTATTCATACTTTACTCCTTAGTGTAATATTATCTAAACCTTTTAATTGTTAAACTGTATTCATACTGCACTCTTTAGTGTAAGAATCTCTAAGCCATTTAATTCTTTAATGGTGTTCATACTGTACTCAGTGTAATTATCTCTAAATCTTTTAATTGTTAAATTGTATTCATACTGTACTCCTTAGTGGAATTTTATCTAAACCTTTGAAATGTTAATCTGTACTCATACTGTGCTCTATAGTGTGCTATTATCTAAACCTTTTAATTGTTAAACTGTATACATACTGTACTCTTTAGTGTAATATTTTCAGAACCTTTTAATTGTTAGACTGCATTCATACTGTACTCCTTAGTCTAATATTCTCTAAGCCTTTTTATTGTTAAACTGCATTCATACTGCTCTCCTTAGTGAAATATTCTCTAAACATTTTAATTGTTAAACTGTATTCATACTGTGCTCCTTAGTGTAATATTCTCTAAACTGTTAAATTGTTAAACTGTATTCATACTGTACTTAGTGTAACATTCTCTAAACCTTTTAATTTTTAAAATTTATTCACACTGTACTACTTAGTGTAATATTTTATAAACCTTTTAATTGTTAAACTGTATTCATTCTGTTCTCCTCAGTGCGATATTCTCAGTACATTTTAATTATTCAGTTGTATTCATACTGTACTCTAGTGTAATATTCTCAAAATCTTTTAATTGTTAAACTGTATTAATACTGTACTCCCTAGTGTAATATTCTCTAAACCTTTTAATTGTTAAACTGTATTAATACTGCACTCCTTGGTGTAATATTCTCTTAACCTTTTAGTTGTAAAATTGTATTCATACTGCACTCCTCAGTGTAATATTCTCTAAATCTTTTAATTGTTAAACTATATTCATACTGTATTCCATAGTGTAATATTCTCTAAACCTTTTAATTGTTAAACGTTATTCATAATGTACTCCTTGGTGTAATATTCTCTAAACCATTTAGTATTTAAACTATATTCATACTGCACTTAGTGTAATATTCTCTAAACCTTTTAAATGTTAACATGTATTCATACTGTACTCAGCGTAATATTCTCTAAACCTTTAATTGTTAAACTGTATT
>NC_056727.1:323290497-323347997 GCF_019279795.1 Protopterus annectens
TGTTAAAAATTTTTTTGTATCCATACTGTCCTCCTTAGTGTAATATTCTCTAAACCTTTTAATTGTTAAACTGTATTCATACTGTACTCCTTACTTTAATATTCTCTAATCCTTTTAATTGTTAAACTGTATTCATACTGCACTCAGTGTAATATACTCAGAACATTTTAATTTTAAAAATGTATAAATACTGTACTCCTTAGTTTAATATTGTCTAAACCTTTTAAGTGTGAAACTGATTTCATACTGTATAACTTAGTGTAATATTCTCTAAACCTATTAATTTTTAAATTGTATTCATACTGTACTCCTTAGTGTCATATTCTCTAAACCTTTTAAAGTTAAACTATATTCATAGTGTACTCCTTAGTGTAATATCCTCTAAACATTTTAATTGTTAAACTGTAGTCATACTGTGCTCCTTATGGTAATATTCTCTAAACTGTTATATTGTTAAACTCTATTCATACTGTACTCAGTGTAATATTCTCTAAACCTTTTAATTGTTAAACTTTATTCATACTGTACTCCTTAGTGTAATATTCTCTAAACCTTTTAATTGTTAAACTGTATTCATACTGTGCTCCTTAGTGTAATATTCTCTAAATCTTTTAATTGTTAAACTTATTCATACTGTGCTCTTTAGCCTAATATTCTCTAAACCTTTTAATTGTTATCTGTATTCATACTGAACTCCTTGGTGTAATATTCTCTAGTCTAAACCTTTAAATTGTTAAACTGTATTCATACTGTAATCCTTAGTGTATAATTCTATAAGCCTTTTAATTTTTAAACTGTATTCATACTGTACTCCTTAGTGTAATATTCTCTAAATATTTTAATTGTTTAACTGCATTCATACTGTACTCCTTAGTGTAATATTCTCTAAACATTTTAATTGTTAAACTGTATGCATATTGTACTCCTTGATGTAATATTCTCTAAACCTTTTAGTTGTTCAACTGTATTCATACTGTGCTCCTTAGTGTAATATTCTCTAAACCTTTTAATTGTTAAACTGTATTCATATTGTACTACTACTATAATAGTCTCTAAACCTTTTAATTGTTAAACTGTATTCATACTTTGCTCCTTAGCATAATATTCTCTACACCTTTTGATTGTTAAACTGTATTCATACTGTGCTCCTTAGTGTAATATTCTCTAAACCTTTTAATTGCTAAACTGTATTCATACTTTGCTCCTTAGCATAATATTCTCTACACCTTTTGATTGTTAAACTGTATTCATACTGTGCTCCTTAGTGTAATATTCTCTAAACCCTTTAATTGCTAAACTGTATTCATACTGTACTCAGTGTAATATTCTCTAAACCTTTTAGTTGTTAAACTGTATTCATATTGCACTTCTTAGTGTAATATTCTCTAAACATTTTAATTGTTAAGCTGTACTCATACTGCACTCCTTGGTATAATATTCTCTAAACCTTTTAATTGTTAAACTGTATTCATACTTTACTCCTTAGTGTAATATTCTCTAAACCTTTTAATTGTTTAACTGTATTCATACTATAATCCTTAGTGTAATGTTCTCTAAACCTCTTATTTGATAAAACTGTATTCATACTGTACTCTTTACTGTAATATTCTCTAAACATTTTAATTGTTAAACTCTATTCATACTGTGCTCCTTAGTGTAATATTCTCTAAATCTTTTAATTGTTAAACTGTATTCATACTGTACTCCTTAGTGTAATATTCTCTAAACTTTTTAATTGGTAACTGTATTCATACTGTGCTCCTTAGTGTAATATTTTCTAAACTTTTTAATTGTTAAATTTATTCATACTGTGCTCCTTAGTCTAATATTCTCTAAACCTTTTAATTGTTAAACTGTATTCATACTGTACTCCTTGGTGTAATTATCTCAAAACCTTTAAATTGTTAAACTGTATTCATATTGTAATCCTTAGTGTACTATTCTCTAAACCTTTTAATTGTTAAACTGTATTCATACTGTACTCTTTAGTGTAATATTCTCTAATCCTTGTAATTGTTAAACTGTATTCAAAATGCACTCCTCAGTGTAATATTCTCTAAACATTCTAATTGTTAAACTGCATTTATACTGTACTCCTTAGTGTAATATTCTCTAAACATTTTAATTGTTAAACTGTATTCATACTGCACTCCTTGGTGTAATATTCTCTAAACCTTTTAATTGTTAAACTGTATTCATACTGTTCTCCTTATTGTCATATTCTCTTCATCTTTTTTTCAGCTGTTCCCGTTAGGGGTCGCCACAGCAGATCATCTGTCTCCATTTCTTCCTGTCCTCTGCATCATGCTCTTTTTCCCCAACAACCTGCATGTCCTCTCGTACCACATCCATAAACCTTATCTTAGGCCTTCCTCTTTTTCTCTTACCTGGAAGCTCCATCCTTAGCATCCCTATCCCAATATACCCAGCATCCCTCCTCAGCACATGTCCAAACCAATGCAATCTCGCCTCTCTTTCTTTGTCTCCATATTGTCCAACTGAGCTGACCCTGTCATATACTGATTCCTAATCCTGTTCATCCTAGTCACACCCAGTGCAAATCTTAACGTCTTTAACTCTGCCACATCCAGCTTTGACTCCTACCTTTTTGTCAATGCCACCGTCTCCAACCCATATAACATAGCTGGTCTCAGTACCCTCTTGTAGACCTTCCCTTTTACTCTTACTGGCACCCATCTGTCACAATTCAGTCCTGACACTCTTCTCCACCCATTCAACGCTTCTTGTACTCTCTTCTTCACCTCTCTTTCACACTCACCATTACACTGAACTGTTGATCCCAAGTACTTAAACTCATCCACCTTTACCAACTCTACTCCCTGCATCCTCACCATTCCTCTATCCTCTCTCTCATTTGCACACATATATTCTTTTTAATCCCTGCTGACCTTCATACCTCTCCTCTCTAAAGCATATCTCCACCTCTTCAGGGTCTCCTCAACCTGGTCCCTACTCTCACTACATATCACAATGTCATCTGTAAACATCATAGTACATGGGGCCTCCTGTCTGATCTCTTCTGTCGACCTGTCCATCCCCACTGCAAATAAGAAAGGGCTCAGAACTGATCCATGATGTAATTCCACCTCCACAGTAAACGTATCTTTCACTCCCACCCCAGTCCTCACCAATGGCACACTACCCTCGTACATATCGTGTACCACTCTTACATGCTTCACTGCCACTCCCAACTTCCTCATACAATACCACAACTCCTCTCTAGGCACCCTGTCATATACTTTCTCTAAGTCCATGAAGACACAATGCAACTCCTTCTGACCTTCTCTGTATTTCTCCAACACTGTCAGAGCAAACATTGCATCTGTAGTGCTCTTTTCTGGTAAGAAACCATACTGCTGATCACTAATCATCACCTCCCTTCTTAACCTAGCTTCCACTACTCTTTCCCATAACTTAAAGCTGTGACTGATCAGTTGTATCCCTCTTTAGTTACTGCAGCTCTGCACATCAACCTTATTCTTAAGGGTAGGTACCAAAACACTTTTTCTCCACTCCTCAGGCATCTTCTGACTTTCCAAAATTTCATTAAACAATCTGGTTAAAAATTCCACTGCCATTTCTCCAAAGCACTTCCATGCTTTCACTGGTATTTCATCTTTCGTCACTCAAGCCCTGCTCCTACCCTGCCCTCTTTACACTGCCCCTGTCCTTACTCATGTTGAAATATCTCTTATCACTAAACTACAGCAAACTTATAACAAAACTGACATATTTGCCACCAACCTTCCTTAAAAATCTCACCACTGTCTTGCCCATATGTCACTCCAATGGCCAGAATTCTCCAAACAGCTACTTATACCCCAGCTACATATTGCATACTCTATCCTATATGAACACTCATCGTGTCCCTCCATCTCCAATTTAGTCTCATTCTATAACCACACCTCGTCACCTCCGTACTGCCAGTAAACACCTTCTTCACTTATACAAACCCAACAAAAACACTGGTAAGCTCCTTTACAAAGATTCTGAAGCTGATGTTTGGAAATCACTCCCTCTCAACATAAGAAGCATTTGGCATAAATACCTGTTTAAGAAAGAACTTCAACTTCTTCTCTTGAAGACTTGGTCAGGCCCTTGTAAACCCCCCACTTGAACTAGTCTCCTCCCTTCTCATTGTATCTGCTTTTACATATTAACTCCTTTTCCTCCTTGTACTTGATCTAGCAAACTGTATTCATACTGTACTCCATGGAATATTCTCTAAACATTTTAATTGTTAAACTGTATTAATACTGTACTCCTTAGTGTAATATTCACTAAACCTTTTAATCATTAAACAGTATTCATACTGTACTCAGTGTAATATTCTCTAAACCTTTTAATTGTTAAACTGTATTCATACTGCACTCGTTAGTGTAATACTCTCAAAACCTTTAAATTGTTAAACTGTATTCATACTGGAATCCTTAGTGTAATATTCTCTAAACCTTTTAATTGTTAAACTGCATTCATACTGTACTCCTTAGTGTAATATTCTCTAAACCTTTTAATTGTTAAACTGTATTCATACTGCACTCCTTGGTGTAATATTCTCTCAATCATTTAATTGTTAAACTGCATTCATACCTTTCTCCTTAGTATAATATTCTCTAAACCTTTTAATTGTTAAACTGTATTCATACTGCACTCCTTAGTGTAATATTCTCTAAACATGTTAACTGTTAAACTGTATTCATACTGTACTCCTTAGTGTACTATTCTCTAAACCTTTTAATTGTTAACCTGTACTCATACTGCAATCCTTAGTATAATAATATCTAAACCTTTTAATTGTTAAACTGTATTCATACTGTACTCCTTAGTGTAATATTCTCAAAACCTTTTAATTGTTAAACTGTATTTATACTGCACTCTTTAGTGTAATATTCTCTAAACATTTTAATTGTTAAACTGTATTCATACTGTGTTGCTTGGTGTAATATTCTCTAAACCTTTTAATTGTTAAACTGTATTCATATTGTACTCTTTAGTGTAATATTCTCTAAACATTTTAATTGTTAAACTGTATTCATACTGTGCTCATTGGTGAAATAGTCTCTAAACCTTTTAATTGTTAAACTGTATTCATAATGTACTCCTTAGTATAATATTCTCTAAACATTTTAATTGTTAAACTGTATTCTTACTGTACTCCTCATTGTAATATTCTCTTAACGTTTTAATTGTTAAATTGTATTCATACTGTGCTCCTTAGTGTAATATTCTTGAAACCTTTTAATTGTTAAACTCTATTTATACAGTGCTTCTTAGTGTAATATTCTCCAAACCCTTTAATTGTTAAACTGTATTCATACTTTACTCAGTGTTATATTCCCTAACCCTTTTAATTGTTAAACTATATTCATACTGTACTCCTTAGTGTAATATTATCTAAACCTTTTAATAGTTAAACTGTATTCATACTGCACTCTTTAGTGTAAGAATCTCTAAGCCATTTAATTGTTTAATGGTATTCATACTGTACTCAGTGTAATATTCTCTAAATCTTTTAATTGTTAAATTGTATTCATACTGTACTCCTTAGTGGAATTTTATCTAAACCTTTGAAATGCTAATCTGTACTCATACTGTGCTCCATAGTGTGATATTCTCTAAACCTTTTAATTGTTAAACTGTATACATACTGTACTCTTTAGTGTAATATTTTCTGAACCTTTTAACTGTTAGACTGCATTCATACTGTACTCCTTAGTCTAATATTCTCTAAGCCTTTTAATTGTAAAACAGCTTTCATACTGCACTCCATAGTGAAATATTCTCTAAACATTTTAATTGTTAAACTGTATTCATACTGTAATTATTTTAATAAACGTGGTTTCTACTGGATGCTTGGATTTATTTTTACATGCTGGCTGCGTGTTTTTTCTACAAGCTATTGCCCAGTGGACGAGTAGGTTCGAATGAAACCTTTATGACTGACTTGAATTGAACACAGCAAGTATACTTCCCACTATTTAAGCCTGGTTTTTTGTTGTATTCATACTGTGCTCCTTAGTGTAATATTCTCTAAACTGTTAAATTGTTAAACTGTTCATACTGTACTCAGTGTAACATTCTCTAAACCTTTTAATTGTTAAAATTTATTCACACTGTACTACTTAGTGTAATATTCTATAAACCTTTTAATTGTTAAACTGTATTCATTCTGTTCTTCTCAGTGCAATATTCTCAGTACATTTTAATTATTCAGTTGTATTCATACTGTACTCTAGTGTAATATTCTCTAAATCTTTTAATTGTTAAACTGTATTAATACTGTACTCCTTAGTGTAATATTCTCTAAACCTTTTAATTGTTAAACTGTATTAATATTGCACTCCTTGGTGTAATATTCTTTTAACCTTTTAGTTGTAAAACTGTATTCATACTGCACTCCTCAGTGTAATATTCTCTAAATCTTTTAATTGTTAAACTATATTCATACTGTATTCCATAGTGTAATATTCTCTAAACCTTTTAATTGTTAAACGTTATTCATAATGTCCTCCTTGGTGTAATATTCTCTAAACCATTTAATCTTTAAACTATATTCATACTGCATTTAGTGTAATATTCTCTAAACCTTTTAAATGTTAACCTGTATTCATACTGTACTCAGCGTAATATTCTCTAAACCTTTAATTGTTAAACTGTATTTATACTGTACTCCTTGGTGTAATATTCAGTAAACATTTTAATTGTTAAACTATATTCATACTGTACTCCTTAGTGTAATATTCTCTAAACTTTTAATTATTAAAATGTATTAATACTGTATTCCTTTGTGTAATATCCTCTAAACATTTTAATTGTTAAACACTATTCATACTGTGCTCCTTAGTGTAATATTCTCTAAACTGTTAAATTGTTAAACTATATTTATTCTGTACTCAGTGTAATATTCTCTAAACCTTTAAATTGTTAAACTTTATTCATAGTGTACTCTTTAGTGTAATAATCTCTAAACCTTTTAATTGTTACTGTCCTCATACTGTTCTCCTCAGAGCAATATTCTCTAAACATCTTAAATGTTAAACTGTATTCATACTGAACTCTACTGTAATATTCTCTAAACCTTTTAATTGTTAAACTGTATTCATACTATATTCCTTAGTGTAATATTCTCTAAACCTTTTAATTGTCAAACTGTATTCATACTGTACTCCTTCGTGTAGTATTCTCTATACATTTTAATTGTTAAACTGTATTCATTCTGTGCTTCTTAGAGTAATATTCTCTAAACATTTTAATTGTTAAACTGTATTCATACTGTACTCCATAGTGTAATATTCTCTAAACCTTATAATTCTTAAACTGTATTCATACTGTACTCAGTGTAATATTCCCTAAACCATGTATTTGTTAAACTGTATTCATACTGTACTCAGTGTAATATTCCCTAAACCTTTTAATTGTTAAACTGTATTCATACTGTACTCAGTGTAATATTCCCTAAACCTTTTAATTGTTAAACTGTATTCATACTGTACTCCTTAGTGTAATATTCTCTAAACCTTTTAATTTTTAACCTGCATTCATACTTTACTCCTGAGTGTAATATTCTCTAAACATTTTAATTGTTAAGCTATTCAAACTGCACTCCTGAGTCTAATATTCTCTAAAATATTAATTGTTAAACTGTATTCATAAAGCACTCCTCAGTGTAATATTCTCTAAACCTTTTAATTGTTAAACTGTATTTATACTGTTCTCCTTAGTGTAATATTCTGCAAACCTTTTAATTGTTAAACTGTACTCATACTGATCTCCTTTGTGTAATATTTTCTGAACCTTTTAATTGTTAAACTGTATTCATACTGCACTACTTAGTGCAATATTCTCTAAACCTTTTAATTGTTAAACTGTATTCACACTGTACTCAGTGTAATATTCTCTAAACCTTTTAGTTGTTAAGCTGTGTTCATACTGTATTCTTTGGTGTAATATTTTCTAAACTTTTTAATTGTTAAACTGTATTTAATTGTTAAACTGTATTCACACTGTACTCCTTAGTGTAAAATTCTCTAAACCTTTTAATTGATAAACTGTATTCATACTGTACTCCTGAGTGTAATATTCTCTAAACCTTTTAATTGTTAAACTGTATTCATACTGCACTCCTGAGTATAATACTCTGTAAACCTTTTAATTGCTAAACTGTATTCATAAAGCACTCCTCAGTGTAATATTCTCTAAACCTTTTAATTGTTAAACTGTATTCAAACTGTACTACTGAGTGCAATAGTCTCTGAACATTTTAATTGTTAAACTGTATTCACACTATGCTCCTTAGTGTAATATTCTCTAAACCTTTTAAATTTAACCTGTAGACATACTGTACTCGTGAGTGTATTAGTCTCTAAATATTTTAATTGTTAAACTGTATTCATACTGTGCTCCTTAGTGTAATATTATCTAAACCTTTTAATTGTTAAACTGTATTCATACTGTACTCCTTACTGTAATATTCTCTTAACCTTTTAATTGTTAAACTGTATTTATACTGCACTCCTTGGTGTAATATTCTCAAAAACGTTTTAATTGTTAAACTGTAATCATACTGCACCCTTGAGTGCAATATTCTCTAAACCTTTTAATAGTTAAACTGTATTAATACAGTACTCCTTAGTGTAATATTCTCTAAACCTTTTAATTGTTAAACTGTATTCAAACTGTACTACTGAGTGCAATAGTCTCTGAACATTGTAATTGTTAAACTATATTCACAATATGCTCCTTAGTGTAATATTCTCTAAACCTTTTAAATTTAACCTGTAGACATACTGTACTCGTGAGTGTATTAGTCTCTAAATATTTTAATTGTTAAACTGTATTCATACTGTGCTCCTTAGTGTAATATTACCTAAACCTTTTAATTGTTAAACTGTATTCATACTGTACTCCTTACTGTCATATTATCTAAACCTTTTAATTGTTAAACTGTATTTATACTGCATTCCCTCGTGTAATATTCTCAAAAACGTTTTAATTGTTAAACTGTAATCATACTGCACCCTTGAGTGCAATATTCTCTAAACCTTTTAATAGTTAAACTGTATTAATACAGTACTCCTTAGTGTAATATTCTCTAAACCTTTTAATTGTTAAACTGTATTCATACTGTACTTCTTAGTGTAATATTCTCTAAACCTTTTAATTCTTAAACTGTATTCAACCTGTGCTATTTAGTGTAACACTCTCTAAAACTTTTAATTGTTAAACTGTATTCATTCTGCACTCCTCAGTGTAATATTCTCAGAACATTTTATTTGTTAACAATGTATTCATACTGTACTCCTTATTGTAATATTGTCTAAACCTTTTAAGTGTGAAACTGTATTCATACTGTATTCCTTAGTGTAATATTCTCTAAACCTATTAATTTTTAAATTGTATTCATACTGTACTCCTTACTGTCATATTCTCTAAACCTTTTAAAGTTAAACTGTATTCATACTGTACTCCTTAGTGTAATATACTCTAAACATTTTAATTTTTAAACTGTATTCATACTGTGCTCATTATTGTAATTATCTCTAAACTGTTAAATTGTTAAGCTGTATTCATACTGTACTCAGTGTAATATTCTCTAAACCTTTTAATTGTTAAACTTTATTCATACTTTACTCCTTAGTGTAATATTCTATAAACCTTTTAATTGTTAAACTGTATTCATGCTGTACTACTGAGTTTAATAGTATTTAATTGATAAACTGTATTCATACTGTACTTCTTAGTGTAATATTCTCTAAACCTTTTAATTGTTAAAGTGAATTCATACTGTACTCCAGAGTGTAATATTTCCAAACCTTTTTATTGTTAAGCTGTATTCATACTAAACTCCTTTGTCTAATATTCTCTAAACCTTTTAATTGTTAAACTGTATTCATACTGCACTACTTAGTGCAATATTCTCTAAACCATTTAGTTGTTACACTGCATTCATACTGCACTTCTGAATGTAATATTATCTAAACCTTTTAATTGTTAAACTGTATTCATATTGAACCCCTAAGTGTAATATTCTCTAAACATTTTTATTGTTAAACTGTATTTATAATGCACTTCTGAGTGTATTATTCTCTAAACACTTTAATTGTTAAACTGTATTCATACTGTGTTCCTTAATGTAATATTCTCTAAACCTTTTAATTTTAACCTGTATTCACACTGTACTCCTGAGTGTAATAGCCTCTAAATATTTTAAATGTAAAACTGTATTCATACTGTGTTCCTTAGTGTAATATTCTTTAAACCTTTGAATTGTTAAACTGTATTCATACTGTACTCCTTAGTGTAATATGCTCTAAACCTTTTACATGTTAAACTGTATTAATACTGCACTTACTTGGTGGAATATTCTCTTAACCTTTTAGTTGTTAAACGTTATTTATACTCTACTCCTTAGTGTAATATTTTCTAAATCTTTTAATTGCTAAACTGTATTCATACTGTACTCCTTAGTGTAATATTCTCAAACCTTTTAATTGTTAAACTGTACTCATACTGTACTCCTTTGTGTAATATTCTCTAAACACTTTTTTTGTTTAACTATATTCATACTGTACTCCTTAGTGTAATATTCTCTAAACATTTTAATTGTTAAATTGTGTTCATACTGTAATAAGTGTAATATTCTTTAATCATTTTAATTGTTAATCTGTATTCATACTGAACTCCTTTGTATAATATTCTCTAAACCTTTTAATTGTTAAATTGTATTCATACTGTACTCAGTGTAATATTCCCTAAACATTTTAATTGTTAAACTGTTTTCATACTCTACTTCTTAATGTAATATTCTCTAAACCTTTTAATTTTTAACCTGTATTCATAGTGTACTCCTGAGTGTATTAGTCTCTAAATATTTTAATTGTTAAACTGTATCCATACTGTCCTCCTTAGTGTAATATTCTCTAAACCTTTTAATTGTTAAACTGTATTCATACTGTACTCCTTACTGTAATATTCTCTAAACCTTTTAATTGTTAAACTGTATTCATACTGTACTTCTTAGTGTAATATTCTCTAAATCTTTTAATTGTTAAAATGAATTCATACTGTACTCCAGAGTGTAATATTTCCAAACATTTTTATTGTTAAACTCTATTCATACTAAACTCCTTTGTCTAATATTCTCTAAAACTTTTAATCGTTAAACTGTATTCATACTGCACTACTTAGTGAAATATTCTCTAAACCATTTAGTTGTTACACTGCATTCATACTGCACTTCTGAATGTAATATTATCTAAACCTTTTAATTGCTAAACTGTATTCATATTGAACCCCTAAGTGTAATATTCTCTAAACATTTTAATTGTTTAACTGTATTCATACTATAATCCTTAGTGTGATATTCTCTAAACCTCTTATTTGATAAAACTGTATTCATACTGTACTCTTTTTTTTCTTTTTTTTTTTTTTTTTGGTCCTCACTTGCCGTTTGCAATGATATATTTTACATGTGGCCCCCAGTCCATTTCTGTTGACTCAATGCATCCCTTGCAACTGAAAAGGTTGAACACCCCTGCTCTAAACATTTTAATTGTTCAACTGTATTCATTTTGTGCTCCTTTGTGTAATATTCTCGAAACTGCTAATTTTTAAACTGGATTTATACTGTACTCAGTGTAATGTTCTCTAAACCTTTTAATTGTCAAACTTTATTCATACTGTACTCCTTAGTGTATTATTCTATAAATCTTTTAATTGTTAAACTGTATTCATATTGATCTCCTCAGTGCAATATTCTCAAAACATTTTTTTAAACTGTATTAATACTGTACTCTAGTTTACTATTCTCTAAGCCTTTTAATTTTTAAACTGTATTAATACTGTACTTCTTAGTGTAATATTCTCTAAACCTTTGAAATGTTAAACTGTATTAATAATGCACTCCTTGGTGTAATATTCTCTTATCCTTTTAGTTGTTAAACTGTATTCATGTTGCACTCAGCGTAATATTCTCTAAACCTTTTAATTGTTAAACTGTATTTATACTGTACTCCTTAGTGTAATATCCTCTGAACATTTTAATTGTTAAACTGTATTCATATTGTGCCCCTTAGTGTAATATTCTCTAAACTGCAAATTTTTAAACTGCATTTATACTGTACTCAGTGTAATATTCTCTAAACCTTTTCATTGTTAAACTTTATTCATACTATACTCCTTAGTAGAGAATATTACATCAAGTACAGTATGAATACAGTTTAACAATTAAAATGTTTACAGAAAATTACAGCAAGGAGTACAGTAAGAATATAGTTAACAATTAAAAGGTTTAGACTAGAATATTGCATGAAGGAGCATGGTATGAATACAGTTTAATAATTAAAAGGTTTAGAGAATAGTACACCAAGGAGTACAGTATGAATAAAGTTTAACAATTAAAAGGTTTAGAGAATATTACACTAAGGGGTTCAGTATGAATACAGTTTATCAATTAAAACGTTTAGAGAATATTACACTAAGGAGTACAGTATAGATACAGTTTAATTATTAAAAGGTTTAGAGAATATTACACTAAGATGTACAGTATGAATGCAGTTTAAAAATTAAAATGTTTAGAGAATATTACACTAAGGAGTAAAGTATGAATACAGTTTAACAACTTAAAGGTTTAGAGGACTAAGTAGGGCAGTATGAATACAGTTTAACAATAAAAAGGTTTAGAGAATATTACACAAAGGAGTTCAGTATGAATACAGTTTAACAATTAAAAGGATTAGAGAATATTACACTAAGTACAGTATGAATACAGTTTAACAATTAAAAGGTTTAGAGAATATTACTCTAAGGAGTACGGTATGAATACAGTTTAACAATTAAAAGGTTAAGAGAATATTATACCAAGGAGTGCAGTATTAACACAGTTTAAAAATTAAAAGGTTTAGAGAATATTACATTAAGGATTACAGTACGAATACAGTTTAACAATTAAAATGTTTAGAGAATATTACACTAAGGAGCACAGTATGAATACAGTTTAACAATTAAAAGGTTTTGAGAATATTACACTGAGCACAGTATGAATACAGTTTAACAATTAAGTGGTTTATAGAATAGTATACAAAGGAGTACATTATGAATACAGTTTAACAATTAAAATGTATAGAGAATATTACATTAAGTAGTACAGTATGAATACAGTTTAACAATTAAAATGTTTAGAGAATATTACACCAAAGAGTACAGTATGAATACAGTTTAAAAATTAAAAGGTTTAGAGAATATTACACTAATGAGTACAGTATAAATACAGTTATACAATTAAAAGGTTTAGAGAATATTATAATCTGGAGTACAGTATGAATACAGTTTAACAATTAAAAGGTTTAGAGCATATTACACTAGAGTACAGTATGAATACAGTTTAACAATTAAAATATTTAGAGACTAGTACAATCAGGAGTACAGTGTGTATACAGTTTAACAATTAAAATGTTTAGAGATTACACTCAGAAGTGCATTATGAATACAGTGTAACAATTAAAATTTTAGACACTATAATACTCAACAGTGCAGTATGAATACAGTTTAACAATTAAAATGTTTAGAGAGTATTACACTCAGGAGTACAGTATAAATACAGGTTAACAATTAAAAGGTTTAGAGAATATTACACTAAGTACAGTATGAATACAGTTTAACAATTAAAAGGTTTATCGAATTTTACAATGAGTACAGTTTGAATATAGTTTAACAGTTAAAAGGTTAACAGAATAATACACTAAGGAGAACAATAAGAATACAGTTTGACAATTAAAAGGTTTAGAGAATATTACACTATGGAGTACAGTATGAATACAGTTTAACAATTAAAAGGTTTAGAGAATATTACACTAGGAGTTCAGTATGAATACAGTTTAACAATTAAAAAGTTTAGAAATATTACACTAAGGAGTACAGTATAAATACAGTTTAACAATTAAAAGTTTTGAGAATATTACACTAAGGAGTACAGTCTGAATACAGTTTAACAATTAAAAGGTTTAGGGAATTTTACAATGAGTACAGTATGAATACAGTTTAACAATTAAAAGGTTTAGAGAATATTACACTAAGGGGTTCAGTATGAATGCAGTTTAACAATTAAAAGGTTTAGAGAATATTACAATAAGGAGTACAGTAGAGATACAGTTTAATTATTAAAAGGTTTAGAGAATATTACACTAAGATGTACAGTATGAATGCAGTTTAAAAATTAAAATGTTTAGAGAATATTACACTAAGGAGTAAAGTATAAATACAGTTTAACAACTAAAAGATTTAGAGGACTAAGTGGGGAGGTATGAATACAGTTTAACAATAAAAAGGTTTAGAGAATATTACACTAAGTACAGTATGAATACAGTTTAACAATTAAAAGGTTTAGAGAATATTACACTAAGGAGTACGGTATGAATACTGTTTAACAATTAAAAGGTTTAGAAAATATTACACTAAGGACTACAGTATGAATACAGTTTACCAACTAAAAGGTTAAGAGAATATTATACCAAGGAGTGCAGTATTAACACAGTTTAAAAATTAAAAGGTTTAGAGAATATTACACTAAGGAGCACAGTATGAATACAGTTTAACAATTGAAAGGTTTAGAGAATATTATATCAAGGAGTAGGGTATAAATACAGTTTAACAATTAAAAGGTTTTGAGAATATTACACTGAGTACATTATGAATACAGTTTAATAATTTAAAGGTTTAGAAAATATTACACTAAGGAGTGTTGTATGAATACAGTTTAACAACTAAAATGTTTAGAGAATGTTACTCCAAGGATTACAGTATGAATACAGTTTAACAATTAAAAGGTTTAGAGATTATTACACTGAGAACAGTATGAATACAGTTTAACAATTAAAAGGTTTGGAGAATATTACACCAAGAAGTGCAGTATGAATACAGTTTAACAATTAAATGGTTTAGAGAATTTTACACCAGGGAGTGCAGTATGAATAAAGTGTAACAATTAAAAGGTTTAGAGAATATTACACTAAGGAGTACAGTATAAATACAGTTATACAATTAAAAGTTTGAGAGAATATTATACTCTGGAGTACAGTATGAATACAGTTTAACAATTAAAAGGTTTAGAGCATATTACACTAGAGTACAGTATGAATACAGTTTAACAATTAAAATATTTAGAGACTAGTACAATCAGGAGTACAGTGTGAATACAGTTTAACAATTAAAATGTTTAGCGATTACACTCAGAAGTGCATTATGAATACAGTGTAACAATTAAAATTTTAGACAATATAATACTCAAGAGTGCAGTATGAATACAGTTTAACAATTAAAATGTTTAGAGAATGTTACACTGGGGAGTACAGTATGAATACAGGCTAACAATTAAAAGGTTTAGAGAATATTACACTAAGGAGTACAGTATGAATACAGTTTAACAATTAAAAGGTTTAGGGAATGTTACAATGAGTAGAGTATGAATACAGTTTAACAATTAAAAGGTTTACAAAATATTACACTAAGGAGAACAGTATGAATACAGTTTGACAATTAAAAGGTTTAGAGAATATTACACTAAGGAGTACAGTATGAATACAGTTTAACAATTAAAAGGTTTAGAGAATATTACACTAAGGAGTCCAGTATGAATACAGTTTAACAATTAAAATGTTTAGAAAATATTACACTAAGGAGCACAGTATAAATACAATTTAATAATTAAAAGGTTTGAGAATATTACACTAAAGAGTACAGTATGAATACAGTTTAACAATTAAAATGTTTATAGAGTATTACACTAAGGAGTACAGTATGAGTACAGTTTAGCAATTAAAAGGTTTAGAGAATATTACATTAAGTAGTACAGTATGAAAACAGTTTAAAATTTAAAAGGTTTAGAGAATATTACACTAAGGAGCACAGTATGAATACAGTTTAACAATTAAAATGTTTAGAGAATATTACACTCAGAAGTGCATTATGAATACAGTTTAACAATTAAAATGTTTAGAGATTATTACACTATGGTGGTTCAGTATGAATACAGTTTAACAATTAAAAGGTTTAGAGAATATTATACTCAGAAGTACAGTATGAATACAGTTTAACAATTAAAAGGTTTAGAGAATATTACACTGAGTACAGTATAAATACATTTTAACAAGTAAAAGGTTTAGAGAATATTACACTAAGTAGTACAGTATGAATACAGCTTAAAAACTAAATGGTTTAGAGAATATTAGACAAAGGAGTTCAGTATGAATACAGTTTAACAATTAAAAGGCTTAGAGAATATTACACTAAGGAGTACAGTATGAATTCAGTTTAACAATTGAAAGGTTTAGAGAATATTACAGTAAGAGTACAGTATGAGTACAGTTTAACAATTAAAATATTTAGAGACTAATACACTCAGGAGTACACTATGAATACAGGTTAAAAATTAAATGGTTTAGAGAATTTTACACTAAGGAGCACAGTATGAATACAGTTTAATAATTAAAAGGTTTAGAGAATATTATATCAACGAGTAGGGTATAAATACAGTTTAACAATTAAAAGGTTTTGAGAATATTACACTGAGTACAGTATGAATACAGTTTAACAATTAAGTGGTTTATAGAATAGTATACAAAGGAGTACATTATGAAAACAGTTATACAATTAAAATGTTTAGAGAATATTACACTAAGTAGTACAGTATGAATACAGTTTAACAATTAAAATATTTAGGGAATATTACACTGAGTACAGTATGAATACAGTTTAACAATTAAAAGGTTTAGAGAATATTACACCAAGAAGTGCAGTATGAATACAGTTTACCAATTAAATGGTTTAGAGAATTTTACACCAAGGAGTGCAGTATGAATAAAGTTTAACAATTAAAAGGTTTAGAAAATATTACACTAAGGAGCACAGTATGAATACAGTTTAACAATTAAAAGGTTTAGAGAATATTATATCAATGAGTAGGGTATAAATACAGTTTAACAATTAAAAGGTTTTGAGAATATTACACTGAGTACAGTATGAATACAGTTTAACAATTAAGTGGTTTATAGAATAGTATACAAAGGAGTACATTATGAATACAGTTATACAATTAAAATGTTTAGGGAATATTACACTGAGTACAGTGTGAATACAGTTTAACAATTAAAAAGTTTAGAGAATATTACACCAAGAAGTGCAGTATGAATACAGTTTAACAATTAAATGGTTTTGAGAATTTTACACCAAGGAGTGCAGTATGAATAAAGTTTAACAATTAAAAGGTTTTGAGAATATTACACTAAGGAGTACAGTATAAATACAGTTATACAATTAAAAGGTTGAGAGAATATTATACTCTGGAGTACAGTATGAATACAGTTTAACAACTAAAAGGTTTAGAGCATATTACACTAGAGTACAGTATGAATACAGTTTAACAATTAAAATATTTAGAGACTAGTACAATCAGGAGTACAGTGTGAATACAGTTTAACAATTAAAATGTTTAGCGATTACACTCAGAAGTGCATTATGAATACAGTGTAACAATTAAAATTTTAGACAATATAATACTCAAGAGTGCAGTATGAATACAGTTTAACAATTAAAATGTTTAGACAATGTTACACTCAGGAGTACAGTATGAATACAGGCTAACAATTAAAAGGTTTAGAGAATATTACACTAAGGAGTACAGTATGAATACAGTTTAACAATTAAAAGGTTTAGGGAATATTACACTGAGTACAGTATGAATACAGTTTAACAATTAAAAGGTTTACAGAATATTACACTAAGGAGTACAGTATGAATACAGTTTGACAATTAAAAGGTTTAGAGAATATTACACTAAGGAGTACAGTATGAATACAGTTTAACAATTAAAATGTTTAGAGAATATTACACTAAGGAGTACAGTATAAATACAGTTATACAATTAAAAGGTTGAGAGAATATTATACTCTGGAGTACAGTATGAATACAGTTTAACTAAAAGGTTTAGAACATATTACACTAGAGTACAGTATGAATACAGTTTAACAATTAAAATATTTAGAGACTAGTTCAGTCAGGAGTACAGTGTGAATACAGTTTAACAATTAAAATGTTTAGTGATTACACTCAGAAATGCATTATGAATACAGTGTAACAATTAAAATTTTAGACAATATAATACTCAAGAGTGCAGTATGAATAAAGTTTAACAATTAAAATGTTTAGAGAATGTTACACTCAGGAGTACAGTATGAATACAGGCTAACAATTAAAAGGTTTAGAGAATATTACACTAAGGAGTACAGTATGAATACAGTTTAACAATTAAAAGGTTTAGAAAATGTTACAATGAGTACAGTATGAATACAGTTTAACAATTAAAAGGTTTACAGAATATTACACTAAGGAGAACAGTATGAATACAGTTTGACAATTAAAAGGTTTAGAGAATATTACACTAAGGAGTACAGTATGAATACAGTTTAACAATTAAAAGGTTTAGAGAATATTACACTAAAGAGTACAGTATGAGTACAGTTTAACAATTAAAAGGTTTAGAGAATATTACATTAAGTAGTACAGTATGAAAACAGTTTAAAATTTAAAAGTTTAGAGAATATTACATTAAAGAGCACAGTATGAATACAGTTTAACAATTAAAATGTTTAGAGAATATTACACTCAGAAGTGCATTATGAATACAGTTAACCAATTAAAATGTTTAGAGATTATTACACTATGGTGGTTCAGTATGAATACAGTTTAACAATTAAAAGGTTTAGAGAATATTACACTCAGAAGTACAGTATGAATACAGTTTAACAATTAAAAGGTTTAGAAAATATTACACTGAGTACAGTATAAATACATTTTAACAATGAAAAGGTTTAGAGAATATTAAACTAAGTAGTGCAGTATGAAAACAGTTTAACAATTAAAAGGTTTAGAGAATATTAGACAAAGGAGTTCAGTATGAATACAGTTTAACAATTAAAAGGCTTAGAGAATATTACACTAAGGATTACAGTATGAATTCAGTTTAACAATTGAAAGGTTTAGAGAATATTACAGTAAGGAGTACAGTATGAGTACAGTTTAACAATTAAAATGTTTACAGACTAATACACTCAGGAGTACAGTATGAATACAGTTTAACAATTAAAAGGTTTAGAGAATATTACACTGAGGAGTACTTTATGAATACAGTTTGAAAATTAAAAGGTGTAGAGAATATTACACTCAGATGCTCAGTATCAATACAGTTTAACAATTAAAAGGTTTAGAGAATATTACAGTCTGGAGTACAGTATTAATACAGTTTATCAATTAAAAGGTTTAAAGAATATTACACTAAGGAGCACAGTAAGAATACAGTTTACCAATAAAAATATTTAGAGACTAATACTCTCAGGAGTAAAGTATGAATACAGGTTAAATTAAAAGGTTTAGAAAATATTACACTAATGATCACAGTGTGAAAACAGTTTAACAATTAAAATGTTTAGAGACTATTACACTCAATAGTACAGTATGAATACAGTTTAACAATTAAAAGGCTTAGAGAATATTACATTGAGGAGTGCTTTATGAATACAGTTTAACAATTAAAAGGTTTAGAAAATATTACACTCAGGAGTGCAGTATGAATACAGTTTAACAATTAAAAGGTTTAGAGAATATTACACTCTGGAGTACTGGATTAATACAGTTTAACAATTAAAAGGTTTAGAGAATATTTCACTGAGGAGCATAGTGTGAATACAGTTTAACCATTAAAAGGTTTAGAGAATAATACACCAAAGAGTAAAGTATGAATACAGTTTACCAATTAAAAAGTTTAGGGAATATACACTAAGGAGTACAGTATGAACACAGTTTAACAATTAAAATGTTTAGAGAATATAACACTAAGGAGTACAGTATGAATACAGTTTAACAATTAGAACATTTATAGAATATTACACTCAGTATAGTATGAATACAGTGTAACAATTAAAATGTTTAGAGAATATTACACTAAGGAGTGCAGTATGAATACAGTTTAACAATTAAAAGGTTTATAGGATATTAGATAAAGGAGTTCAGAATGAATACAGTTTAACAATTAAAAGGTTTAGAGAATATTACACTAAGAAGTACAGTATGAATTCAATTTAACAATTAAAAGGTTTAGAGAATATTACACTGAATACAGTATGAATAAAGTGTAACAATAAAAAGGTTTAGAGAATATTACAGTAAGGAGTACAGTATGAATACAGTTTAACAAACTACACTCAGGAGTACAGTATGAAAACAGGTTAAAAATTAAAAGGTTTAGAGAATATTACACTGAGCAGTACTTTATGAATACAGTTTAACAATTAAAATGTTTAGAGAATATTACACTAAGAAGTGCAGTATGATTACAGTTTAACAACTAAAAGGTTCAGAGAATATTACCGTATGGAGCACAGTATGCATACAGATTAACAATTAAAATATTTAGAGACTAATACACTCAGGAGTACACTATGAATACAGGTTAAAAATTAAATGGTTTAGAGAATTTTACACTAAGGAGCACAGTGTGAATACAGTTTAACAATTAAAAAGTTTATAGAATATTACACTAAGGAGTACAGTATGAATAAAGTTTAACAATTAAAAGACTTAGAGAATAGTATATTGAGGAGTGCTTTATGATTACAGTTTAACAGGTAAAAGTTTTAGAGAATATTACACTCAGGAGTGCAGTATGAATACAGTTTAACAATTAAAAGGTTTAGAGAATATTACACTCTGGAGAACAGTATTAATACAGTTTAAGAATTAAAAGGTGTAGAGCATATTACACTAAGGAGCACAGTGTCAATATAGTTTAACTATTAAAAGGTTTAGAGAATATTACACCAATGAGTACAGTATGAATACAGTTTATCAATTAAAATGTTTAGGGAATATTACACTAAGGAGTACAGTATGAATCCTGTTTAACAATTAAAAGGTTTATAGAATATTACACTAAGGAGTACAGTATGAATACAGTTTAACAATTAAAATGTTTAGAGAATATTGCACTAAGGAGTACATTATGAATACAGTTTAACAATTAAAAGGTTTAGAGAATATTACACTAAGGAGTACAGCATGAATACAGTTTAACAATTAAAAGGTTTAGAGAATATTACACTATGGAGTACAGTATGAATAAAGTTTAACAATTAAAAGGTTCAGAGAATATTACACTAGAGTACAGTATGAATACAGTTTAACAATTAAAAGGTTTAGAGAATATTAAACTAAGGGGTACATTATGAATACACATTAACAATTAAAATGGTTAAAAAATATTAAACTAATGAGTACAGTATGAATACAGTTTAACAATTAAAAGGTTTAGAGAATATTAAACTAAGGAGTACATTATGAATACAGTTTAACAATTAAAATGGTTAGAGAATATTACACTAAGGAGTACAGTATGAATACAGTTTACCAATTAAAAAGTTTAGAGAATGTCACACCAAGGAGTGCAGTATTAATAAAGTTTAACAATTAAAAGGTTTGGAGAATATTTCACTAAGGATTACATCATAAATACTGTTACACAATTAAAAAGTTTAGAGAATATTACACTCTGGAGTACAGTATGAATGCAGTTTAACAATTTAAATTTTAGCCAATATAACACTCAAGAGTGCAGTATGAATACAGTTTAACAATTAAAATGTTTAGAGAATATTACACTCAGGAGTACAGTATGAATACAGGTTAACAATTAAAAGGTTTAGAGAATATTACATTAAGGAGTACAGTATGAATACAGTTTAACAATTAAAAGGTTTAGGAAATATTACACTGAGTACAGTATGAATACAGTTTAACAATTAAAAGGTTTACAGAATATTACACTAAGGAGAACAGTATGAATACAGTTTGACAATTAAAAGGTTTAGGGAATATTACATTGAGTACAGTATGAATACAGTTTAACAATTAAAAAGTTTAGAGAATATTACACTAAGGAGTACAGTATGAATACAGTTTACACTCTAAAATTTTAAGAGAATATTACACCAAGGAGTGCAGTAATAATACAGTTTAAAAATTAAAATTTTTAGAGGTTATTACACTAAGTAGCACAGTATGAATACAATTTAAAAATTAAAAGGTTTAGGGAATATTACACTGAGTTCAGTATGAATACAGTTTAACAATTAAAAGGTTTAGAGCATATTACACTAAGGAGCACAGTGTGAATACAGTTTAACAATTAAAAGGTTTAGAGGATATACTAAGGAGTACAGTATGAATACAGTTTAACAATTAAAAGTTTTACAGAATATTACACTAAGGATACAGTATGAATACAGTTTAGCAAATAAAAGGTTTAGAGAATATTACACTATGGAGTACAGTAAGAATAAAGTTTAACAATTAAAAAGTTTGAAGAATATTACACTAAGGAGTTCAGTATGAATACAGTTTAACAATTAAAAGGTTTAGAGAATATTACACTAAGGAGTATAGTATGAATACAGTTTAACAAGTGTCTGTCAGCCTAGGATGACATGCTCGACAAATCACTTTGACACCCCTGGGCTTTTGAATACTGGCTAAGGCTCTTGCCTCCCCCATAGTGCCTTTTTTAGGCAAGGCTCAAAAGACAAAGAAAAATATGTATTAATGTTTGTATTAGTAATATGCTTAGTGCATTCAGAGCCTAAAAGAGTTAACACATTTATTCTATTTCATACTGCATAAATCTGTACAAACTGCAGTTTCTTTCTGACCTTGTATTGTCAGCTAAGTCTTGCTTGTGCCTTGGAAATTTACTGAGAAGCAGATGATTTCTGCTTGCATTAGGAAAATAATGAATAGAACAATACTGCTTATATAAAACTCCGACAAGAAGATCCGCTGTGTCATGAGAACATACACAGCTGTAGAAATAACAGATAATTAGGACAAAGCCTGCTTGAAAATATGAACTGCAATCAGCATTTGCTTGCATCTGTATTAGAAAAGTACCATGAAAAGTAACAGTGTACAATAGTTGCTTGTAAACAGATTAATAGTCACCAAGGCCAGGTTGTTTTTCTAAAAAGTTTCTCACAAATCTAGTCATGTCAGCAGAAAATCTGAAGTAACACCTGCTGTAGTACAATGCTTAAAGTTGTGTTTGATTACGTCAGCTTAGAAGGCCATGTCTTGCAAAACAGTATAAGAATGAATGTACTTCCTGTTAGTAGTTAGACAAATCCTTGTATTTGCATGTTTTTTTCTCCTTGCTGCAAGTAAATTAAAGTGCCTTAACTGAACCTTACGTGTATCGGTCTTTGAAGTTTTTTCCTTTGACAGATTGGTCCTTTGGACCGGAAGCCTTCACTTCGCCTTGGATCAGACAGGCCAGGTGGCTTGAAACCGTAAGGGGAAGAAACTACATTGGTTCTTCTTACTTGAAAAAGTCCTCTGACTGAATTGTTGTACAAAAGAGGCCAGCCACTTTCTGATCTGCGACTGAAGGACGGGTTTACTCGAACCAGGTGATCAATCATGAAGGCTCAGGTAAGGTGCATCTACCTTCTTTTTCTGTTTTAGATCAGGGACTAGATTTGTATTTATTCTGTTAGAGACTTTGTTTATAAGTCAGGGACAGAAAGATTACTGTCTTGTCATAGATCAGGGAAACAGAGCAGGTAGGCAGTCATTCTGAAAAGACTATAAAAATATCTGTGGTACCACGTAAAAATAAGGTGTTATGTAACGATTAAAAGGGTAGAATAAAATGGGTAATAATTGTACAGAAAGGTCCCAAAAATCCGCCATTAACCTAAGACGTGAAATACATGCAGTCACAGCGTGCTGGTAATATTAAATATTACTCAAAATAGGTTAATAAATATGAAATTGATGGTAAACTAGAGAAATCCTCATTTGTCAAACTTGTCAAACAGCTTAAAACCAATTCTAGAGGTCGGGTAAAGAAGCAACGTCAATTAGGAATTCCTCAGGCACACAGGTGGATTGAGGAAGTAAACCTAAGGGAACAAAAGAGTAATAATTCAAAAGCAATGTTTTTAGATAAAGAGGATAATAACTTAATAATAGCATCAGCCCCTCTGCCTCCCTTACCAGAATATGAGGCAAGTGAACAAGTTAGTCCACGCCTGCGATATCCTGCTAGCACTGTAAATAGAGACACTACAAAAGCAACACCGTTTGTTAGGGATCCCATCGAGACCAGGTCTCAAACACGGGCAGGAAACTCAAAACAATCTGATCAGCAATCAGAGGACTTTAAAGGGTGAAAGTAAAGGGGTGAATGTTTTAAATGCGGTAAGAAATTACACTTGGCAAGGGATTGCAAGAAAAACAAGAAGGCAACCACAGACTATAAGGATGGTGAGGACTGACTATATGGTAGTCAGGAATCACTAGAAGGGGATAGCAGAGAAAGGACAAATGAGTATGTGATAGAGGGAGTAGAGAATGTGACAGAAGACATAGAGGAAGTGCAAGAAGTCACGGATAGTGAAGAAAATGAAATATTGGATTTGGCTTTATTGAGCTTAGAGCTCTATTTAGCAGACACAAAGCCAGAAGTCACATTCCTGGTGGAAGGGAGGGAAGTCACATTTTTGTGTGTCTCAGGGACCTTGCGGTCCCTGATACATCCCTCCAAACTGCCAGAGAACTCAGATTCACCTGATTACATATTAGTGAAAGCAGCTAATGGACAGCTATATCGGGAGCCCCTCTCCCATAATATTGTGATAGCTGATCGTGTTTCAGGATTGACCCAGAACAGCAAAATTGTTGTTTCTGCAAAATGCCCAGTAAACCTTTTGGGCAGAGACCTTATGCAGCTATTTAGTATAGCAGTAGTTCCAACCATGCAGGGTATGGAAGCACAGCAGCAAACTGATACCTTTGCAGTGAAATTGGAGGGAAAAAACATATTATTGGTACAGCCAGGACTTGGTTACAACTGGTCCAGGGGCAGTGACCGAAGAGTTGCCATCAGCAAGTTCCCCTCCCTTGACATTGATAAACAGCATTTGTTGCACTGTACTCTGTATTATTGTAACACACCAGGTCCTGATAAGGAATATGAGCAAGAATTGTTTAGAAATCGTGCAAACAGATTAGTATTACATAATCTGCACTGGGACACAGAAGGGAACAGTCTAGCCAGCTGTTCATTGCCCCAAGAGTTCTTTGCACTTTACAAATCTAATCATTACCACATGTTAGCTTAACTAAGGACAAAAATGTAAAATGGGTAGACTTAGGAGAAAAAGTCACGAGATGGGAGAAACAGACAGAGCTAGAACTATCAAAACAGGGAATACAAATGCAGAAGTTAAATTGGATAACTTAGACCTGCCAGCTGTACACTTACAGTCTAGCAAGGACAGCTGATTAGCACTCCTATTGAAGGAGGAAGAGAATGCCTTACAGAATATATCACAAACTCTCTGGTCAACAGGAAAATCAGATGTAGAACTTATTCGTATGGCAGGACCAGTTACTATTATGCTAAAGTCAGCATTTAGACCACAAAAAAGACAGTATCCCTTAAGAAAAGATGCAGAGGTAGGAATCAAACCTTTTATAGCAGCTTTGCTTAAGGAAGGGGTGCTGGTGGAATCTCCTGATTCACCATGTAACACACCCTTATTTCCAGCTAAGAAAGCGAATGGGGAGTGGCGTATGGTCGAAGACTTATAAGCTGCAAATGACGCGGTAATACCAAGGGCACCTACGGTGCCAGACCCACACACCCTATTTAATGATTTAAAACCTCAACAGAAATATTTTTCTGTGGTAGATATTAGCAATGCCTTCTTTTCAATACCGACACACCCTGACAGCCAGCATTGGTTTGCATTTACATTTCAGGGGAAAAGGTACACACATACACGACTACCACATGGGTATTGTGAAAGTCCAACAATATTATCACAAGAAATGGCAATCAACTTGGCGGGATTTACCCCACCAAGAGGTAGTCAGATATTGCTTTATGTTGACGATATCCTGCTGGTGTCCCCCACCCAGCAAGATTATAAAGAGGACACCATAAAGCTATTACAATTTTTAGCCACTGAAGGACATAAAGTAAACAAAAATAAACTGCAGCTTTGTAAAAAAACAAGTTAAATACCTAGGATATGTAATATCCAAGGAGGGTAGTTCATTTGATGAGGACAGAAAAATAGCGATTTTGCAGGCATCAAAACCCACTACCAAGACGGAAATGATATCCTTCCTGGGTACGACTAATTTTTGTCAGAGCTGGATTCCAAACTATGCCTTGAAAATTGCACCATTTACTAACCTGATTTATAAAAAGCCTATGGCAACACAGAATTTGTTACAATGGACACCAGAAGCAGAATCTGCTTTCTGCAAACTGAAACAGTTAATAGCGTCCTCATTAGTTTTGGGACTACCAAACTATCATAAACGTTTTTTCCAAACTGTAGATTGTAAGCAAGGTTATATGACATCAGTGTTAACACAGCAGCATGGGGACAAGCAACGCCCTATTGCTTATTATTCATCACAAATGGACCCAGTGGCACGGTCTTTACCTCACTGTGTACAAGCAGTAGTTGCAGCTGCAATGGCAGTACAGGCTTCGGCCTCAGTAGTGTCGTTCCACCCTCTCACATTGAGAGTGCCTCATGCAGTCATGATTATTTTACTGCAAGAGAAGGTAGCATATCTTTCCCCTCCTAGGCATCTTTCCTGTATGACTATATTGTTGAGCCAACCTCACATGACAATTGAACGTTGTACAACTTTGAACCCTTCTACCTTGCTCCCAACCCCTGCAGATGGCACACCACACAGCTGTCTGCAGATGATTGAGCAAAAGACACTACCTAGAAAAGATCTTACGTATGTTCCCTTGGATGATGCCGAGGTGACATATTACGTGGATGGCTCCTGCAAAAGGGGTCCTGCAGGACAGAACCTAGTAGGATATGCAGTAGTTTTTGACACAGACATTATAGAAGCAAAATCTTTACCACACAGTTTATCTGCACAGGCAGCAGAATTGATTGCCTTGACACGGGCATGTACCTTAGCAAAGGGTAAATGTGTAAACATTTTTACTGACAGTATGCTTTTTCTACTGTACATGTCTTTTGCGCAACAGTGGAAAAATCAAGGAATGATAACATCTACTGGCAAACCGATTAATCATGCACAGTTTATTTTAGATCTTTTAGAATCTATTCAGTTACCTCAGAAAGTAGCTATTTGTAAATGCACAGCTCATACCAAGCAACAGGGCAGGATTTCAAAAGGTAATGCGAGAGCTGATACAGCTGCAAAGCAGGAAGCTTCAGAAGCATTTCTTTTGAATGAATAATTACAAACCTCTGAGATTTTAGACTTAGAAATGGTAAAAACAATGCAGACACTTACTACGAAAGTTGAAAAACAAAGATGGGTAAAATGAGGAGCAATTCTTGAAGAGGGGCTGTACATCTCTAAAGAAAAAAAAATGATATTGCCATCTAATTTGTTTAGATATGCAGCTTTGTTGAGCCATGGGCAGAACCATATCTCAATAGGGGGGATGGTACAGCTGGTGAACCGAGTGTTCACAACATATGGCTTCTCAAATTACTCTAAAAAATTCTGTGCGGTATGCCAAGTTTGTAATAAACATCATGCACAAGGGGCATTAAAGCCCAAGCAAGGGAGTTTCCCTACACCACTGTATCCATTTCATACTATTTGTATGGATTTCATAGAGTTGAATAAATGTGAAAATAAGAAGTAGTCTTGTCATTGTAGATATGTTTTCCAGATGGGTGGAAGCCTTTCCGACTAAAAATCCAGATGCTACAACAGTGGCCAAAGTCCTTGTAAAAGAAATCATCCCTAGATTCAGCATTCCAGAAAGGATCTACAGTGACAATGGCACGCACTTCGTGAATCAGACCATACAACAGCTAAGTAGATTTTTCGGTATTTCTTTAAAGAATCATTGTGCGTATCACCCGCAATCAACAGGGCTAGTAGAGAGGCATAATGGGATTTTAAAGAGTAAGCTAAGAAAGTTAATATCAGAAACACAGAGAAACTGGGTGTACTGTCTGCCCCTGGCACTGTTGAGCATGAGAACTGTTCCAAATGCAAAAGGATTGACTCCATCTGAAAAGCTCTTTGGAAGGGCTTACTATATACCTTAGTGGAAATCTCTCATGCCCGCAGACCAGGAAGCTGATAGTACATTAGCAGATTATATGTGTAAGTTATTAAATTCTAAATATTTGCTGCAGTTAAATTCTGTTTCAGATAAAGAGCGAACCAGACCGTCAGAAGTGGCAGTGCCCCCTGGAGAGTGGATCTGGCTGAAGGTAGTCAAGAGAAAGAACTGGACATCTCCAAAGTGGGAAGGTCCATATCAAGTGCTTTTGTCAACACCCACTGCAGTCAAGATAGAGGAACGTGCCTCTTGGATCCACCTGACACACTGTAAACTAGTTAAAAACTTTGAACTGAACAAAAATCGTGTTACATGCCAAGAGTAAAAATGATAGAGTCCAGAAGAAACAGGAATGCAGAACAACCCTTTCCTCAGAAGTATTGAATAATCATCCTGCTAACTGTATTTGTGACAATAATCTTTTTGCTGTGGCCTTTCTTTTTCCCAGCCACACAGACTGAACTGACTAAATGAGAAGCGTTACTCATAAATTGACATCCAAACTTTAACACTTACCTGGCAATTAAATATGTGTATGCTGAGACTTTCAATGTTTCAAATTGCTGGATTTGCACAGCTTTGCCAACAGCATATGGGGGGTTATTAATGACAAAGGTCCCCCTAGGGTTCAATGAGACCTAAGAAAACTTGATTTATGATACCTCAACCATTACAGCACAAGATAAAATAGCATTGCACTTGTCTGTTCTACAAAAGGGAACTGTGTGTTTTTATAAAAATGATACTGTTCAGGTGGGTTGGAGCAATTGCAATGCGACTGTTCCTTATAGATGTTATACTAAAGGAAACAAAGTAGATCTTTATTGTAATACAAACTATAATTCATTTCTTGGATTGATGCATAAAACACTTGATGAAGGAAAACATAATTCTGTTCTTTATAAACAGCTGTCTATAATTGATAGAAAAATGTTTCATGCAGGGTGAGTGTATATTCATAGCAAGGTTACTACTAAAGTAGAGGACTGTTATTTTGTGTGTGGCAGAAAGGCATACAAATGGTTACCTGAGAATTGGTCTGGCAGTTGTTTTTTGGGTTACCTGGTTCCGGCCATACGACACACTGCAGTTTTGCCTCAAGCTAAATTTTGAAATGTCCGAAAAATTCATCAAGAAACCCGTAAATACAGTGGGACAAATCGATGAACGTTGGAAAGACCATCACTCTCTAGGCAAAGGGCTGACACATATGGACTTGAGTGATAGCGTAATATTGTGGGCAGGCATATTACCAGCATATGGAGCGGTGAAATCGATCTGGGAGCTGAGAAAACTGTTTCTTACTTCTCAAAGTAATGAGCAACACAACTTTTTCTGCTGTTGAATTGGTGACTGATGAACTCAATGCTATGAGAACTATAGTGCTCCAAAACCGCATGGCTCTCGACTTCACCCTAGCAGCGAGAGGTGGTACGTGTGCTTTAATCCAAGAAGAATGCTGTTGATATATTCCTGACCATAAACACGAGATAGACAATCATCTTGAGGTAATTTAGCAAGTGTCGGCCATGACCAAACCAGGGCCAAACCCACTGATGGACTTTTTCCAGAAATGGATTGGGGTGGGGTACCACCCTAATGAATATCCTGATTGCCATTTGTGTAGGTATGCTCCTACTGGGAGTATGTGTTTGTTGTGGTATCCCCTGCATGAAAAGACTGATTAAAGACCTTATAGACATGTCAGTTTCTGAATCCTTATATCAAAGTACTGAGTTTTAAGAACTGTTAAAAACTGAAAATGCTTTCATAAGTTTAAACTGAATGACTCTCTTAACTGCAAATCCCGAGTGGAAGAGGTTAAGAGAAGAAAACACACTGTTTATTCTTATTTTGAAAGTAGAATAAGTAGAATAAAAGTATTAATAGGGGGGGGATGTTAGAAAAATATGTATTCATGTGTGCATTAGTAATATGCTTAGTGCATTCAGAGCCTAAAAGAGTTAACACATTTGTTCTATTTCATACTGCATAAATCTGTACAAACTGCAGTTGCTTTCTGACCTTGTATTGTCAGCTAAATCTTACTTGTGCCTTGGAAATTTACTGAGAAGCAGATGATTTCTGCTTGCGTTAGGAAAATAAAGAATAGAACAATACTACTTATATAAAACTCAGACAAGAAGTTCCGCTGTGCCATGAGAACATACACAGCTGTAGAAATAACAGATAATTAGGACAAAGCCTGCTTGAAAATATGAACTGAAATCAGCATTTGCTTGTATCTGTATTAGAAAAGTACCTTGAAAAGTAACAGTGTACAATAGATGCTTGTAAATGGATTAATAGTCACCAAGGCCAGGTTGTTTTTCTAAAAAGTTTCTCACAAATCTAGTCATGTCAGCAGAAAATCTGAAGTAACACCTGCTGTAGTACAATGCTTAACGTTGTGTTTGATTACGTCAGCTTAGAAGGCCATGTCTTGTAAAACAGCATAAGAATGAATGTACTTCCTGTTAGTAGTTAGACAAATCCTTGTATTTGCATGTTTTTGTCTCCTTGTTGCAAGTAAATTAAAGTGCCTTAACTGAACCTTACGTGCATTGGTCTTTGAAGTTTTTTCCTGTGACACAAACTCACCTCCATAGACAACACAAAAAAAAAGAAACTAAGGGTAATGTTGCTCAATTCCAGAACTCTAAACCTCAAGATGCATGCACTCGAGGCTCTCCTCAATATGGAGAATATTGAGATCTGTGCAGTAACAGAAACCTGGTTCAAGGCTCCCAAGAGCACCCCAGCACTACTAGGTTATACCTCATACCATGCTTTTCGGCCCCAAAACTCGGACCGAACCACAAAAGGAGGGGGAGTATCCATAGTCATCAAAGATACCCACACCTCCAGGTTAGTGGCACTGCATGAATCATCGGAGACCATCCACGTGCAACTAACTGTGGGCAAAACTGCTTTTCAGTTTGTAGCCTGCTACAGACCACCCTCCCAAACTCAGGAACCCCACTCGGCTTTCCTGAGAACACTGGAGAATATGAAGGTCTCTCCAAATACCATTATATTGGGTGACTTCAACTACCCAAACATAGACTGGGAGCACTACTCAAGCCCCAACACCCTCGCCCAACGGTTCCTAGAATTTATAATCTCAAATGCTATGGAACAACTGGTCACCACTCCCACAAGAGGGGAAAACATATTGGACCTGATCATCACCAACATGGGGACTCTATGTTCCATACCAGAAGTATACCCCTCATTGGTAAGATCTGACCATAAATTAATCTCACTGGACATCCATATCCCGTCCCTACCCCCAGCCAAGGAAACCACTGTGAAAAACTTCTCAAAAGCAAACTTCACACTTCTCAAAACTGAGGTGAAATCCTTCAAAGCCCCTGGGCCAGTGGAAAATACGGCCCAAACCACAGAATCCTTTACAAACACTTTCTATGGACACCTACAGGAATGCATGGATTGTGCTATCCCAAATAAAACCAAGACTCATTCCTCCAAAAGCAGGAGACCTGTCTGGTGGAACCCAGCCATAAATAAGCTATATAACAGAAGGAGGAAGCTATTACATGATAGAGCAAAATCCCAAAAAGGGAAGGCATCTCTGATCAGTACTAGCAAGAAACTACGATCCCTCATAAAATCATCTAAGGCCATCTTCGAAAGAAAAAATTGCACAAGATGCTAAAGATAATCACAAGGCCTTCTTTAGTTATGTCAGGAACCTGGGTGACAACTCCCAGATATGCTCTGAGTTAGTTCAAAATTACAAAAAATACACTGAACCCACAGACATTGCCAACATCCTGGCAGACAGGTTCAGTGCAAACACCCCCCCTTCCCCCACCAAAAGAGAAAATGTCTATCCCAACAGAGTGTAGCCTCCCTGACATCACAGATGCACAGGTGAGAGCTGCTCTCTCCAAAGCAAAAAACACAGCATCAATGGGACCAGACGGTGTCCCGGGCTGCGTCTTACACAAACTCCAAGAAGAACTGAACCCTAACATAAAGTCACTGTTCAATCTCAGCCATACTACAGGATATGTGCCCAAGGAATGGCCTACAGCAATAGTGATCCCACTCCACAAAGGTAGTGCCACAACGGACCCCGGAAACTATCACCTTATAAGCCTGACTAGCCTGGTCTGCAAAGCTGCAAAGCATCATCATGAAACTCATAAACAAAGACATTGGCAACCTCCAAACACTGGATCCTACCCAATTCGGCTTTGTTAAGGGCAGATCTTGCCTCTTGAACCTGGTCGACTTCTTTGAAGCAGTCACCAAGGCCATAGATGAAGGGAATGTAGTCCACAAAGCCTACCTGGACCTCACAAAAGCCTTCGACACAATACCCCATGCAGGCAACATAAATAAGCTCACCAGCTTAAATATCAACCCCTATGTCACAAGATGGGTTGCAAACTGGCTCAGAGATAGAACCCACATGGTCAGAATTGTAGGTGCCATGTCAGACTCTAAACCAGTTACAAGTGGTGTCCCACAATGCTAAGTCCTAGGACCTCTCTTGTTCGGTATATATTTTTCTGAGGTACAGGCTAACATGGGAGGACTATGGCTGACCAAGTTCACAGATGACTGCAAACTGGGTGCCATAATCGACTCACCGACTGACACAAGCAGCCTCCAAAAGGGTCTCACAGAGATGGATAACTGCTGCCAGAGCCATGGCCTAAAGCTAAATGCCAAAAAGTGCATAGTCATCCCCTTTGGGAAAAACAAAGTGCCCACAAATTACCACATAGGTGGTAATCCATTAAATATGGAAGAAGTAATTAGGGATTTGGGGACCCAAGTAGATAGCAATCTCTCCTTTGACAATCACGTTGCCAAAGTGGTTAGAAAGACCTTCTATATAGCCCACCTTATCACAAAAGGGTTCACATCTAGATCAAGAGAGGTCATTGTGCCCCTCTACTCATCACTCATCAGGCCCATAATTGAATACAATGTCCCATTTGGGATGTACCTTACCCGACACCTGCAGCAACTGGAAAGACCCCAAAAGTACCTCACCAAGAGGATCAAGGGACTCAAACAGATGCCCTACACAGTTAGTCTAAAGAAACTCCAGCTCTACTCAGTTGCTTACTGCCTACTCAGAGGCGATCTGTGCCTGACGTATAAAACCACGTCCAACCCAGAATTAATGGACATGCTCCACCTCCGGAAATCCAAATCCGTTAGAGCTACATGCTCCAGGGACTTAAACCTCAGCACAGAAATAAATAGGACATGCTGGAGGGACAGATTCATATCCCAGAGGCTCCCCTCACTCTGGAACAAAATCCCAATCCATGTTAGGCAGAGTCCCTCAATGACCCTCTTCAAGAGAAATCTTGACAAGTGGATGGAAGATAGTAGGTTTACCCCTGGGATCTCTTCTGTGTCCCTACTAGACAGAGACACAGTAAACTAACCTCAAAAGGGCTATCTTCTGTGACCTACTATACAGAGGCACAGTCAACTAATCTAAAAGGGTGGCGAAAGCCAAACACACTCTGGCTAGCCTTATAAATACCCTAGGGCAGATAGCCTAGTATCAACCTATGAACCTATGAACAATTAAAAGGTTAAGAGAATATTACACCAAGGACTGCAGTATTAATAGAGTTTAACAATTAAAAGATTTAGAGACTATTACACTGAGGAGTACAGTATGAATACAGTTTAACAATTTAAAGGTTTAGAATATTACACTAGAGTACAGTATGAACACAGTTTAACAATTAAAATGTTTAGAGAATATTGCACTGAGGAGAGCAGTATGAATACAGTTTAACAATTAAAGGGTTTAGAGAATATTTCACTAAGGAGTACAGAATGAATATAGTTTAACAATCTAACAGTTTAGAGAATATTACACTAAGGAGCACAGTATGAATACAGTTTAACAATTAAAATGTTTAGAGGATATTACACTAACGAGTACAGTATGAATACAGTTTAACAATTAAAAGGTTTAGAAAATTTTACACCGAGTACTGTATAAAGTTTAACAATTAAAAGATTTAAAGAATATTACACTGAGTACAGTATGAATACAGTTTAACAATTAAAAGGTTTAGAGAATATTAAACTGAGTACAGTATGAATACAGTTTAACAATTAAATGGTTTAGAGAATATTACACCAAGGAGTACATTATAAATGCATTTTAACAATTAAAAGGTTTAAAGAATATTACAGTAAGGAATAAAATATAAATACAGTTTAACAATTATAAGGCTTGGAAAATATTACACTAAAGACTACAGTATGAATACATTTTAACAATTAAAAAGTTGTGAGAATATTACACTGAGGAGTGCAGTATGAATACAGTTTAACAATTAAAAGGTTTAGAGAATATTACGCTGAGTGCAACATGAATACAGTTTAACAACTAAAAGGTTAAGAGAATATTACACTGAGTGCAGTATTAATACAGTTTAACATTTCAAAGGTTTAGAGAATATTACACTAAGAAGTACAGTATTAATACAGTTTAGCAATTAAATGGCTTAGAGAATAGTACACTAGAGTACAGTATTAATAAAGTTTAACAAAATGTTTTGAGAATATTGCACTGAGGAGATCAATATGAATACATTTTAACAATTAAAAGGTTTATAGAATAATACACTAATCTAAACCTTTTAATTGTTAAACTGTATTTGTACTGTACTCCTTAGTGTAATATTCTATAGACATTTTAATTGTTTGGTCTATGCTATACACTGTTCTCAAATTTTTGAAATTGTACTTTTCAACTGTTATTCTACCTATGCATTGCACTGTTCTGCACACATTTTTGGCTTGTACTAGATTTCTGTGACCCTACTTTAATATTTTTTTTTTTTCAAATAACTTTTTATTTATTTCACATAAATGAAAAAGGTGAACATGACATAAATACATGAATATGCAAATAAACAAAATACAATCTAACCCTATAAAACAAGCTAAGGTATGTACAATATTTACATACTAGTGTGCTACCAAATAGAAATATGAAATTAGAAGAAAGAAGTTGTAATTATAAGATAAACAGAGGATCTACAGATTCATCTTAAAGTGTGGGCTACACCTGAATCCTAGACAGAAGTTAAAGGGGCAGTTATTCGCAAAGAATTAAGTCGAGTAAACTTTTCCAGATTTTCCCAAAGAGGGCTATTTTCCTGGGTCCTTTTGTGATAAGCTTCTGCGCTGAAATATATGTAAGGGCCATTTCCTTGAAGTTATTCCAGCAGAGTTTGGTACGGTCTATCCAATTTTTAATGATATATAATTTAATGAGAGAACAGAGAATAATAAGTATATGCATGTCTAATTTAGAAAGTTTTATAGTAGGTATGTGAAGGATCGCTATTTCCCATGAAAGAGTCAGTTTGTGGTAACTCATTTTCTTAAGGCGAACTTTTAATGAAGACCAAAGTTTGTGGGAGTATTTACAAAACTATAGTATGTAGAGAAGATTGGCTTTTGGGAAAGAGCAACACGAACATGAGGGAGAGTTCTTGGGGTCAAACCTATTAAGCACAGAAAGTGTATAATATGAGTTGTTATTAAACATTAATTGTGTGTAAATGAGTTTTTTAAATGGTGATAACTCTAAGGTAGCTTTTATCGCAGAAAGCTTTTGTTCTTCCAAAAGAAGAGCTCCATGATTGTCCCAATAGCTGGAAAAGAAGCATACTGAGTTGTGTATTATAGAGTTCGAAAGATTATACGATTTAGAAAGCATTTTTCCTGGACTCGAGATCGCAAGTATGACTTCATTAAGTTTGATGATATCATGACTGTTGGCACTAAGATAAGCAAATGTTGATGAGATTAATTCTCGTAGTTGACGGAGGATAGTCGTGTATTTATTGTTGACCTTAAGAATTAAACGTAGGGCAGTAAGTGTTTTTTCTCTATATTTGAGAATATCCCAGACTACAGCATCCTTAATAAGAGGAAAGTCTGAGAGATTGACCATTGAATTATTGATCTTGATATTAGGATTTAAATGGAGGGGTTGGAGTAAGGGAAGGACTTTATCAAGGTTGATGGTTTTTATCAGATTTTGGAATATTCTGATTTTATGTTTTAGTGTGGTGAATAGTTTGGGATTGTTAAGAGTATCTGAAGAAAGAAAAGGAAGAGCTCTGGGGTTAATTTTATTGGCTTGCACATGTTGGTAACATATTTTCATCCAGGTAGGAGAAGGGTTATACTCTCCATGGTTAAGATTAGAGATGAACAAGATTCTGTTAGCACAGATAATTGAATAGTAAAGTTGAAAATTAGGTAAACCCAGACCACCCTTACTCTTAGGGTAAGCTAATTTAGAGTACAATATCCTAACTGATTTAGGAAACCAAATAAATTTGGCTAATTCTTTTTTAATCTTAGAGCAAAGTGTATTCAATATCATCTGATCTGAGGCACTGAATTGGTAAAGGAGTCTGGGTAAAATGTTCATCTTCACTATAGCAGATTTGGATAAAAGAGATAAGTTCATTAATTCCCATCTACGAAGATCCTGTAAAATTTGTGACCATGATCTAAGAAGGTTATTTTGGAGCATGGACATTTGGTTATGTTCGAAATGTATACCAAGCTAGCTAATTTTACAAGCTGTCTGAAAGGGGAAATCCAGAAAATAGTTAGACTTATGACCTACATGGTTGATAGGAAAGATGTGTGATTTCTTATGATTAATTTGATAGCCTGAAGCCTTCGAGAACTTATTAATAGTGCTTATGATTTTACCAAGGTCAGTATTAGGAAATTGAAAATATAAGTTGAGGTCATCTGGAAAGGTAGAGAATATTATCTTAGTATTTAGGACTTTGGGAATTGAGTGGAAAGAATTCTGAGCAATATAGAGGAAGAATGGTTCTTTGAAGATGTTGAAAAGAAAGGGGGATAATGGACAATCATGCCTTGTACTATTCATAATTCTGATTGGTTTAGATAGGTTTTTATTTATATAGAGATAAGTGGATTGTTTTTTGTATAAAATTTTTATCATATCAGAGAAAGCGCTTGGTATATTAAAATGAGATAAGGTTAGGAACAGAAAATCCCAATTAACTCTGTTGAAGGCTTTAGAAGCATCAAGGATTAGTGCATAAATCGGATTTTTATCTTTTTTGTAAATTGAATTAAGGAATCCAGTGTTAGGGTATTATCCAAGGTATGTCTATGAGACATAAAACCAGCCTGATCAGGGGAAATTAAAGAAGGCATAATTTTTTTCAGTCTGTTTGCCAGAATAGTTGATAGAATTTTCATATCAACATTTATTAAAGAGATGGGTCTACAGTTGTGAGGGTCGGCTTTGTCTTTCTTGTTTTTCAAAATTAGTATGGTTTTCAAGGCGTTCCAATGCAAGATCAGATATTCCATTTTTTATAATAAAGTTGAATACTTTTAAAAGAATAGGAGAGATTATTGGATTAAGGGCACTAAAGAAGTTAGAGGTAAACCCATCAGGGCCAGGGGATTTGCCTAGCTTGAGATTGGTAATAATGTTTTGTATTTCTTGTAGATTTAAGGGAGCAGAAAGCATGGAACATTGGGTTTCATTCAGGGAGGGGAAGTTGATAGAATTGAGAAAGCTCTCCAAATGCGACTTAAGAGAGGAATCTACTTTTCTACAATACACATCTGAGTACAGGGAGAAGAAGAGCTGTATTATTTCTGAGTCCGATTTATAAATTTTGTTTTGGTATTGTAAAATGGAAATTCTAGGGGTACACTGATTGTTTTTTATTATTCTTGCAAGAGTCTTAGAAGGAATTTACGCCCATTCTGAATAGGTTGCGATAAATTTTTGTTCAGACACGGAAAGGTTTTGTTGATGGAGATCCAGTAATTCTTTTTGAGAGTTACTAATCATTTTATCTAAGCTAGGGTCTGGGTTTACTCTTTGTTTCTTTTCTAAATCAGAGAGTTTCAGAATCAGATTAGTTTCCTTAATTTTGTAAAGTTTTTTATAATAAGATGCCTTGTTGATCAGCAAACCTCTCCGCATGGTCTTGCAGGCAGCCCAACGGATATCTAGAGGAGTTTGTGACAATTCAGAATTGGAGTCGAAATCTGTTAAGATTCCCTTAATTTCTTGAATTATGTCTTTATTACGAAGCAGATTGTTGTTTAGTGTCCAGTTGCTAAAGAGGGTGGTAAAGGTTGACCTAGAAGTGTATAAAATCTTGAGGAATATTCTTGCATGATCAGAGAGAAATCTAGGTTCTGCTGTGAAGTTTATCTTAAAATTAGAAAGGGATTCAGAAATTAGGAAGAAATCCAAACGTGACCAAGAATTGTAGCATTTCGAATAGTATGTGTATATTTTATCTTTAGTTGGAGACTCACTAAATGAGATGGGATCGATAAGGTTGAAGTCATTCATCAGTTCCTCTAGAGCTAGAGAAGCTTGGAAGTTGTACGAGGGAGATTTACTGGTGCGATCTATACTAGGATCTATGACAGCATTCCAATCACCGCCTAAAATAAGATGTTTCACTTAAAAGAAAGTTACCGTTTGTCGTTTTTGCATTTAAGTTACCTGTAACACATTGCATTTAAGTTACCTAGCACTTGCTCACTAAAGCAATTATATAAGTCAGCACTAAAAAATTAAAAGCACTACACCCTCACAAACTCCCCTTGAGTACCTTGTTCCCCATTGGCCCTTTTTTTCAATTATAAAGGAATTCCCAATACTATTCTAGCATATCCAAAGGTCAGTTGTCAATCTCCTCTCAGGTCCAGATGGTGAATCTGGGAATCTTGAGGCAATGTTACAATTTCCTCATGTACACAGACAACCCTAAGCTCTCTCAACTCAGTACTGGCATAACCAGTCAGGAGGAGAAGGAAACCACACTCACTAAAATTCCAGTCTCACATAAACCTACCACAACAGCAAACCAAACACATAAACACACAAAAACATACTCAGACGCTCTAAATAAAAATATGCCTAAGCAGCAGAGACCTCCAAAGCAGACAACCAAGCAACCGCTACCCCAAAACAAAACACGTGCAACACATAGCTCACAAAGCCAGTGTGTCGAACAGTCACAGCCCTTAAGGCTAAACAACACACCTGATACACTTATAATAGGTGACTCTATCGTCAGGCACACTGACATCCCGGTCACCAGGCTGAACAAGGAGAAGGTCACGGTGAGCTGCCTGTCGGGTGCTAGGATCCGCCACATAACACAAGCACTCAGGTCACTCCAAGGCAAGTACAAATATGACTCAGTCATTGTCCATGCTGGTGTGAATGACCTGAGACGTACCTCCCTGGACTACATGAAAAGAGACATAGAGGAGCTCTCTGAGCATGTGGCCCAGGCCAGTATGACCCTGACCTTGAGTAGCATCTTACCCTCACAAAGAATGATGCCACAATATGAAGACAAGATGATCAATTTCAACAATTGGCTTAAGTATTGGTGTCATTCAAATGGGATCCAATTCCTGTCAGCCTGGGATGACATGCTCAACAAGCCACGATGCTTCATTAGGGACGGCTTGCACCTGTCACCCCTGGGCTTTCGGATATTGGCAAAGGCTCTTGCTACACCCATAGTGCCTTTTTTAGGCAAGGCTCAAAAAACAAACCCACCTCCATAGGTATCACAAGGGATAAGAAACTAAGAGTAATGCTACTCAATGCCAGAAGTGTAAACCTCAAGATGCACGCACTTGAAACTCTCCTTAGCATGGAGAACATCGATATCTGTGCAATAACAGAAACCTGGTTCAAGGCTCCCGAGAGCACCCCAGCACTACCAGGTTATACCTCATACCATGCTTTTCGGCCCCAAAACTTGGACCGAACCACAAAAGGAGGGGGAGTATCAATATTCGTCAAAGATACCCACACCTCCAGGTTGGTGGCAAAGCACGAAGCATCAGAGACTATCCATGTGCAACTAACAGTGGGTAAAACTGCCTTCCAGTTTATAGCCTGCTACAGACCACCCTCCCAAACCCAGGAACCCCACTCGGCCTTCCTGGGAACACTGGAAAATATGAAGGTCTCTCCAAACACCATTACATTGGGCGACTTCAACTACCCAAACATATACTGGGAGCATTACTCTAGCTCCAACAACCTAGCCCAAAGGTTCCTAGAATTTATAAACTCAAACACTATGGAACAACTTGTTACCACTCCCACAAGAGGGGAAAACATACTGGACCTGATCATCACCAACATGGGGACTCTATGTTCCAGACCAGAAATGTATCCCTCACTGGTAAGATCAGACCATAAACTAATCTCACTGGATATTCACATCCTGACCCCACCTCCTGCCTAGAAAACCACAGTGAAAAACTTCTCTAAAGCAAATTTCACACTCCTCAAAACAGAGGTTGAATCCTTCAAAGCCCCCGGGCCTGTGGAAAATACGGCCTAGACTGCAGAATCCTTTATAAATGCATTCTATGAACACCTTCAGGAATGCATGGATCATGCAATCCCAAATAAAGCCAAGACCCAATCCTCCAAAGGCAGACGTCCTGTCTGGTGTACCCCAGCCATAAACAAGCTATACAATGGAAGGAGGAAGCTACTAAATGATAGAGCAAAATCCCAAAAAGGGAAGGCATCTCTGATCAGTATTAGCAAAAAACTACGGGCACTCATAAAATCGTCTAAGGCCAGCTTCGAGAGAAAAATTGCACAGGACACTAAGGATAGTCACAAGGCTTTCTTTAGTTATGTTAGGAACCTGGGTGGGAATTCCCAGATATGCTCAGAATTAGTCCAAAATGAAAAAAAATACACCGAACCCACAGACATTGCCAACATCCTAGCTGACAGGTTCAGCGCAAACTTCTCCCCCCCCCCACCAAAAGGGCAAATATCTATCCCAGCAGAGTGCTGCCCCCCTGACATCTCAGATGCTCAGGAAAGAGCCGCCCTCTCCAAAGCAAAAAACACAGCATCAATGCGACCAGACAGTGTCCCGGGCTGCGTCCTACATGAACTCCAAGAAGAGCTAAACCCAAACATAAAACTACTGTTCAATCTCAGCCTTACTACAGGATTGTGCCCAAAGAGTGGTGTACAGCAACAGTGGTCCCTCTCCATAAAGGTGGTTCCTCAACGGATCCTGGAAACTATCACCCCATAAGCCTGACTAGCTTGGTCTGCAAAGCTATGGAAAGGATCATCATGGACCTCATAAATAAAGATATTGGGGACCTACAGACACTGGATCCTACCCAGTTTGGCTTTGTTAAGGGCAGATCCTGCCTCTTAAACCTGGTTGATTTCTTTGAAACAGTCACCAAGGCCATTGACAAGGGGAAGGTGTTCCACACAGCCTACCTGGACCTCGCAAAAGCCTTCAATACAATACCCCACTCAGGCATTATAGATAAGCTCACCAGCTTAAATATAAACCCCCATGTCAAGGACAGAACCCACATGGTTAAAATTGCTGGAGCCATGTCAGACTCCAAACCAGTTACAAGTGGCATCCCACAAGGCTCAGTCCTTGGACCTCTCTTGTTCGGTATATATTTCTCGGAGGTACAGGCCAACATGGAAGGACTGTGGCTGACCAAGTTCGCAGATGACTGCAAACTGGGCACCATAATCGACTCTCCAGCTGACACAAGCATCCTCCAAAAGGGCCTCATAGAAACAGACAACTGGTGCCAGAGCCATGGCCTCAAGCTAAATGCCAAAAAGTGTACAGTCATCCCCTTCGGCAAAAACAAAGTGCCCAAAAATTACCACATAGGTGGTAATCCATTAAGTACAGAAGAAGTAATTAGGGACCTGGGGACCCAAGTTGATAGCAGTCTCTCATTTGACAACCATGTGGCCAAAGTGGTTAGAAAAACATTTTATATAGCCCACCTAATCATGAAGGGATTCACATCTAGATCAGGGGAAGTCATCGTGCCTCTTTACTCATCCCTCATCAGGCCCATAATTGAGTACAATGCCCCTTTTGGGATGTACCTTACCAGACACCTGCAGCAACTGGAAAGACCCCAAAAGTACCTCACCAAGAGGATCAAAGGGCTCAAACAGATGCCATATGCTGCCCGGTTAAAGAAACTCCAGCTCTACTCAGTGGCATACCGCCTGTTCAGGGGCGATCTGTGCCTGACGTATAAAGCCATGTCCAACCCGGAATTAATGGACATGCTGCACCTCAGAAAATCCAAATCCCATCAAACTACATGCTCGAGAGACTTGAACCTCAGCACTGAAATAAATAGGACATGCTGGAGGGACAGATTCATAACCCAGAGGCTCCCTTCACTCTGGAATAAAATCCCAGTCCAGGTTAGGCAGAGTCCCTCATTGACTGTCTTCTAGAGGAATCTTGATGAGTGAATGGGAGATCGTAGGTTTAACCCGGGTATCACTTCTGTGTCACTGTTAGACAGAGGCACAGTATACTAGCCTCAAAAAAGGGCATAGCAAAATTAATTTAAAATGGGTGGCGAAAGCCAAACACATTCTGGCTAGGCTTATAAATGCCCTAGGGCAGATAGCCTAGTATGAACCTATGAACCTATGGTGCTCCTGAAATGCACAGAGAATGTTATAGATCTCTAAGATAAAGACTTGTTGTTGTGCACACGGGCCATAAAGATTAAAAAAAAGGATTGGTTTGCTAAAGTTAGGTAATCAAGATGTGAAATAACACCATCTGCCATTTCTGTCCAAATTCACTTCCGTGATTACCCCCTGAAAATCCTTTTTAATTACAATAGCCACTCCTTTTGAGTTAGAGCTATCACCCGCAGCGATGATAGATTTTATCCAATTTCTCTTAGTTTCTTTCAACCAGTCTTCTTTGCGCAGATGCGTTTCTTGTAAGAAACAAATATTAGCCTGTGATTTAAACAACAAATGTAAGAGAAGAGATTTTTTAGATTTATTTTGTAAGCCTCTTATATTCCATGAATCAATGGACCAAGTCATGTTAACTAGCTAACAGGGATCAATAGGTTTAAGACTTGGTTTATCTTTTCCTTCAGATAAGGTATCCGAGTCACATGAAGGAAGAGGGAGTAGCATAAGATTAGGTATATAGAGGTGGTGGAAATCCACAACAAACTATCAATTATTGAATAGAGACTAACAACAATAAGGATAGCACAGTACTCCTTCAAATACAACCTGGTGCCTAACCACCCCAACTCCTTAAGTGAAGGAATAAAAAAATAGAAACAAAAGTAATGTAGAACATTGATGAACCATAGAAGCACACAATAAGAAACTGTCACAAATAATGTCCTAAAAGGGACCAAAGCTACAAAGAATAATACTGTACATATATACATATCAAACAACATCCAACAATAGATCATACTAGAACTCTATCACCATGCATCCAAGAGCTCCACTAAAAGCAGTAGATTATTAAAAGTAAGACATAAGTAGGTAACCTCATGTTGATAGTTAGGGGATAGAGAAACTTTGGTAGTGACCAATGCTTATAAGGTGGACTCATAAAAATCCAACATAAGTGTCCCCCGGGGGTGTTCAGCTAAGTAAATAAGCTATAATATGATAAAAGAAAGAGGCTAATTTGGGCAGGAGAAGAAAATAAAACTAGCAAGTATATATTGATATCACATGTTATTTATATTTGGATACAGCGGTTTAACAGTGGCAGTAATTACCATTAAAAAAGTCATACCATTATAGTAATAGCAAAGGGCAGAGCAGAGGCATAACACAGAGAGGTAGAGAAGATTGACACAAGATGTGAACAATAAGCGGTAGAGCCTAATAGGATGCATGACTTTAATATACGTATGTATCAATAAAGCTAGTATAAAGAAAAGTAGCACTGCAACCAGCGGGTGTTTAATACTTTATATGCTAAGACTCTCTAACAGAGCAGAAATGTCGGATACCCACAGGCAGAAGACATAACATACAAAATAGAACATTTGCTAAGTGCCATAAAATATGATCTAAAATCACTAATACAGACCTTAATAATTTTTATCATAAATAGATTTCAATGAGGAAACATCGCAATTGACTCTAAATATGATAGTACATGAAGAAATATAGAAAAAACAGATTAGGTAGGTAAAATCCTGTCAGCAAATGATAACAGACCTATACAAAAGTGCTCAGGTAGTATAAAATAAACCCTAGGTCTAAATAAATCAAGCAAGTAATGAACAGACTAAAAAAAAAAAAAAACAGTTTTACTTTAATATTTTGTAAGTATAATTGTATTATTTCTGGAGCTTTTCTCTTTGGTTCTCCACTGAAAATGGGGCCCTGGCTCAGTTGGTCTAACGCAGTTAACAAATGTCAATAAATGAATAAAATAGATATAATCAAATGTCTGAGCCTCTAAGATTATTTGTAAATTAATGTGACACAGAAAAGTCAAGTTGTTAGCCATGAAGATGAAAATGTAAAACACCAAAACATATAACTTGTACTGAAAATGAGGTAGCTGATACTTAGATAAATAGGAAGTGGGCTGGTCTGTTGCATTGTGGTACAATTTGTGCTTATAGTGAGAAATGAGACATATGAAGAGGCAGACAATATTCTTTATTATCTGAAGAAAAAGTAATTATTGCTGAAGGAAAGAAATGATATGCCATTCTTGCTTGAGACTGAACAAATCTCTTAACTATTAAAAGTATAGCTATCTGGTAAAGACTTTGGACAAGAAGTAGTTGTATTAAATTGTGTAGTGATCTGTTATAATCAAGTTTTTAATCTTTTTATTTTAATTATTTTTTAAGTGATTTATTTACTGTTTGGTTGAGGTGTTACTTGTTCTCTGGGCAGAATGACAGCCCTGTCTTAAATTTCAACTCATTCAGTCTAATTGTGTGTATTTAGCATGATTGTAGTCCACATGTGTATAAATAATAAGTAATAAATATGCCAATATTGAGCCAAATTCAATTATACACTGTTAGCATATATATATCTTCTATTCGTTCAACCATTTTGAGTCTCAGTGAAGGGGAAAGAGTATAACATATGAGAAAGATGTACTGTAGCTGCTTAAATAGCATAAAGCTTTGAAAGTAAATATAAACCCCCTTTGCATATAATTCACCTATTCCAGAGTTTGCCTTTTAACAGTTTACTCTGTTAGTCACTACATCTGTGATATTTTATGACAACACGTTAAAGACTAGAGTCTGCAAATAATGACAGACAGAGAAGTTTTAGACTTCTTTTTCTATGAAGGAAGCTTAAGCTATCTAATTTCTGTGTTCTAAAGTATTAATAGTAATGTTTAATAATCTTGATTTGGAGACATTTATCCCTTTTAAATTTCAACTTTTGCTATGATTCCTGGAGGTTGAGAACTATGCTCTGCAGATATTTCTGATATTTTATGAACTGTAAGCAGGTGATGCTGTGTGCATATGATATTCAACATTATTGTTTTACTCAGTTCAGAGGGCATAATAACATATGAAATAAATAGAGATGCCCTCATCCCATACTGTTTTGGTTTTATTTACAGCCTTACCATGGATACTTTGCCATATTTAAAATATCTAGATCTGTCTACTGCAAGGTTTTTCACAAACTAGATGTGAGCTGATTTGCAATGTTCAGTAAATCACATTATGGCTGTTTTCTCTAGATGTGGTTGATTGTTCACTTTCTGCTTTTGCATCTCTAATGTAGCCCTGGAGAATGCATCACCTGTACTTAGAAGACATACTGCAATGTCCCATGTATACAATGAAGCCATAGTCATTGAGCACCCATCAGCAGGTTTGATGCTCAAAAAATGAATGTTTGGTTATGTTATTGTAGTGGTTGTTTTTTTTTTTATTAATTTTCTGAGCATTAGATAAAATGTATCTATTGACTGTGAGAATTAAGCCAGATGGATGCTAAATTCTGAGATATATGATTCTTGTTCAGTTTCCTAGTTGCATGGTTTGATTATTGATATGAACATGATATGCGACTGGAATTGACTGTGATTATATTGTCATATAAATTTGTAGTGAGTACTTAGAAGCCCTACACTGAATTGCATGACAGAGTACAATGAAAGCTGTGCACCATAAATACTGCCTTAAGACTGGAACAAATCTGCTGAGAAGCTTAAGTATAGACAGTGACTGCTATAAAATTCCCAAGTTTCAGACTAAAGCTTTTAAATTTGTAAGCATTTTTTTCCTTTAAGTATAGACAGTGACTGCTATAAAATCCCCAAGTTTCAGACTAAAGCTTTTACATTTGTAAGTGTTTTTCCTTCTCACCATCTCCTCAGTTTTATCAGCCTTCACTAAAGACCTCTCTGTACTGACTCCAATGTCCTTGGCAACATTATACAAAACAGATCTGGGTTTCTAATGCCTTCAGCATATAGCCTGTCACTTCTGCTCTCTATTAGTCTTCCAGAATGTCCATCTTGTGTATGCAGTAATTGCTGGAGGTAGGCAGCACTATCCATTCTATAAAAGTAATAGTTTTGTAGAAATTGCATTCCATTGTAAAGGGTTCTTTACAGTCCATGTATTCTCAAAAGCCTACAAACTAAAACTGTATTCTTCATCTAACAAAACATTTGAAATAACTACTCACACCTGTCTGTGCAAACACATTTCTGTTAAGTGATTTACTTAGCACTGAGTGGCAATTTTGAGATATGCAATTAACAGACATTCAATATGTTGTTTATAAAAAGAGCACATGCATTTTGTCTAAACCATATTTTTAATGCAAAATATTAAACTTTATAATCTGTCATGTCTTTGTGCATACATTCATGATAATGCACATGACAAATTTTCCTTTTAAGGTTTTTGAAACTATGAAATACTGGAATGCATTAGAAAAAATCAGTAATTAAAGATGTGAGCTTATTTACTTCCATTTAAAGTCAGCTTGAACATAAATTTGTGTCTATATAAATATTGTTCTCTTGCTGTGAGTGTGGTTGCCTATAACACTATAAGAGGTGTGCAACTTGCCTTTACTAACCAAGAAAATGAGATTGTTTTAATTATATTGTGCCTGTAGGCATCACTCTTCTGTATCAGTAAAGCTCAGAGCTTTCAGATGATATCTTTGTCTAGGCAGTTCAAAATCGGAATACGTGCAGTATGGAATGCTACCTTCAAAGAATTTTCTTTGCTTCCATGATTTGATGGCACACTTAATAACTTAGTAGTTGTATTTTGATGAGCATTCCATTAAGACATTTAATCCATCCTGCAGGAACTAGACCACATCTATTACCCAGATGAAATGGGAAATTCTTACTGGCAACCTTGAGATTGACTTATTGCCTGAAAAGCCTGTTTCATCAAGACTGGATGGAATGAACAACTGTGCATATCAGTTTGACTGTTCTATTTCTAGGCAGTATAATTTACAGAAGAATGAGGGTGAGTATGGATCAGGGTCTCTATTTCTTCCAGCTAAGATAGAAATGCACAAATCCATACGCCATATTCTTAGATTGCCTATGGGGCTTAAAATGGACTAGGAAATTACAAGAAGAACTGAGTTTTCAGAGAGAATATCTGACGTTATTTTGGTGTAAACTTCAGTTTTGCTGACAAGGCAATACTATGCTAAAAGTTGTAAAAAAGAATTATTTATTATCATGTTATTTCAAAGCCTTAGGAATTGTTTTTCTGATTCTTAAATGTGTATAATACAGAGGTAACTATCTAAAAATATGGAAGTAATTTAACAAGTGGATAAAATACACATCATGTTGTCCAGTTCCAATGTTGTGAATTGCTTAGGAAAATAGCTTTCTCAATAAAGCTTGGTATGTGAGAAAAAATAATACATTATACTAAGAGAGTAGTTTAACTAACTATATGTTGGTATAGAACTTCATTCTTACAGTGCATTAAATTTGTTGACTTGTCCTGCTGATGACTGCATTTAGCTTTTCTTTCATAAGCTTTTACCTGTTTTGATTACTCTTTTTATTTTTTGGCTTAGGTATTGTTTCTTCACTGCTTTGTGTATGTCTAATTTTCTGATATACATGTCACACTTGTTACAAATACTCAACATCACAAATAGATTACACTGAATCACTGAATGAATCATGTCAAAGCACATTGTGTATGACAAGTGTCTCTCATACTGCAATTGATGCCATATATATATATGTATGTATGGATTCACTTTAGAAGCTTGAAATACTGAAATATCGAAATTCAGTATTTTCAGCCCATAAAGTAGAATCCTGAGAACAGCAAAAGCTCAGAAGCGCGGAATTCAAAACCTTGAATACCGGCGGTTTTGATTTTATTGCTTCTGAGGTTTTGCTGTGTTTATGGATTCAGGTAAGTGTGTGTGTTAAGGATTTTGGGTAGGGGCTGTGGTGTGTGTCAGTGTATTTTGTTTGCTGTGATGTGTGTGTGAGGAGAATGTAACTTGTGTGACGGTGTTTTGTGTGTCTGTTTGTGTGTAGTGCGACCTCAGATTGATAATATTTAAGTAGGGGGGATGTGGGGGGCACACGGGGCTTGCCCCCCTGCTTTTATGTAGTAAAGAGCTTATGTATGTGTGTGGGGAGGATGGTGTGTGTGTGTGTGTGTGTGTGTGCGTGTGTGTGTGTGTGTGTGTGTGTGTGTGTGTGTGTGTGTGTGTGTGTGTGCAAGAGAAGTGCGAAATTCAAAACCTCCAGTGTGTGAGATTTTGAATTTTGCGGTTCTGAGTTTTCATGGTTTCAAAAATTTGACTTTAGAACTATATATATATGTGTGTGTGTGTGTATATATATATATATATATATATATATATATATATATATATATATATATATATATATATAGTGTAACAGAATACTGTTTATAAAAAAAACACATCTTTCACTTCTTATTGCACTAATCTTGCAACAAAATTGTTCATAGTGCTATTACTATGCTATCAATTAACATTTGTTGTGGTCACCAGATGTTCAACTGATATATTGCAGAGTGAGGCCAGAATTCAAACAACTTTACCTGTGCTCATGGAAAATGCTGCAAACAAACGTAACCGTTTCTGTCATCTTGGGAAATGTGACTCAGAGACAGGTTTAGCTAAGATGAGGAAGGACCTGATTACTGGCTAATTTGCAGGTCTCTAAATTTTGTAGTTTTACCACAAGTGCTAGTTCAGTAATACACACTCTGTCCTGCTCAGTTCCAATGTGGAGCCAGAGTGCATCTCTGCAAACTGTGAGCATATAGTAGAGAATCAGTACTGATTGAAAAATGAGTCCACTGTGGTACGTCGACACTGACATTCATGTCTGCAAGCAGTACACAAGGTCATCAATTCAGTTAACTTGATGGCATTAGCTTTGGAATAATGAAAGAAATGACAACATCCAGATGAAAATGGCATGGACATTATAAAGATATGAGGACTTTGCACAGCAGACACTCCAGATGGGAAGCAAACCAGAGAATTAAAAGAACTGAAGTAGCATTGATAAGCACTACATTATTGCTTTACTCATATATTCATCTTATTCCCTTTTGAAACATTATGGGACTCTAACCTATTGTATATATGCTTCTAACATTTTTTTCATCCCTTAACTGTGCTGTTGGAAAACTACAATTTCCTACTTTTTCAATGTTTAATTAAATGACATAAATCCTTCTTCCTTTATCACTCTAACTTTCACTTGCATAAGAAAATTACTTATTATCTCTACTCCATAGAATATAAAGACAACTCCTTGTGATGTTTCTATATCTCATATGTTTCTTCAATATGATGTGTTTAGAAAACATCCTTTGAGCGCTTTTAATTTATTTGTGTCACCTTTGTTATATAACATTCTAATATCAAGGATATAGCCAATGTATTAATAGACAGATTTTGTGATAACTTTAATTCACCTACCCAAATTATTTTCCCATTATCCCTGAAAATGTAATTGTCCCTGAAATGACAATGGAACAAATTTCACAAAGGGAGTCCCTCCATATACCAGTCTTATATGCAGTACCATGCAACCTATCACTGCAGCTTAACTGATCTAGACCCTATTCTATCTGTAAAGGGCAGTTCCTGTCTCCTGAGCTTACTTTCTTTGAACAGGTTACACAGGGTGTGAACAATGGCTATTCAGTGCACATTGCTTATCTTGACCTGGCTAAAACTTTTGACATTGTCTGCCTCACTGGTATTACTGACAATTAAGAAAAAAAATAAGCTACACCACTGAATTTTTCTACTGCATTGCAAAATTACTATCCAGCACTTACTAGGTAGTAGAAGTTGCTGGTAATGTCGCTGAACATAAAAATTAAATCATTGGGATATCACAATGATCTGTGGTAAGACTTTTCCTGTTTGGGGTTTATTTTTTAGATGTCTGAGGCAATAGTCTGTGTGTGGTTGACCAAGGTTTCTGATAATTGCAAATGTGGCATTTTTATCTGCTGATACTGACCAGTTCCAGCAAGGACTAGAACAGGCACATACCTGGTGCCCAGAAAATGGTCTTAAACTAACTGCAAAAAAGTGCAATGTAATGGAGTTCAATATAAAAAAGAAAAGATTAGCCCCTCTTTAGACAAACATAATCACAGAAGTCTTGGGTTCTCGATGTGGACTAGTTTCTCTCTCTCTCTCTCCCTCTCACACATGCACACAATCGCTCATTTGTCTTGATGTTTCTGTCATAGTCTGGCAATCTTTCCATATGGCCTGGTAAATTTCCAGTGGAATTTCTTCATGATCCAACAAAGTCATTCTACTACTGTACCCTTCCTATTCTGAACTGTTATTAAATAGAATGAACCTTTGGTATGTACAAATGCAAGAATATCACTCAACTGGAAAGGCCACAGAGATTTATAACCGAGAAAATTAAAGGCTTTAAATTCTTAAACTATCTTGATAAATTGGCACAACTGTCATACTCAGTAGTTGACCACTTTCTCAGAGGTGACCTGATTCTCGATTTTCAAGCCATAAAAGAAAATGCTCTCTGACCACCTATTTCATTGTAAATCAGAGGGTCTTCAAAAGGGAACTAAATATATACCAAAAAATAAACAAAGCTCCCATAAGGGGTAGATTCCTAACTCAGTGCATTCATATCTCAGATAATAAAATACCACCACATGTCAAACTACAACTTTGTCTCACTTCAAGGATAATCTTGATGACTGGATAAAAAGACACACATTTTCACCAGGGTTATCATGTACAGTCCTACTTTATTTGAGAAGAGAACACTAATAAGTACATGATAAGTGTGGCAAAAATTTAAAGCTGTACATGGCAAGGCATTTTATGCTTTCCTTGGTCACTCGGCAAGCTTTGTTAGTATATTCCTATGTTCCTGTGTTTCATTTGATCAGTTTATTCTTTGACAAGTTACACTCTGTGTTTTCTTGCAATAATGAACAGAGCTTCAACAATAACAATTTGAGTCTTATAAACTTCAAACCAGTTATCCCTGGTTGGCAGTTCTACCTCCAAAGCTTTCCTTCTGCAGATCTCCTTCCTAAGCATCCAGCACTGCCTCTCCCAAGTTGCTTTCAGCACTCCGCTTGTGTTTCAGTCTCTGTCTGAACATCTGTTTCTTTTTGTCTCTGTGTGAAGGCAAACATCACTCTCCTTCTCTCTCGTCTGCCCCTCTCTTTTTATAAGAAGGTGGTATGGCAGCCTCCATTTAGGGCATGAGCATGGAATCCCCTTCCCATACTGACCCACAATTAAATCTCCATACATTCGATAGTGATGGGCAGAAGGCACGATATTACATAATTCCACCTTCTCAGAACTGTGTGAGTGACATCGACAGCCCAGGTCCCAACTCAGCTACAAAATGATCTCAGCAACACAGGGGAATGTTTTATCTAAGCAGTCATATAGGTAGTAGAATTTCTGGTGAACTGTCAACATGAGAACAGGAAGAGAACAACAGTTTTTTTATCAATACACTTATTTTTTCAAGGACTCATTTTTCCCAATTTACCAGTTTCACCAAAACACTAAGTTTTCTGCTGTACCACTTTTATTAGTAGGATTCAAATGCTTGTTTTGAGTCTATTATTTCTCACTTCCACAGACTTACCCAAAGAAAATGAAATATCTTGGCTATTTACCTGAGTGGGAGGATGGCATAATGGTTAATGTGTTTACCTGGTAAACACAAGGTGCAGGGTTTGATTCTCACATGGGGTAATTGGGTAGGATGGGGGAATTAGTCTAGTACTAACCTATGAACCTTAAATAAAGAGTTTGTTTGTAACATACTTCATTTTCCCCTGCTTGAACTTTCTCTAGGTTTTGTGCTTGGCAGGAATTTTGGTTCAAGTTTGCTGCTGTATATTTATTTTTTATTCTAGCTTAGACCTACAATGTACATTTTTATTTTCCAGTTCAAGCTTCAGTGTGGAACTGTTTCTGCTTTAAGATAAGACTTCAACAGTAGCCATAGGCTTATGTATATATTACTCCCTCACACAAAAATATAGCTATCATGATATATGTTTCTCTCAATGCCCCTTCCATGTATTCAAACCCCACACCTACTGCCATAACTCTGTCCACTTGGCTATGTGGATATTATGTGTCTGCTGCTCACAATTTCCCTCTATGAGCTATACATCACACCCTAAGCTCAGTACTGAATTTTCACTTACAGGGAGACTTTTCCTTTATTTTTTGCAGATAATCAATATCACCACAGCTCTCTTTGCTCTCCCAATGCCTTTTGTCTTGTGGCTTTGACATCTGTAGGTCTTCCTAAGAAGAATTTACATGGGACACAAATGGTGATCTGTTAATTTAGCCTTCACAACTAAACTACAGCCAACATTAAGTGTATCTGACACATTCAACACACTTTCCATTTGACTTAGATTGTTTTGTCTGCAGAAAAGACAGGTTCTCTTTTTTTTCTATTGTCACAATAGGCATAGTACCTCAGTCTTCAGTCCAGTCTTGTTCAGTTGCTTTTAGACTCTGAATGTCTGCTCTTTACATTACTCATTTCTCTCAATTTCAGACAGCTGGTATGTGCATATTCTTTCTGTTAGAGTGAATTATTTTCCATTTGCACATTTTTTACAACAGTATGACATTTTGATATCAGCTTGGAATATGAATCAAGGGTTGGAATCATTGGATTTATTTACTGTTTGCTTTCTTCAAAGGTCATCTTTGGATTTCATTGTCAGCATCCAGGTTTTTATATTTAGCAGTTAGCTGAAGGATAGCATCATACCATTCATCCATCCTGTGATGCAGAGTCTTCTTTTGCTACTGCAGTATATTAATACGGCTTTCAATCTTTTTGCACTATTACTCCAGTGAATGGACGTTTTTAATTGCATTTAAGTCACTATTGTTGCATTTGTATATTTCTTTACATATAATCATTTTGAGTTTCTCACTGTTCAATAACAATTATTTACTTTTGTTTACATATTCAGATGACTTTTGTTTTATAATTTGGATCATTTCATTCTTGTGCGTGAGTCTGTGCATAGATCTGGACTTTATTCTTAGTTTGTTGGAGTTGGACCCGAAGTAACTTGCTCTCCAGATGCAAATTGTGATACTTGAGTTTTAGATCAAGCAGACCAGAGCATTTTATAACCATTTGTATCACTTTTGACATGTTTTTCTTTTCACTCTTTAAATACATAATGTCAGCCTGGATATGAAATTATCTCTTTCTTTTTTTCAAATTCCATCACCAGGTCACATTGCTTTTTATACTTTATACACTGTTTTCTAACATTTTAAAACAGGCATTTCTCCCTTTTGACTTGCAGTATCACTTGGCTTAACACTTTCAAGTTTACATTGATAGTTCAATTTTCCAGCTTGTACAGAAAGTTCAGAAAGTGTTTTGGATAAATTAGCAATTTTGTTGTTTTGTTTTGCCATCTCTTTTGCTGAACAAGATCAGCAAGCATCTTTGTTAAATTGTCATTTTATTTTCAATTTCAGAAACTGTATCTTCCAACATTATTTTTACTTAGGTCTGCTTAGAATTAGTGTTGTTACCTGTCTTAGTATTTCAACTGCCACACTTTGTAGACTGACCATTTCTCGCTGAAATATGCAACACTGACGTATGATCTTATTTACTATGACATGTTGTTGGTTAGCCCTTAATTACATAAATAGGTATCTTGAAACAAGCTTTATTACCTTTTGAATCTGAACCATTCTCTTTAATTTAAAACGTAAGTTCCTCTCCTTAGCATTATATATTTTAGCTCTCTTACAGCATTTAGAGCTTGAGTTATCACTCTCAAATAAGTTTTTAATAAACAATGAAGCACCCATGAGTTACTGCCAATGAGAAATATTTGTATATAAAGCATCCTCATTCCGCTGTACCATAGCAGTGTTTGGGCAAGATTTAGCTGGCCACTGCCATTTCTTTGTGAACCTGTTGCAGTACCTTAGCAGAGCTTAGCATCTGTTTACCTTCCATGCTAGCAGTGCATGCAATGCTTTACTTTTTATCTCTTTTGCCTTTCATATTTCAATACAGGAAATTCACAATACATTTCTCCAGGTTTACTCCCAATTTTTTTTCTTCTATTACATGACAATGAACACCGTTTTTCATATCAGAGGGGCTAAATTTTAGAAGTAGTACCTTACTCAAACTTTATTTTCACAAAATGTCACCATTAGTTTTGATAAAAAAAAATCTCACACACACACACACACACACACACACACACACACACACACACACACACACACACACACACACACTGTTTTTATACAAGTCTTGAGTATTACAGCAACAGACATTTTCCTTTTCAAGAAACTCTGTTACAAAGACTCACTTTCATTGCTGGACAATGTCTATTTGTGGGTATGGTTTAATTTTTTTCTTGAAGGAACAATAGTTCCTTTGTATCAAAATGTATTACTCAAGAAGAATTTGTTTGTATTTATGCTTCTCATACACTTTGACCCATGCTTCTAACTACTGTTCAATATGGAGGAGCAGGTTCAGGCAGCAGCCACAAATTCAGCTCTGTACAAAGTTCTGCTATCTTAAATAGCATGCTACACACTGAATATTCCTTTGTTTCACTTTTACTTCCCAGAAGGATTAACTAATACACATCCACATCTCAGAGGAATACTGTTTCTACCAATGTCTTAAGAGAGTCAGTTGCAGGACTAGATAATCTAGGCAGTTGTCTACAGCCTGCTGTCTGGGGGTATCAAACATCTAATTTTTAATTAGAAAAAAAATATATTTCTTCTTTAGTAATGTTCTTCTTTAAAAATGCACTGTGCGTCTGTGCGAGTATTGACATACATCAACTCAGATTTACATTCCTGCTGCTGCTTCTTTCCACATGTAGAATTTAAACTTACTTGCCAATGAGACATTCCTTTTTCAGTAATTTGTGTGTGTGTGTGTGTGTGTGTGTGTGTGTGTGTGTGTGTGTGTGTGTGTGTGTGTGTGTGTGTGTGTGTGTGTGTGTGTGTAATGCCCTAGTTAGGGATGGAAGGTTAGTTAATTAACTCAAACCCTGTACCATGATTGCAAGAGACAAAAACCTGCATCTTCTTCACCATCTACCAGACTGCTCATGAATATGAGTTTCAGTGCATTTGTAAGGAATTGTGAGTTTTAAAGGAAGAAAAGTTTACTGTTGCTCATTCTGTCTGTTTTTAATGTACAACAGTTTTGGTTAGCAGATGTCTGTCACTGTTTGTGCTGTAACCTTTGAAAGCAGTGCTAGTAACACAACAGGTACCATGCTTGCCTTTGATGTAGGTGGGTGTGGGTTCTGTTCCCATAACATGTAGATGGATTGCTGATAAGGAGGTGTATTTTAAGCAGAGATGTGGGTGGGCTGCTACACTCCAGAATATATTCTCCTTTGTAAAAGATGCCTAATAACTATAAATCTTTTTGCAAGCCTTTCCCTATTGCAATATTGCCAGTTGACTATTTTTTAATGTTACATAGAGTATTTATTTTTTGAAGGGCAGGAGACATTGAATTTGTAGATGAAACACTGAAATGTAAAGATGTTTGCCAGCCAAGCCAATTAATGGGATGCTAGAATGGCTGGTGAGACTGCTGTAGAGGTTGGGTGGGGGTGATCCATTACCCTGTCTATGGCCCCATTTGATCATGATTCAGCTCTGCTTACATAAGTAATACAGCTCTCTTCAGAATGTAATAGCAGACTGTGATTTGATGATTACTTCAGGAGCACCAACTGCACAAAACAATGGCAATCACTTACCCAAACACACAACAGCAAATGTACATTACAGTGACGAAAAACAACACCGACAGTAAAAAAAAAAAAAAAAATCAACTGAGTGCAAATATAGTATCTCACACAAGACTACTAACTTTTTTGCCACTAGAAATACTCAGTTTGACTAATCACAACTGCTAAGTGCCAAAGAGACACTCTCTGCATTGAAGCATTTCACCTCCCAAACCTAGCCTTACTTAAGTGTACTAACCCCAACTGTAATCCTACCCCTTCCCCAACATCAGCCCTACACATTAAACTACTAAAAACCCTTTCCCCTAACAGTACTGCTAAACAAGACATGCACACACTAACACACGCACACATACTGCTACTGAAGCGTACCCCAAAATCAGTTCAGTGCTCTATCCATTCCTCTAACCCAATCCACAAGCAATAGTACATGCACAGTCAATGCTATAACATGATTGCACATGTCTTCACTCCAGCACTACTCCATTTAAACATTCATTCTCCTGCATATGCTTACATACTTACACCATTTAAACATTCGTTCTCCTTCATCCTCTTACATATTTACACCATTTAAACATTTGTTCTCCTGCCAATGCTTACATACTTACACTATTTAAGCATTCATTTTCCTGCCTACACTTAATTACTTATACCATTTAAACAATCGTTGTCCTTCATGCTCTTACATACTTTCACAATTTAAAAGTTCACAGAAACAAATACTGGACTTTAAGTGTAGTCATTCTTTTTTACACTCATACCAACTGGCCAACCAAATATGTAGTCGACCTTTCTGATTACACTAATGCACACACACAGGCAAACACAGAAACAGAGAGACAGGCAGACATGAACACACACTTCACACATAACTACTACCCTAGCATAACACAAAATCTATCTAGTTCTGTAGCCATTGCTGTAACCCAAACTACAAACTCTAGTACATATACAACAAGCACTGTAACATGATATTACACATCTTCAAACCATCACTTCTCCACTCAAGCATTCATTCTCCTACACCATTTAAAATTTCACACAAATAAGCAATTGACTTTAAGTGTAGTCGTTTTTT